>NC_071988.2:13442100-13749800 GCF_028885655.2 Pongo abelii
GTTCCATGGGGTCACGGGTATATCTGGGATGGAGGCAAGGTGGAGGCTGGGAGAGCTGCCCAGGGCTACAGGCTGAAGATTAGGGAAGGGAGAGTACAGTATTCAAGACACCACCTGCGTTGAACAGGGGAGAGGCGAAAGGATACAGAAAGAAGCAAGAATGACAGGGAATGAATAAAATGTACAAGATTTGGGGTGCTGTTAATATTGAAGCACCCTTTCTTTTGAAACACCTCCGTGGGCCTGTCGTTTATGATTCATGGAAAGAGAAATTTCAAGATCATCAAGGGAGCTCTAGGGTGAGGAAGACAATCCCAAGAAACTCACTGGTTGAGACATGCTTTGTCAATCTGCCAAGGGAATCTAAGTGCTCCCAATACTCTCAGTGCTCCAGAATCTGAAGACAGTAAGGACATACCTTGGCCAGGTTATGTAATTCAGCAACACCAGGGGCAGGTTTGAGCCGGTCACAGTCATGAGTATGTCAATTGGTAAAGCCAACTTTTCCTCCCAATTCTACTGAAACCCAGTCCGTGGCTCTGCCCATAGATATTTCATCTTCAATGTCTCTTTAGTTCCTCTGATCTTTCTTGGGAAATAGTAAGGTGACCAACTGTCCCAGTTTTCTTGGAACTGTTCTAGTTCCAGCACTGAAAGTCCTGTGTCCAGGGAAATTCCTTAGATTTAGGAAAATGAGAACAGTTAGCACATGCAGGAAGAACTTGCGAATTCATCATTTGAGAAATGATGTCACATGGCGAACATTTATGTCTTAGAAAGTGCTTTTTGTTCCTTGTGGTTTGACTTGTTCTCCACAAGCCTGTGCAGTAGGCACGGCGTGGTTTATGTGCCTCCCCATTTGACATGTGACTAATCAAAGATGATTAGTCATCTGTGAATAATCAGAGTCAGAAATTAGTTGATATTGCATTTTAATTTTATCACTTGACTCCAGATCCTGTCCTCTGTTCCATGTGTAAAGTTGCTGGGTTGACATTTGTTTCCTCATAAATAATGAGAATAATACCTCATTATCTCATCTCAGCCTTTTGTTAAAGATTAGAAAATTGAGGATCAGAGAAATTAAGCAACTCACCGGAGAACACACAGCAAGTCAGCAGTAACCACCATTCAAACCCAGATTCCTCTGATACTATGCCCTTGCTGCCTGAGCAGACAATTTGCAGTTCTCCTAATCTTCAGGAATTCCTAATACACCTTCTTAAGAATCCCAGCCTACTTTCACAATTTTATCCCCCACTAGTTCTTTTTCATACAACTTATGTGCTGGCTGAGCTGAACTGCTATCTGGTTCTGGAATATGTTAATGGCTTCTCTCACTCTGGCTTTTGTTCCGGACAAGCTCCTGACTAGACTTTGTTTATCCAGGCTCTCATTGTAGGGTGAAGAAAAAAAAAAAAAAACACAACTTATGTAATCGGACTTGGACTTCATTCACAAAAGTGCTAACTTTTTAGCATGGGAGATCTTTGGTGAGTGTCCCAAACTTCCCAGAGTCTTCATTTCATCATCTGTAGATTGAAGATGATCATGTGAAATCATGTTGGGCAGTTAAGAATTCATGAGCATGTGCTCCTAAATTGTCCAGCACTGCACATGGTGCGCAGTCTGTTTGCTCCACCTCCTAGCTGTGGGCATAACAGAGAAGACTGTTTGCAGTTCTTACCATCGTATACTTTGGGAATGGCATGCCAAGAAAAATTGCACATTCTATTTGCAGATCTGTATTTTATGTATATGTGTGTGCTTGGCGACAATTATCCATGCTTTTTCGTAAGCAGCCCTCTGCCTCTTAGGCAGTTATATATGAAGCATTGTGAACCCTTGAATACAGTTAGGAATCATTGGCTGTGGACTGAGTAGAGACTGCCACATGCTATATCCAGTGCATTTGAAAAGACCTAAGTGTATGTGCGTTTTAGGGGATGGTGGTGGTGGTGGTGGTGTGTGTGTGTGTTTTAGGGGATGGTGGTAGAGCCACACATCGCATGGACAGCAGTAGATAGGCAACCATGCATGTTGAAAACAGTGTTTCATTTGGAACCCATCTGGTGAGAGGAGCTTTAATATCACTCTGGTTGTAAACACATCTTCAATGCCCTGTTGGTTACCAATTTGTCTTCTAAACTCATTCAGTTTTCTCTTTCGGTTTAAAGATATAGCCATGAATTTAAGTTTGGACTTGGGCTCAAAAATCTACTAAAATTCTCCTATTAATCCTTTTTATATTAGTCTGAACACTATATATACACAAATGTGTGCATGTGTGTGTATAATCTTCCTTTAGGAAACATAGAAATTAAGGTTTTAAATGGTTTATTTTCAAAATCCTTTTCAGTTTAATTTAGCTTCCACTAATTTCTTACTAATCCCCCCTCAGCAGAAATGTCACTTATTAAAAGAAAAAAAAAATGCAACAGAGAAGATGGAATCATTAGATCCAAATTAAAATCTTGAATCTCTTACATATTAAAATCTTGAAAAAAGACAATCTCTACAGTGCAGGAGCATTAGCAATGTAGCAAAGACTGAGACATGTCTTTATTTTTTCTTTCTGGGCACAGAGCTAGACTACATTCTTTGGCCTTACTTAGAAATCTAAGCTGGGGCCACATGCCTGAGTTCTGGCCCAAGCCAGGATCCACACTGAGCAAACCACCCAAGATCCATTAGCTCAAGTAATCTTCATGATTCCCCTGTGAGAGGCATATTGGCCCCATTTTGAAAATAAAGGATCAAAGTCTCAAAAAGGCTAAGTAATTTTAAAAGATCTCCAAACCAGTGTCTAGGATATCAAGGAATTTATCTCAGTCTGAATAGATTATTTGATTGTCAATATAGAAAATGTAAAGTATCTACAGATGATCTACTCAATATAACTGGAGAGTCTGGAAATGTCTCTGGAAATAATTTCACTATATACCAAGAACACCAACTAGAGAAAATACACCATTTTCAATAGCAATACAAATTATAAATCTAAAACAGTATTGCAACTTTTGTAGAAAAAAAAGAAAGTATTATTGATAGGAACAAAATAAATAATTTTATCTTGGGCAAGACTAACCCCAATGCCCAAGTTCTTCACTACACATTGAGACAGAGAGAGAAAACAAGAGGCCAAAACAGACACAAAGAGTGGGAGGAGGGAACTGAGAGGCAGGCAGAAACATGCTCTCTATACGTTTATCCAATTTTGATAGTCAGGGAATAGGCCAGTTACTAAAAGGCTCTACCCTCCCACTCTCAGACCAGAAGGGGGAAAGAACAGAGTATAGGATACATTTACCTGTTTGTATATGTTGCTGTTTCTTAGACTGCAAGGGCCCTTTTCAGAACCCAATGGGCAAGCAGAGAACAAGTGCAAATAAATGATTCATAAAAAGGAGGCTTATGGCCAGGCACAGTGTCTCATGCCTGTAATCCCAGCACTTTGGGAGGCTGAAGCAGGTGGATCATTTGAGGTCAAGAGTTTGAGACCAGCCTGGGCAGCATGGCAAAACCTTGTCTCTGCAAAAATATACAAAAATTAACCGAGTGTGGTGGTGCACGCCTGTGGTCCCAGTTACTCAGTAGGCTGAGGTTGGAGGATCCCTTGATCCCAGGAAGAGGACGCTGCACTCCAGCCTGGGCGACAGAGTAAGACCCTGTCTCAGAAAAAAATAAAAATAAAAAAGGGAAGCTTGGCAGCCTTGTGCTGGGGCTGAGCACAGTGCCCTTCATTCCTCTCTAGTCAGGACGCTTCAAGGTTGATTGGCACATGGGACAGACCCAAGGCCTAAAATTTCCACAGCCAGCCAGAGGGCAGGCTTCTGACTCCACAGCTATACCTTATACTCATTTCAGGTGCTCTTCCTGGGAAATTAGGTTCATTTTTTTAGATAAATCTTGGAAATTCAAGTAACAAAAGTGTCCTCTTTGCCAGTAGGGAATTCTCTGAATGCCCTTTCCAGCTCAGCTCCTCTGAAGCTATGCTCCTATCTTATTCCATGTGGAAAGGCTCTTCCATTTTGCAAAGAGCACATGCACACTGGACTTCGCAAAGGTGAACTTCATGGGCTCATCTGAGGTCTACTGGGTTGACTCATGAACCTTCTGTGTCCAAGAGCATTTTGGTCAAAGACATTCAGAATTGGCAGCCTGGGGAATCCAGTTGCCACTCCGCCTGACACCTTCATCAGGGTCTTTATTAAGGCTGAGGCTCTATGGGACTGCCTACAATGCCCTGCTGCGACCACAGTGGCATTCTCTCATATAGACAGACAAATTCTACTCATGAATTCTTTTGACTTTTTTCTGATTTTCAATAAGAAAATGCTGTGGCCCCATGGACTATCGAAGCCTCTAGGGGCAGAAAACCCTGGATTCACCCTCGGGCTCTGGCTCTGGCTCTGGCTCTCCTAGGTTGGGAGACAAAGGGAAGCTGCCTGATTCTTATAGCATCAATGCCATAATTTCAAAAGGAAATTATTGGGTTTATCTAAAGAGATTGTTGTCATGAGGATGTGAAGTACTATATGTAGAAGGACTGCATTGCACAACTTTGCTCTCTAATCTTCAGACTATTTGCTCATATTTTGGCATATTTAATTCTGGATTCTTCAGCATGCCATTTCTCCTGTCTGAGGCTGGATTTTTCATCTTAAAAAAGGTGATGAATGTCATGTATGTCATAGTGATTAATGTAAAAATAAATTCAAATCATGCTATATAAACTATAAAGAAGTGAAAACAAGTGTCGTTATTATCAGAATTTGATTATTGATTTATTTTTCACAATCTCTTCATGATTACCTAGTCATCTTCTGAACCTATATAAAATAGTTACAAAGATGTAAAGTTGCCCTATTCCCCACCTTGAGTTTTAGCAACAGAAAAGAAATTGAGGCCTGGAGACTCCAACTTTTAATAGAAAAGTCTGATATTTTCTAGTTTTCTTAGATGAGATGCAACAAGGTCAGCCTTTAAAAATTAAAGCTTTTCCTCTGGCTTCTTCACAATGGAGAAACTATAATGAAATCTGACTAAATTGCTTTTTAATTGGCAAAGCAATAAATCAGTGAAAATGTATTCTTTCTGTATTTCAGGATGACTCTATTGGATCTGGCAATAAATCACTTCATGTGGTATTGTTTCGTCTTTTCTTTATTGGTTCCTCTTTTTCACAAATTTATAGAAGTATGAACACTTAAGGGTGAAGAAAAATATAAAGTCACATGTGACTCCTGGCATAATGATTTGCCTTTTGGATCAGGTGAGAAAATCACTGAAATTTTTAATTCAATCTAGGAATGAAGCATTTTGGAAGTGTTTTTCAATATCCTAAGAAGATTATTACAGGAACTGATGGTACTTTAGTGATAGTTAAGTGCCTGAAAGGTCCAATCAAGGATTATGGGCAGATTTGGTCTGTGCTTGGATTAAGAGACACAAAAATGATGATGGCAAGATGACGTCCTAATTATTCTGTACATTTACAGAGCATGTTCTATGTTAGAAAGCACCTTCTCATTCATTGTCTAATCTGATTTTTCTAACAATCCTGGGAGGTAGACAGGAAAAAGATCTTCATTCTCTTTTCACTCTTTTTTTTTTTTTTTTTTTTTTTGAGATGGAGTCTTGCTCTGTTGCCCAGGCTGGAGTGCAGTGGCACAATCTTGGCTCACTGCAACCTCCGTCCCCTGGGTTCTGGTGATTCTTCTGCCTCAGCCTCCTGAGTAGCTGGGATTATAGCCACTCACCACCACACTTGGCTAATTTTTTTTTTTTTTGTATTTTTATTAGAAATGGGGTTTAGCCATGTTGGCCAGGCTGGTCTTGAACGCCTGACCTCTGTTGATCCACCTGCCTCGGCCTCCCAAAGTGCTAGGATTACAGGCTTGAGCCACCATGCCTGGCCTCTTACTCTATTTTTTCAGGAAACTGAGGCACGAACAGTTTTAATGACTTAAGTCATTGGCACAATTGAGATTGAAATTAAGCTCTGTCTGATATCAAAGCCCAAGACAGAAAACTATTACCAAGTTAATAGACTATTCCAAAATGGATGATAATATCAACTTTAAAAGAGTCACTGAGAAGAAAATCATAATAAATGGTCAGAATGCCAGTTTGAACATCAAGCAAAAACAAAGTTTGGTCCAGCACAAAACATTTCAAGGAAAGTTTGGTTGGGAAGCAGAAACACAACAGTCAGTCATTAAAGCATAGACTTTGCAAGACAACTGCAGAGACTGGCTCGGACACTTACTGCCCAAAGTAATGCTTTGGGCACATCACTTAACTCCTCTGCGATAAACAAAGGATAGTGACTCCTACCTTATCTGTAAAAAGAGGAAAGCAATTTCTCCCTCATGGAGCTGCAGCGAGGATTATAGGTGATAATGTGCGGATGTGTTTGGGAAAAGAAGCATTCGCACAAAGTAAGCCGGGATGAGCTGTCTCTTCTCAGCACATAACGGTGTGTGAAGCCCTTGGCCCAGTCTGCGGGCCCTGCTTCTCAATGTATTCAAGTGACAGAGGGCAGTGGTATCTGCCTACACAAGGGAGAGAATTATAGACTCCAGAGCCCGAGACATCTTACAGGGAATATGGAGAATCCAAATGGCATGTTCAGTTTGTGCTACATGGTGGAGATCTTGGTACCAGAGCCAGGAATTTGGGCTCTACTCCACAGGCAGCAGCAGACCACAGAAGGGGTTGCAGTAAGTGGGTGGCACTCTCCAAGCTGTTCTTCAAAAGCATCTATCAGGCAGCCACTGTCAGAGGTAGGGGGACACGTTGGAAACTTGTTTTAGGACTCCACCCTTAGGAAGAGAAGAAGAAGTTAACCATAAAAGAATTACCACTCTCAGGGGCAACTAGTGGCCACAGGCCACTCAAGGGCTGGACATATCTCAAAGCCAGACTCACTTTTAAAAGTTTATGTAATTTTTTGAAATTTGCAACTCGGCGCATCCGACTGGGTGCTATACACAGTCGTCTGCAGCTTCACACAAGTTTGTGGTTGTTTTTAAATACCAGCTTTCAACATTTGCTCTTGTCCTTTGTGGCCATCTCCAGGTGATTAAAATCCTATCTGGTTTTCTCAGGACTCGAACATCAATACCTTATCAACGCCGCTCTCTGCTGGCGTCCCTGGCTCTTCATTGACCTTGTCTTTCTTTTGTGCCTGAAATACTTTCATGATGGACTGGATCTTCTCTCACCCCTGAGCACTCTGCCTTTTATCCTGAAATCCATGCCGTTAGCCATTTTTTCCGCTCCCTTAGCTCAAGACCTGTCTTTTTGTACCCTGTTTGGCTTTCTCGCTATTCCTTGATTTCTTTTCACTCCTCTGTATTCATGCTGACCTTTTTTTTTTTTTCTTGCGTATTTATTACTTGATGGCATTCATCACCTCTGGGTATAGAATCGTTTATCCACTATGTCTCCTTTCTTCCCGCTTGAACTTCACTCAGTGTTACCTTTATTTCCCCGATTCTACTGTGCTGTAATCTGACTTTCCATTATTATTCTTATCAGCAGTCTGTTATTTATAGAGTGGAGAAATAAGATAAGCTCCTTCTAATATAGATGGGGCACAGGCAATGTAGCTGGGAATAAGAAATGTAAAAAGGAAGGCAGAGCTGCAAAAAGCAGAGCTCCAGGGGCATTGCTGATGGCTGGATGAAAAGGGAACTGCAGAAAGGATTTGGGTAGAAAACTGAGATCGCAGCAAAGGTAGTTATCTTCCAGGAAAGGCGAAGAGAAAACAGCTGCTGATCACCTGCTTTTTGCTGAGTACTGTGTTAAATCCAGTGAATGTACCTTCTCCTTTAATCTGCACTCTAGACTATGAGGTAGTATTAGTCCTTACTTTATAGGTGAAGAAACTGAGGCTTACAGAGGTTATTTTCCAAGATAATGCAGATACTCTGGAGCAGAGCCTGCACACAACCCCAAATTGTTTAAAGATGGAAAACATTCGTAGATGGGTTACTTGGCTGTATCTCAAAAAGGCTCAGAGTTTGTGTCTTTGAATTCAGTTTTCCTGGGTCTGAGACTCTATTGAAAGAGAATATTCTGAGATCCAGATAAAGATTTAGGCACACATTGCCCATGGTATTCCTACTTGACACTATCATCAGTCATATGTCTAATAAAAGGGAAATGACAAATTAAATAATAGCATACCCACAAAGAGAAATTCTCAAAAAACACTCCAAATGACATTTTAGTGATTGTAATAAAAATGGAAAACTCCTAATGTAAAAGAAGTATAAAAAATGAACATCCAGAAGTATGTGCAATGGAAAAATATAAAATTATGCAAATTAAATATTTGTATTTTTATCTCATATTTTCTTTTTTAAGATATAGTATATAAGATATTATCTCTCATTTTATAGGAACTTGGAAAAGATTTCAAAATAAAAAGGTGAAGAAAAATGATAGCCCTGAACTTTCTGCTGCTTAGCTTTTTTTATCTTCATACTATGAGATAGACAAATGTTTGTATATATACTTATTTGATTTCCTTGTTCTCACTTTAAACGTTTTGAACAAGACATACAAAAGAGAAAATAAAAGAAACAAAAAGCTCGTAATTTTGCCAACTAGAAATGACCACCACTAATCTTTTAGAGTGTTTCTTACAGCTTTTCATTGCATTATATTTTCATGGTTGAAATCAGGCTCCGTATACTGTTATTTTAACAACAACATAAAATGTCAACACAAGATTAGTTATAGGAGATACGTTATCTAAAAACACTTGTGATTACTTCCAATAATTACTATTGCCAATGTATTTATCTGTATACACTAGACTATAAAGTTCCTCATACAGGTATCATATATATTTTGCTCACAGATATAGTCTTAAAATCTAGAATAATACCTGGCATTTGCAGGCACTCAGAACATACAGTGAACAAGTGAATGATACAGGAGAATTTTTTCCTATCTGCTTTATTTACCTGATTTTTAAAAATGACTTTAATTAATTCAAAGGTGTTTTAGAGTTGCAGAAAATAATATTTTCATTCCCTTGATTATAAAAATGGCTATATGTAGCTCAATGATACCTGCTTTATTTGGTGAGAGAGAAAAGCAAAAATAAAACATAATTTGTCTGACAATTTTTCTGGTACTGTGTCTCAAACATTTGGTCATAGTTAAATAGAGGAAACAAGCAGTATCAATAATGGTTTTAAATGATATGAAACACATCAAGAGTAAAGCTTGCCTATTAAGAAGCACAGTTGTAAATACTGCCAAAAGACAAAAGTAAAACAGGGCCAAGTTTCTTCCCCATGGGCAGAGTACTCTGAAAAACATATGGCCTTTATTATTATAGAATTTGGGGTACAAACAAAGGAAGAGAAGACCTAAAAGTTTTTGAAAACCACAAGTTTTCTATTATATATTTTTCTAGTTTGTATTTGTCTCTCCACCAATTGAAACATACAATTAAGTGATTTTTTGAGGTAATTTACCATATATATGTGAGTATTTGCATAATAGTATTTGCATATTATTTACTTTTAACTATTATTTTCAGATATAAATCACAACTTGGCTGGTATAACATTCTTTGACTACTTTATATTTTTCTTCTGATTTTGAAGTATTCTTTCTTTATCTTCGAACATTTAGTGATACACAGAAGTCTGATAATAACTCTATTATTTCTACAAGTAGCTATTTATTAACAGTTTTTTTTTTTTTTTTTTTTTTTTTGAGACAGAGTCTCGCTCCGTTGCCCAGGCTGAGGTGCAGTGGCGAGATCTTGGCTCACCACAACCTCCGCCTCCCGGGTTCAAGCGATTCTCCTGCCTCAGCCTCCCCAGTAGCTGGGACTACAGATGCATGCCACCATGCCCGGCTAAATTTTGTATTGTTAGTAGAGACAGGGTTTCACTATGTTAGCCACGCTGATCTCAAACTCAGCCTCCCAAAGTGCTGAGATTACAGGCGTAAGCCACTGTGCCTGGCCTAATAGTTTTCTTAATAGTTGTAAATTTTTTTTTCTGCTTTAAATTCCACTTCACATCTCTCTCAGAATATGCTCAGATGTATTTCCTCTTATTTGTTATTTTTTCTTTGTTTTATTTTTAATGAGTATTTTTAAGCAATACATTAGGTCCATTTCGACCTCAGGATCTTGGAAAAACAAATATATCATTAAATTTTATTTTCTTCTAAGTATTCTTATACTATCCCAAAACAAACAAACAAACAGACAGACAAGCAAAACCCCTCAACTTTTAGGTCAGATTTTTATTTTCCAAACTTAGAATTTTATCTCTCTCTTATTGTTATTCTCCATATACAAATAAAACACTTTCATATCCTAGCTATCATTTTTATTAGTCCATTTGCATTGCTATAAAGAAATGTCTGATGCTGGGTAATTCATGAGGAAAGAGGTTTAATTGGCAAACGGTTCTGCAAGCTGTACAGGAAGCATAGAGACATCTGCTTCCGGGGAGGCCTCGGGAGGCTGATAATCATGGCAGAAGGCAAAGGGGGAGCAGGCACCTCACATGGCAAAAGCAGGAGCAAGAGAGAGAGGGGGGAGGTGCCACACACTTTTAAATGTCCAGATCTTGTGTGAACTCAGAGCAAGAGCTCACTTATTATCAAGGGGATGGCACAGGTCATTCATGAGGGGTCACCCCATGATCCAAACACCTCCTACCAGGTCCCACCTCCAGCAATGGGGATTACAATTTAACATAAGATTTAGGCGCGGATAAATATCCATACTATATCAATCATCTTTTCAATGTCATTGTATTGTCTTTTTATCTCTTACGTTTGGCATTCTTTCAGAGAATGCCTTCTTGTAGAAATCTGCTTGACTGAGCTCTAAAAGTAATAAGAACATAAAAATAGTTCCCTTTATAAATAATTCTCAGAAGTGAGTCATCCACAAGCATTAAAGTACCCACTCTCTTACTTTTGTCTGCAGTACATTTTTCATGACCCTCAAGTTGTTGTTCCAATTATTGCACATTTCACATTTTATTACAATTGCCCATTTATTTGAAAATTGCCTTTTACTCATTTTTGAAATTTGTTGTCTACCCAGAACCAGCATTTGTCAGATGACACACTGTATATCTTGTCTTGGGTTCCATCCTATCCCTGGTTGGCTGAAAATCACTTTCCCTTTGTGGATCAAAAGCAGGTCATCTTCTCATCTCATAGCCCAGTGAACAGAAACTAAAGAATTTTCACTTAGAAGGTCTTCTTAGATAATGTGTAATCTTTTTCTACCCTACCTCTCTTCTTAAGATAGAATATACCACTGCCAGCCACATGCAAATCCCTATCCCAATCTCTAAATTAGTTGTTTCTCATTTTGCATTTTCTGAATTTGGAGACACCAATTGGAGAACATGATAAGAAGCCAAGAAAAAGTGACAATAACTCAGTTTTCTATTACAAAACACATTGTACCTTTGAAATCTAGGAAAGGGTGACAAAAAGTCTTCCTAGCTATTTTAAGGGGCCTGTTACAAAACATTTTTTTCTGCCTGATTTCTGAATCAGTTGATGATCGGCATAGAATCCAGGCATATTGAGATTAAAATTCACTTCATTAATAATAAAATTGGTGGAGAACTTGGATTAAGATCTGCAGCCAAGTGGAATTACTGTTATTGTACCCTGAACTAGATGGACCTACCGTCTCATGCGGAGCAAGACAAGCTCAGGCCTTCACCTGGTGGTGCTGTCTGTATGACCTAAGCCTGAAGGAGGAAGACAGCATGTGTTTCCTACACGGAGGAGTGAATAAGGGGTGTCGACAGTATAACATTCCCAGAAACAGGAAAGGAGGATAAGAGCACCCACCCTAACAAATAATTGCTCCCTTTCTTTTCAGCTGGAACCACTAGAGTATATGGGCCACCAACTGCATATGAAATTCTGTTAAATAGGATAGATGTTTGAGTAAACTTTCTCTTAGATTCTGTGATTGGGTTGGTAAACTTTCAAAACTGTTTGTTAATTTTTTTTTGGTGCCTTGGAGATTTTAATAAGAATTTAGAATGTTTATTATGAGATAAGCTAGCCTAGCCTACTTTTTTTTCTTTTTATTTCTCTCTTTTCCAGATTTTCTACAAAGAACATATTTAGAATCAGAAAACAATAGCAATGAATAAGCAATTAACAAATCAATGTTGACTTTAAGAATAAGGCTCACTGTTAAAAAAAGTACACTGTGCCAGCCGGGTACGGTGGCTTAGGCCTGTAATCCCAGCACTTTGGGAGGCCGAGGCAGGTGGATCATGAGGTGAAGAGATCGGGACCATCCTGGCTAACACGGTGAAACCCCGTTTCTACTAAAAATACAAAAAATTAGCCGGGCGTCATGGCGGGCGCCTGTAGTCCCAGCTGCTCCGGAGGCTGAGGCAGGAGAATGGCATGAACCCAAGGCAGAGCTTGCAGTGAGCCGAGATCACACCACTGCACTGCGGCCTGGGTGACAGAGCGAGACTCCATCTCAAAACAACAAACAAACAAAAGAAGTGCACAGTGCCTCCCTGCTCACTAAATGCTATTTTACATGCATTAATCTGCTCAGGCTGCTATTAAAAAAAGTCACAGGATGGGTGGTATAAACAACAGACATTATTTTCTTACAGTTCTGGAGGCTAGAAGTTCATGGTTGAGGTGCTGTCAAATTTGGTTTCCCTTAAGGGCTTGCTTCTGGCCTTATAGAGAACTGTGTTCTCACATGACATTTCCTCTGTACTAGCATAAAGGGAGAGAGATCTCTGGTATCTCTTCCTTTTCCTACAAAGACACTCAAGCTTAGGTTAGTTAGGGTCGCACCTTTATGACTACATTTAACTTTAGTTCCTCTTCAAAGTTTCTGTCTCCAAGTACCATTGCACTGGGGCCAAGGGCTTTGGCTTTAACATATGACTTTTGAAGGAACACACTTCAGTTCATAACACTGCAATTCTAATTTACTGTAATGTACCTTGAGATCAGTGTGAAGAAAAAGTTTGATCAAGTAAAGATTCTGCCCAGTATTGTGCAAGTGAGCGTAAATTACCCCAAACATAATTTGAATTAATGTTTCTCTTGAGTGCATAAATACCATGACCAAAACCCAGTTTGTTCAAAGAGTCAGATACGTGGTAGAGAAAATCCTGTGTCCTTCACCAGCTCTGCTCTTCACAGCAAAAGAATCAGGTTGTCTATACCGCCAATTACTGGTGACTATCACTATCAAATATGTCACTAACTTGCATTTAAGTGTGACAAGTATTTTTCAGTTAGCTAGTGGCAAACGGTTGCTATAGAACACATAAAAATAGATAAGACATCTTAAAGACTTGAAGACATATTGCGCAGCTATAACACATTTCTGTAAATAATTTGAACAAAGGCAACTATTATTATATGTAATACAATAAGGAGTACATGAAGTATTTGGGGAGTTTAGGAATGGTAATTAATTGAGCATCTGGTACAATGACTAATGTAGGGTAGGCACTCAATATTTGTGCACTGAATAAACAAGGAAGGAGTAAATGGGTGATTCAAAAGACAGTAGACTTTTCCCAGGTCCTCGATGAGGAAATTGAGTACTATATCCAAACTGTGCAGCAAGTGTAAAAACAGACTCAAATTCAAGATTACTTACAATTGACTATGGAAATATACAAGGATGTATCATATTTTTCATATCAAATTTTGAGAATTCATACATTATCATCATGATTTGTCCCACAGCATGTGTGTAAGTAATTCCTAAATTACAGACATGCCTTCTGCAGTCCTCTTCTCTGAGCTCTGGGTTTATTTTCACATGTCTTCTTAGTGTTTCCACTGTGATGGCCTGATGGAATATCAAGTAAAATATATCTAGAACCAATCTTATATTTCCATTACTCATATTTCCTACTTCCCAACAAACAAGTCCTCCTTGGAATATCTTTTTTTCCATATGTGTCATTGCCCAGTTCTGAATTTTAAATTATGACTTCATCTTACAATTCACTTCAATGTCCATGCTCACAATACCCACGATGTTACTGTGTCTTAGAAATCGTATTCAAAAAATTAGAATTTTTTATTCAGAAAGAGAGATGTGGGCCAGACATAGTGGCTCACACCTGTAACACCAGAAATTTGAGAGGCCAAGGAGGGAGGATGGCTTGAGACCAGGATTTTGAGATCAGCCTGTGCAACACAGCAAAACCCTGTTCCTATAATAAATGAATGCATAGAGATGCGCTATGTGGGTGTGTATGATCTGAAAATGACAGCTTGAGGTTACGTGAGAGTATGAATCAGTGAACAAATGGGTTTGGCAACTTCTAGTCATTCCTCGGGCAGATGTCTTGCAAAAAGAATCTACGAGGAAGACATGGAACATATCCATATAGGTCAGAGCTCAGCAATTGGAAATTTAGAGACATAATAACTCATGTGAAGGTACTGAGGCCCAGAGACTGTGCTTGAAGCTTTTTCCAAATGTCATCTCATTCTATTCAATTCTTAAAACAAACTTGTGAGCTATTACTGGCCCCATTTTGCAGATTAGGAAACCAAACCTCATTCACAAGCAAAGAATAAACATGCCAGGAGGAAGCTTATTATGTGGAAAAAAAATTGTGAAGAGTAACAACCAAATTTTATTATTTAAAAAAGTGGTATGTGCATATAGATGTGTGTGTGGTTCTATATCAAACTGTTAACAATGATATTTGTGGTGTGTGCATATAGATACGTGTGTGTGTGTAAGGTACTACATAAAACCGTTAACATGAAATTTTCTTGTTGGGAGATTTCTAAAATTTGATCTGGGGAATCAATTCTTGTCATCTGCCAGCAAATAAGTAAAAATGAAGACAGACTGGTAGATCCTAAAGGGATGGCACAGAAGACAATAGAGAGAGATTCACTTAAGCGCCCATCAATGGATACATAAATTTTTAAAATGTGGTATATACACACTGTTAAATATTAGTTAGACACAATAGAGAATGAAATCTTGTCATTTGCAGCAAAAACAACAACAACAACATCGAAAAAAACAAAGTGAGTCAGCAAATAATTGCAGGAACACAGGCAGGGGGACTAGAGAACCAGTGCAAAGACCAGAAGCACAGAGATTGCCCCATATTTGAAGAATGATTAACACAGAAAAGGAGCTCATTTCTTCATTAAGCCATAGGCTCTGATGCCCAGTTGAGAAGAATCCCTGTGCTATTTACTCCAATATTGCTATCACTCTATTTTGCACATACCAATGGGCCATGCTGAAATGCCCTCTCTGCCAATATAAAGCCTATCTTGAACATGTGAGTCAAGCCTTCCACTTTTTCAGGGTAGTCCGGTTTATAAGACATGTTTCACTTTTGAACTGCTGTAACTTTTATCTGGTCAACTTTGCTAATATTAGTTACACAGTGATTCTACTGCCATACAAATCTTGCCGTGCATATTTTATCCCTACAACTAGATTTTATGCTCCTTAAACATTAGGGCTTTATCTTATTTTTGCTTCCTCGCATAAAGCTTTTAATGTGGTGATCCTTTGTAGGGACATGGATGAAATTGGAAATCATCATTCTCAGTAAACTATCGCAAGAACAAAAAACCAAACACCGCATATTCTCACTCATAGGTGGGAATTGAACAATGAGAACACATGGACACAGGAAGGGGAACATCACACTTCGGGGACTGTTGTGGGTTGGGGGGAGGGGGGAGGGATAGCATTGGGAGATATACCTAATGCTAGATGACGAGTTGGTGGGTGCAGCGCACCAGCATGGCACATGTATACATATGTAACTTACCTGCACATTGGGCACATGTACCATAAAACCTAAAGTATAATAATAATAATAATAATAAAAGAAAAAAATTAAAAAAAAAAAAAAAAAAAAAAAAAAAGACAGTAGAATGCAATTTTCAGGGACATGGTCTCTGGAGTTTCACACCTATAAACATCATGACTTCTAAGGAAACTAGACTCCTGCAGTCCCCTTGGACAAAATATTATGTGTACAGACAGGTAAAGAAAAGACCCCTTTCCCAACCACCAACCAAGAGGGACTTAACATTTATTGTTTTTTTTTAACTTTTACCTTAAGTTCAGGGGTACATGTACAGGTTTATTCCATAGGTAAACTTTCGTCATGGGAGTTTGTTGTACAGATTATTTCATCACCCAGGTATTAAGCCTAGTCCCCATTAGTTATTTTTCCTGTTCCTCTCCCTCCTCCCACCCTCCACCTTTATAATAGGCCCCAGTGTGTGTTGTTTACCTCTGTGTCCTTATCATTTAGCTCCAAATTATAAGTGAAAATGTGTGGTATTTGGTTTTCTGATCCTGCATTTGTTTGCTAAGAATAATGGCCTCCAACTCCATCCATATCCCTGCAAAAGACATGATTTCATTCCTTTTCATGGTCGCATAGTATCTCATGGTGTATATGTATGATATTTTCATTATACAGTCTATCATTGATAGGCATTTAGGTTGATTACATGTCTTTGCTATTGTGAATAATGCTACAATGAATATATGTGTGCATGTGTCTTTATAATAGAAAGATTTGTATTCCTTTGTATATACACAGTCAGGAGATTGCTGGGTCGAATGTTCCATGTTTAGGTCTTTGAGGAATCTCCACACTGTTTTTCACAGTGGTTGAACTAATTTACACTCGCAGCAACAGTATATGAGCATTCCTTTTTCTCCACAACCTTGCCAGCATCTATTATTTCTTGACATTTTACTACTAGCCATTCTGACTGGTGTGAGATGGTATCTCATAGTGGTTTTGATTTGCATTTCCCTAATGACCAGTGATGAGCTTGTTTTCATATAATTGTTGGCCACATGTATGTCTTCTTTTGAAAAGTGTCTCTTCATGTCCTTTGCCCACTTTCTAATGGGATTTTTTAAAAAATTGTGAATTTAAGTTTCTTACAGATGTTGGTATTAGAACTTTCTTGAATGCATAGTTTGCAAAATTTTTCTCCCATTCTGTGGGTTGTCTGTTTACTTTCTTGATAGTTTCCTTGGCTGTTCAGAAGCTCTTTAGTTTTATTAGATCTCATTTGTCAATTTTTGCTTTTGTTGTGATTGCTTTTGGCATCTTCATCATCATGAAATCTTTGCCCTTGCCCGTGTCTTCAATGGTATTTCCTAGGTTGTCTTCCAGGGTTTTTATAGTTTTGGGTTTTACATGTAAGTCTTTAATCCTTCTTGAGTGGATCAACACTTTCTATCCATGAGCATGGAATATTTTGCCATTTGTTTGTGTCATCTCTGATTTTTTTGAGCAGTGGTTTGTAGTTCTTCCTGTAAAGAGCTGTGACCCAATGCCTCTTTGGAGGTGAAAGGGCCAGGGAAGGAATTAATAATTTTGTTTTCAGTTACTGCTGAATGATCCAGAGGCAGTAATGAGAAATTGGTTGGAAATACATATCTGTAGCTGAGAAGAGAGTTTTAAAGTTGTAGATTAATGTAATAATAAACATATTGAGGGTAGATAATATGGTCAAATGAGAGAGAAGAATGTGGGAGAGAGAGAGAGAATGAACAAACTAATCTGGGAACATCATGAGAACGAACAAATAAAGAAACAAGTAAACTTGATGGAGATTGAGAAGAAATAATTTCAAATGTATAAGGAGAAGCAGACAAAAGCAGTATCATTAATGCCCCCCAAAAGGAATAGCTTTTGAAGGAACTTGTAAAACTGGAAAATAACTGGCTGAGGCAATTGCAAAAGGATGAAAAAACCTTCTGAGGAAAAGTTTCTACAGAATGGATGGGGAAAAAAAAAAAGGCCTCATACAGGAGTTTAAAACTGTCAGGGGAAGCTGAGGCCATAAGTTTATAATGCTTTTCTAAAAACTTTGTTAATTAAGGAAAGGAGCAAGAAAGGAACAAATAGCAAATTTATGACTTGATGAAAATAATTGCACCTGAGTATGTTGAAGCTTGGATTTCCCATTAAGAAGCCATTTGTATTTTCTGCATTAGTATTTTCTGATACAATTTGTTGGTATTTTCTTTGAGAAAATTGTCTCAAGAGTATAATGAAGGGCAAACTATGTACCCAGTCAAAATAATGAAAAATTGATGCTGTATTTGTAGACTCGATGATTCAGTGAATTTGGTACTCATCAACACAATTACCTGCCAGCAGTTTGACAAATCCACAAAAGGCTCATTTCTTACAGAGATAAGCCCTTTCTTGTTTTTAATGCATTATTTTAAAAATTTTATTTCCACATTTTCTGCTATGGTCCAATAGGGAGAGTTGGTCCATGTATGACACAGGGTGACTTCTCTTGGTCTCTCTTTTGAACCAAATTATTTTGAACCATGAATATTAGAGCTCCATTTTATTTTACCTCCATTTTATTTTAGGGATGAACAAAGAAAATGAGTTTTGTTTGATAGAGAGTAAGGAGACAAGACACAAACAGAAAGAGCCACAGTGAGGAGGGATATTAGCCATTTTATTGATCTCTTTTTACATGAGTCTTAGTAGATGTAGCAGAACAATAAAATTGCAGAGTGTGCACCAGAATTTGGAACTCAGAAATTGAATGATTATGGCTACTGTTTACTGAGCATGTACACTGTAACAGGTGTTTTCCACGTACTCCTTGTCACTGAATATTCTCAGCACCACCATTTTCTTCATTTTATGGTGAAGTTTAAGTAAAATAGTCAAGAACTGAAAGTAGTGATAGAAGAATTAGGATTTGAGGTTTCATTTGTATAAAACTAATGCCTGTTTATTACATTTTGCTTTTTCTCCAGAAAAAGCATTTTCCAAAACAGTTGTGGAAATAATTTGTGTTGTGTTAACAAATTCTCCAGAGTATTTTTAGGAGGAGCCATGGAAGAGTTTTATAAAAATAAGAAGTTTCATTATAATTTAAAACATACCTTTAAGCCACAAGGAAAATACTTTCTCAGACCCTTAAGAACTGTAGAGGACCTATTTCTGAATTGAATATAATAGTACTCTATTATTGTTGTTCATTTAGTTTTGTGATTGCCAAACTTTTTAGTATCTTATATTCAGAAATTGAAAATTCTCAGCAAGTTGTATAAAATAATATTTTATTATCACTCTATTGAAAAGTGGGCAGTGTCATAACTGATGGTGGCTTTCACATATTGGGAATCTTGTTTAGATGGTGTACTTGGTTGGCAAAGAAAAATTAATTTCTTAGCACTCCATTCATATTGTAATTTTTTTCTTGAGTCTGTAGTCTAGTCATGATGTTTAATCCAGTATAATTCTCTGATTACCCTGGTGTAGATTCCTGGAGTTACCCATAACTGCATCTGTCTCAGATCCCAACTCCAGCCTCTCAGGGCCACCTGCACCATGATGCCTGATGGAGTGCATGACAAGTGGGTAATAGATACTCAATAAATGTCTCTGAATTGAAGTGAATTGAAACAAGGTAATGTTTAAAGAGCCAACTACTTATAAAAATCCATCCAACAAAGAGGTGGCCTTGATGTTGATTTCTGGTTCACTAGTTAGAAACACTATTTGTTTTACATTTTTGTCTATGATTTCATGTTTTGCACTGTCTGTTTCCTTTTATATTTTATTTTTTTCTTTTTAAATTTCTTTCTTCCTTCCTTTTTTCAATCTCTTCATTTCACCCTTATGTAACGTAAAATCTTCTACCTTTTATTGAACACCCATTCTATTCATGTTTTCTAATTATCATTATATCCTTGAAATACAGGAATTTCCCACCCTCAATGATGAAGGTAACTTGCTTAAAAATTTAAGTAGCTTTGTCAATATCACACAGCTCATAAGTAGCAGAGTCATGCAAATCCTGGTTCAAATTTGTATTTCCATAGATATAAAACAGCATAAAAGTTGCTTCTTCCTTATGAGGCTGGCTAAATTGTGATCTCTGCCAATGTGGGCTCTTGAAGCTTCCATGTGACTTCAAGCCATTCTTTCTTTCTTTTTCTATTTAGTTGAGTGACACCACTAGGCTATAGATTGAAAATTTCCCTCTGGCTCATTAGGTATGAAAAAGTTTAAGAAGAGATCATGGATGTTTTTATTCCCCTTAGCAAAATACATCAATGCAAACATTATCCAGTAGAAATACCAACGCCCAGTAGTTAAATAATCAATAAGAATATTGTTTTGTCTTTTCTTCATCATCATTCTTCTATCAGACATTTCTTGGGTTGAATTGGGTTAATTCTGCAGGCCAATTGGCAGATACCCTGAACTTTAAGTTGATCTCTAAGTCTCTGGGATGGAAGTGGGCTTCATGAGTAATTCTCCAATAAATATTTATTATGAATAATTAATCCAATAAATATTTATTATGCAATATCCTTTTTTTTTTTTTTTTTTTTTTTTTTGAGACAGAGTCTTACTCTGTTGCTCAGGTTGGAGTGCAGTGGTCCAATCTCGGCTCACTGCAACCTCCACCTCC
This sequence comes from Pongo abelii, assembly GCF_028885655.2. Lineage (NCBI taxonomy): Eukaryota > Metazoa > Chordata > Mammalia > Primates > Hominidae > Pongo > Pongo abelii. The sequence goes on from NC_071988.2 coordinate 13,462,591, forward strand.
TGGGTTCAAGCGATTCTCCTGCCTCAGCCTCTGGAGTAGCTGAGACCATAGGCACACACGACCATGCCCAGCTAATTTTTTTTTTTTCATATAATTATTAGAGACTGGGTTTCACCACATTAGCCAGGATGGTCTCAGTCTCCTGACCTCATGATTTGTCCACCTCGGCCTCCCCAGGTGCTGGGATTACAGGCATGAGCTACCGCACCCAGCCCTGCACTATACAATTTTTGTCTTTTTTTCATTTGATGCTACTAACACTTTATGGAAGAAGATTAAGCTTTGCCAAGTAAGGTGTAAATCTACATGTAAAATTTCTGATTCCAATGCCCTCAACTATTTCAATGATTTTATATGCCTCTAAATCTCTGTATTGTATAATATTTTGTTCAAAATTTATTGAGTGGTATTTTCCTAATATGAATCTGATTGCTTGAGTAAATGGTGTCAGAAATAGGGAGTTTCCTAAGATAATATTTCTCTCTGAGATTTCGGCCTAGTGGATGGCAAGGAAAAGGATGTTATAGGCTGGAAAGACAGTAAGCATGTTACATTGTGACTAAACAATTTGTATTTCTAAGGAAGAAGTGGTAACACAGAATGTTAGTTATATGTGCTGGTAGTTATTGACTCTACCAAGGTATGTAAGAGAGAAATTAATTCAGGAAAGAATCAACAGGTTTTCAAGCATAAATATAAAGGAATGGTTTAGACATCTCAGACTTTAAATTGGAAGAAAAGCCAACTTCTAGGCTTAAACCGTAGGGAAGGACATTGAAAAAGCCTTTGGGAAGCAAATGCCAATCAGAATCCAGTATTGCAATAGAGATTGGATTAAGGGTGTAGCCTTCTCATTCAATCTTCACAGCTTAAAATTGCCACTAAGCTAAGAGGAAAAGTGAGAGGTGGGGGAATAGAGCTGTGGGTAGAGTAAGAAAGGTAAAGGCACAAAGAAAAACTATGCCTGGGGAAATCATCTAGGTGTGGTTCCCAACATGTGGAGCCAACTGGAAGCCAATAGATCAGAAGTCTAGTAAGGTATCCAAGGAAAAGTGTTTCTGAAGATAATCCTCTTGACTAGTTGAGACCAAAAGAAACTTTTAGACCTTGGTTTATCATCCAAGGGATTCCTTAAGATAACCCATGTCTTTATTCAATGTGTCCAAGAGAGCTTTGTAAAAGGGAGCAGGCAGAGCCAGAGGAAAGAAAGCATTATGGCCTAGGATGCCCCTCTCCCACCTAGAGGTCAGAAGCAGTGCCTAGCCGAGTGAATATCCCACTCCCAGGACAACCAGTCTTCAATGCACGCCCAGCAAGATTCTATAACTGTGACTGACCTGTGTCTTCTGTGGATCTTTCAGTCTTCTGTTATTTGAAGGAAATATCTTACTGAGGTCACCCTAAACCCATTTAATCTTGTATCTGAGCTATATGTGTTAGTGGGTGTGAGCAGTTAACTTATATTTTTAGTTCATACGTTGCTGGATGCAGGGCAGCCACACCCCAGTCTGATGACAAGGACTATGCTTAAATAAAAAAAAATCCTTGATCATGATGGATAAGCTTTTTAATGTGCTGCTGGATTCGGTTTGCCAGTATTTTATTGAGGATTTTTGCATCAATGTTCATCAAGGATATTGGTCTAAAATTCTCTTTTTTGGTTGTGTCTCTGCCCGGCTTTGGTATCAGGATGATGCTGGCCTCATAAAATGACTTAGGGAGGATTCCCTCTTTTTCTATTGATTGGAATAGTTTCAGAAGGAATGGTACCAGCTCCTCCTTGTACCTCTGGTAGAATTCGGCTGTGAATCCATCTGGTCCTGGACTGCTTTTGGTTGGTAAGCTATTGATTATTGCCACAATTTCAGAGCCTGTTATTGGTCTATTCGGAGATTCAACTTCTTCCTGGTTTAGTCTTGGGAGGGTGTATGTGTCGGGGAATTTATCCATTTCTTCTAGATTTTCTAGTTTATTTGCGTAGAGCTGTTTATAGTATTCTCTGATAGTAGTTTGTATTTCTGTGGGATTGGTGGTGATATCCCCTTTATCATTTTTTACTGCATCTATTTGATTCTTCTTTCTTTTCTTCTTTATTAGTCTTGTTAGCGGTCTAGCAATTTTGTTGATCCTTTCAAAAAACCAGCTCTTGGATTCATTGATTTTTTGAAGGGTTTTTTGTGTCTCTATTTCCTTCAGTTCTGCTCTGATTTTAGTTATTTCTTGCCTTCTGCTAGCTTTTGAATGTGTTTGCTCTTGCTTTTCTAGTTCTTTTAATTGTGATGTTAGGGTGTCAATTTTGGATCTTTCCTGCTTTCTCTTGTGGGCATTTAGTGCTATAAATTTCCCTCTACACACTGCTTTGAATGTGTCCCAGAGATTCTGGTATGTTGTGTCTTGGTTCTCGTCGGTTTCAAAAAACATCTTTATTTCTGTCTTCATTTCGTTATGTACCCAGTAGTCATTCAGGAGCAGGTTGTTCAGTTTCCATGTAGTTGAGCGGTTTTGAGTGAGTTTCTTAACCCTGAGTTCTAGTTTGATTGCACTGTGATCTGAGAGACAGTTTGTTATAATTTCTGTTCTTTTACATTTGCTTAGGAAAGCTTTACTTCCAACTATGTGGTCAATTTTGGAATAGGTGTGGTGTGGTGCTGAAAAGAATGTATATTCTGTTGATTTGGGGTGGAGAGTTCTGTAGATGTCTATTAGGTCTGCTTGGTGCAGAGCTGAGTTCAATTCCTGGGTATCCTTGTTAACTTTCTGTCTCGCTGATCTGTCTAATGTTGACAGTGGGGTGTTAAAGTCTCCCATTATTATTGTGTGGGAGTCTAAGTCTCTTTGTAGGTCACTCAGGACTTGCTTTATGAATCTGGGTGCTGCTGTATTGGGTGTGTATATATTTAGGATAGTTAGCTCTTTTTGTTGAATTGATCCCTTTACCATTATGTAATGGCCTTGTCTCTTTTGATCTTTGTTGGTTTAAAGTCTGTTTTATCAGAGACTAGGATTGCAACCCTGCCTTTTTTGTTTTCCATTTGCTTGGTAGATCTTCCTCCATCCTTTTATTTTGAGCCTATGTGTGTCTCTGCACGTGAGATGGGTTTCCTGAATACAGCACACTGATGGGTCTTGACTCTTTATCCAATTTGCCAGTCTGTGTCTTTTAATTGGAGCATTGAGTCCATTTACATTTAAAGGTAATATTGTTGTGTGTGAATTTGATCCTGTCATTATGATGTTAGCTGGTTATTTTGCTCATTAGTTGATGCAGTTTCTTCCTAGCCTGGATGGTCTTTACAATTTGGCATGCTTTTGCAGTGGCTGGTACCGGTTGTTCCTTTCCATGTTTAGTGCTTCCTTCAGGAGCTCTTTTAGGGCAGGCCTGGTTAAACTAAACACAGTGACTGAGGGGAATGTTTGATTTTCTTCACTGGGGAAGAGCTGAGTGTATTCTGTAATTACAGGTAATATGTTTTGGTTGCTCCCGCGGTACTCACCACCTAATAATAACACCCTTGTATAATCTCCTTCCCTGGCAGGTTGGCAGGAACTTTGACTGGATTCTAAGTAACAGACCAATAGTAATCACCAACCACCAATGGCAAAGGTGATGAAATGTTTCTCCTGTGATTATACTAAATGTGAATAGTGATGGGACGTTGCTTTCATGATTATGTTACATTACATAAAACTGTCTGCTAGCAGACCCACTCTAAAGTCTCTCTCTGTTCATTGCTGGCTTTGAAAAAGCAAGTTTTTGTGAATCCTACAGCCACATGAAATAAATTCTACTACTAGTGTCCTGAGAGAGAACTAGGAAATGCTCCCACAGCCCCTCACCTTGAGCTTGCAGACAAAAATGTAGCCGTGGCCCATGCTTGATTGTAGCTTTGTGAGACTCCTAGTGAATGACCCAGCTAATCCATGGTTGAATTTCTGATCCACAGAAAATGTGGTTTTAAAGATCTAAGTATGTTTTAATTTATTATGCATTACAGTATTCTCCCCTTATCTGTGGAGTCTATGTTCCAAGACTCCCAGTGGATGCCTGAAACCATGAATGGTACACCCTATATATTGTTAGCCTTTAATGCCCTTATTATCTTAACTGAGAACTGCAGCTGTAACTTTTGCAGTTTGATGTGTGACAGCAAAACTACCATAAATTAATTTTTCCTTCTTCAGAATTTCAGAGTTAGAAGATCTGTTTTTACCTTAGATCTTGACGACTTCAGCATGTGATTTTTTTCTTTCCTTATTAAGACAAGAACTTTCACCTTTTCAATTAAAGAAAGCACTTTACGGCTGCTCTTTGGCATATTACAATTGCCAATATTGCTATTTTTGCACTTTGGGGTCATTATTAAGTAAAATAAGGGTCACTTGAACACAAGGACTGATACTTCCACAGTTGATTTGATAACTGAGGTCGCTGCAGAGAGACTAATGGATGGGTAGCAAATACAGCATAAATACGCAGAATAAAGGATGATTCTCCTCCAACGCAGGATGGAATGGGACAGTGTGGGCTTTCAGCACATTCGTAGGAACGGTGTGCAATTTAAAACTTATGAATTATTTCTGGAATTTTCCATTTAATATTTTCAGGCTGTGGTTGAGCATAGATAACTGAAACCATGGAAAGCAAAACCACAGGTAAGGGAGGACTACTGTAATAGAAGCCTAATACAGATATGCTTGGATATGTGATGACCAGAAGGATACACAGTGAAAAAGATTGTTTGCAGACCACCAGAAATTATCTCTTTCCCCATGGTTTAGAATCGCTATTAGGAAAATATCACAGTAAGGAACATATTCCCCTACCCTTTTATCAAGGTAGGGCCATATGACCAGCTCTGGTTAATGTATACTGGAATAATATGTACCACTTCTGAGTGAAAGTTTCTATGTGCCCTGTATGCATGACACATAGTCTCTTTCTATTGGATCATATATACTGAAGACAGTTGAAGCCCATGAAGAAAGGGGCTTGGATCCTTAAAAAATTGCATGGGACAGAAGACCTTCCCCTCCCATGTTTTCATCAATCATTTAAGCTGTAAAATGACAGAAGGATAAACTGTGTTAATTCATCAACACTTGGGATTTTTCATAATATAACTTCACCTATTCTGACTAACAACATAAAAGCAAAGTATTTTTATTGTCATTTCATTTTAATAAAGACCATTTCTTGAATTAATTTTATAATATTAAAATGACAAATGTTGTTAGGTATATATACCAGTGCATTTTATTTCTGAAGTGAAACAAAAAGAAAACTAGCATTGCTTCCAACTAAGTTTATGAATACATCAATGAAACAAATCAACCAAGCAAGTCATTTTTGTATCTATTTTCTAGAACTATATATGCATATTCCAAGATGAGAGTAATATATCCATTGGCTAATCACAATATGCAATTGAAATTGTGTAAAGATCATGGACTTTGACAAGTAACAGATTTGAACTTAAAGCCTGGTTTCAAAAAGTACAAGGTGTTTGACCTTGGAAAAGTAATTTAACCTGTTTCTCGTTTTTGTCATCTTGTAAATGTGCATGGTATTTATAATATAAAACCATTAGGAAAAGGTAATGATGAAAAATATAAGCAAGCACAGTTCTTGTCACTTAGTAGGTGGTCAAACACTGCTAGATCTCTTCTCTTTCCCCCTTTATCTTTGTGTATCATAGGATGTCAAACAGATAATGAATAGCATCAATTATAGCTATGACATCTCCAGGACATTATTAATAAGAGTCATACATCAAAACATTAGGATTATGTGTTATGCAACTATTTGCTGAAGCTGTTCCTACTTTAATTTTTAAGACAGTAACTTCAGAGCTTTCTAACATAACAAAATTTATATTTACTTTGAAAGCTATGTAGTGCTTTGAGTATAAAAGCAAACTGACAAAACTGTGCATCTGGAATCACTACATCTTTACAAAATCCTCCAAAGCCTTTTATGTCCACGTATTTCTAACTAAAAAGTAAAAATTTTTGTGAAGTTTAGTAACAGCTCTGTGTGTGTGTGTGTGTGTGTGTGTGCGTGCGTGCGCGCGCATGCACACATGTATGTATTTGGAACTAACTCGAGAACTAAAGAAAGACTGAAGACACGTTTGTGGTGTGGCAACCTTGGAATTTAGTGAACAATATTTTGCTTCTTACTCACTTTCCTTGTACACACCAGACCCATTCACCTTTATTCTTTTAATTTTGCTCTCTCCTCTTTTCACTACCAATGTCCCTCCTCTTATCCATTCTTCAAAACCCGGCTTAGGTTTCTCTTGTGCTAGAAGCCTCTCCTTAAGATTTGTCTCTTCATTAGCTGATTTTGGTCCTATTTGTTTTTATAACAGAGGTCACAACTGGCCCAGAAAATGGCACTTGGATTCTGAGGATCCAAGTCCATAGCAGAAAATTCCAATGATACAGGGGCTATTGGTGGGGAGAGGTGATCTAAAATATCAAGGAAATTGTCTACACACACCAGTTCCGGAGGGGTGAAATGTGAGTTTGAACTTGAAATCCCAAGAGATGAGACCATAATAAGTGGAGAAACATGCAGTATCTTTATGTAAGACTAGATGATGAAAAGTTTCCAAGAGGGCAAATTTCTCCAGACTGTTCTACAGAGGATATCTTATCTTTGTGATCATAAGACTTTATTGTTTATATTTGTAGATTAATTGGGATATCAGCCTAAAAGGCCTGAAGTACTATGTCTTGGCAGGTAAATAACAGTGTTCTAGATATGGCTTCACAATTTATTAACTGCATTATCTTAGCTATGATACTGAACTGCTCCTGAGTCTTGGTTTAATAAAATACAGGAGGTCAAGTAATGCCCATCTCATGGAAGGAGTGGAAATTCAATGAGATAATGCATGGAAAACATGTTTGCAAATTCAAAGTCTGGAGATTTACTAAAGAATGTTTTTATCTGTGTATCTGAGTCCATTTGGTGTTCCTATGACAGAATATCTGAGGCTGGATAATTTATAAAGAAAGAGGTTTACTTGATTCATGATTTGGGTGATTGAAAGTCCAAGAGCATGGCATCAGCATCTGCTTGGCTTCTGGAGACAGCGCTTTTCTGTGTCACAATGTGGTGAACAGGCAGAAAGAAAAGTAGGTGGGAGCAAAGTGGCCAAACATGAGACACAACCTCAATTTGCAACAACACACTTTCACCAGAACTAATTCCATTCCTGAGAAAACTAATCCGGTCTCAAAAAAAGACAGTGATCTCTCTTTATGACCTAATCATCTATGTAGAGTATCCCTCTCAACATTGCCACAATGGAAATTAAGGCTCCTGCATGAGCTTTGGTGGGGAACACTCAAACCATAGCACTGTGCAATAAAATTGAGCACTCATTGAATGCTATTTATTAACTCCACTATAGACATAAAATACTCATTTTTTAACTTATAGTGAAAGCTTTTTGATGGGAGAAATCCATATATCATTATTACTAAGTCATGCTTTAAAGTATAGGTCTAAGAGTACATTTGATATTAAACACGTTTGTTTAGTGTTCAGTGAATGATTTCTCTCTGCACAACACTTTCTAATCTTCTGGTTTCTCTTATGTTTTTTATTACAAAAAGAAATTTACATAAATGATCACTTCTCAGAATTAAATTAAGTTGACAGTGTAAATGATATGATTTATTACTGCATAAAATATCTGAATTCAAATCCTGGCTTTGCCACTCACACAATTTTTGAGTAAATTGCCTAGCTTCTCTTTATCTCTTTCTTAATTTAAAACTATTCTTTTCTCCATTATTCAACTGTAGAATGGAGGTACGAATAGTTTTCTCAGGGAGTTTTCAAATGGCCAAATGACTTAAGGTATGTGAAATACATAACACAGCGCTTTGCTTAGCACAAAATATTTGAACAATAAATTCTTCTTCCCCTTATCTCCCTTCTGCCAATGTTGTCTCTTCCCTTGAAGGATGCGAGAGCATGGATGATCTCACTGCCTGATTATTGATGGCCTGCTTTCCTGTAACCATCTCTGATTTTAAGGATTATAGATATAGAGAGGTATGTCACAATGACTGGCTAGAAGGAAGATTTTCTTTTTAGAGTTAATATATTGTTATAAAAAATAGCCTTGGTTGTCCCTGCTTGATAATTCCCACAGCATCCTCCTAGCTACAGATAAAAGAACTTTCTACTTCATAACAAGAAGAAGGTTGTTTGATGTCATTTGGAAATTTTTAAAGAAGCCTATGGAAGGAAATCTAGAAATAAAATAACAGTGGCTGACTCTCAGGAGTTTCAGAGTGAAACAATACTTTATTTCTGTTTACAGGAAACTTTACCATTCAAATGAATTCACTTTTCATACAGCAACTCCTCAATTTCAGACCGAATGTTGAAAACTGGCCACGTTAAATCTGAACGAAAACACTTTTGAAAACATCTTTGCAAAAGTACAATTTTGGCACAAAAAGAAGAGAAGCAAGAAGGTGAACAAAATCAAAATGGAATTCAGTTCAAGGGAGACAAGTTCTCAGGTGGTTAGTTATTTGTGAAACTCACAAAGTACCAATCAAAGGGGGAGACTATACCCATCAGCACATATTGTTCCATGATAACTCTGATTCACTCTTTCAAACATTTGTAGTCAAGCAGTTATAGGGGCCAAGGATCATATTTTATAGAAAAGGGAGGACATAGAATTGATCGTAGCAAGCATATTTATCAGAAGTCTTTCTTCATTCCTCTCTATTCTTTCAAATCTTTCTTCTTCATGGCCTCTTTCCACGCCCCACTGCATCTACAAAGCATTCCCTGACCACTAGGCCTAACCATGTTTCCTTACTCTTTCATTCAAAATCTGCGAAGAGAAATTCTCTGCACTGTTTAGGGCTGTTCCATGTAGTAAAGTATTGGCTCTGGATGTCAGACTCCCTGGATTGAATCCCCAGCACTTGCTAATTGTAAAAAACCTTAGATGACATTATTTAAATTTTTGTTTTAGTTTTTTTTTTTTTTTTTTTTTTAGATTTCTGTTTTATTATTATTATTATTATTATGCTTTAAGTTTTAGGGTACATGTGCACAATGTGCAGGTTTGTTACGTATATATACATGTGCCATGTTGCTGTGCTGCACCCATTAAATCGTCATTTAGCATTAGGTATATCTGCTAATGCTGTCCCTCCCCCCCTCACCCCACCCTACAACAGTCCCCGGTGTGTGATGTTCCCCTTTCTGTGTCCATGTGTTCTCATTGTTCAATTCCCATCTATGAGTGAGAGCATGGGGTGTTGGGTTTTTTGTCCTCACGATAGTTTGCTGAGAATGATGGTTTCCAGCTTCATCCATGTCCCTACAAAGGACATAAACTCATCCTTTTTTGTGGCTGCATAGTATTCCATGGTGTATATGTGCCACATTTTCTTAATCCGGTCTATCGTTGTTGGACATATGCGTTGGTTCCAAGTCTTTGCTATTGTGAATAGTGCCGCAATAAACATACGTGTGCATGTGTCTTTATAGCAGCATGATTTATAATCCCCTGGGTATATACCCAGTAATGGGATGGCTGGGTCAAATGGTATTTCTAGTTCTAGATCCCTGGGGAATCGCCACACTGACTTCCACAATGGTTAAACTAGTTTACAGTCCCACCAACAGTGTAAAAGTGTTCCTATTTCTCCACATCCTCTCCAGCACCTGTTGTTTCCTGACTTTTTAATGATTGCCATTCTAACTGGTGTGAGATGGTATCTCATTGTGGTTTTGATTTGCATTTCTCTGATGGCCAGTGATGATGAGCATTTTTTCTTGTGTTTTTTGGCTGCATACATGTTTTTGAGAAGTGTCTGTTCATATCCTTCGCCCACTTGTTGATGGGGTTGTTTTTTTCTTGTAAATTTGTTTGAGTTCATTGTAGATTCTGGATATTAGCCCTTTGTCAGATGAGTAGGTTGCAAAAATTTTCTCTACTTCTGTAGGATGCCTGTTCACTGTGATGGTGGTTTCTTTTGCTGTGCAGAAGCTCTTTAGTTTAATTAGATCCCATTTGTCCATTTTGGCTTTTGTTGCCATTGCTTTCGGTGTTTTAGACATGAAGTCCTTGCCCATGCCTATGTCCTGAATGGTAATGCCTAGGTTTTCTTCTAGGGTTTTTATGGTTTTAGGTCTAACATTTAAGTCATTAATCCATCTTGAATTAATTTTTGTGTAAAGTGTAAGGAAGGGATCCAGTTTCAGCTTTCTACATATGGCTAGCCAGTTTTCCCAGCACCATTTATTAAATAGGGAATCCTTTCCCCATTGTTTGTTTTTGTCAGTTTTGTCAAAGATCAGATGGTTGTAGATTTGTGGCATTATTTCTGAGGGCTCTGTTCTGTTCAATTGATCTCTATCTCTGTTTTGGTACCAGTACCATGCTGTTTTGGTTACTGTAGCCTTGTAGTATAGTTTGAAGTCAGGTAGCGTGATGCCTCCAGCTTTGTTCTTTTGGCTTCGGATTGACTTGGCGATGCGGGCTCTTTTTTGGTTCCATATGAACTTTAAAGTAGTTTTTTCCAATTCTGTGAAGAAAGTCATTGGTAGCTTGATGGGGATGGCATTGAATCTATAAATGACCTTGGGCAGTATGGCCATTTTCACGATATTGATTCTTCCTACCCATGAGCATGGAATGTTCTTCCATTTGTTTGTATCCTCTTTTATTTCATTGAGCAGTGGTTTGTAGTTCTCCTTGAAGAGGTCCTTCACATCCCTTGTAAGTTGGAGTCCTAGGTATTTTATTCTCTTTGGAGCAATTGTGAATGGGAGTTCACTCATGATTTGGCTCTCTGTTTGTCTGTTATTGGTGTATAAGAATGCTTGTGATTTTTGCACATTGATTTTGTATCCTGAGACTTTGCTGAAGTTGCTTATCAGCTTAAGCAGATTTTGGGCTGAGACAGTGGGGTTTTCTAGATATACAATCATGTCATCTGCAAACAGGGACAATTTGACTTCCTCTTTTCCTAACTGAATGCCCTTTATTTCCTTCTCCTGCCTGATTGCCCTGGCCAGAACTTCCAACACTATGTTGAATAGGAGTGGTGAGAGAGGGCACCCCTGTCTTGTGCCAGTTTTCAAAGGGAATGCTTCCAGTTTTTGTCCATTCAGTCTGATATTGGCTGTGGGTTTCTCATAGATAGCTCTTATTATTTTGAGATACGTCCCATCAATACCTAATTTATTGAGAGTTTTTAGCATGAAGGGTTGTTGAATTTTGTCAAAGGCCTTTTCTGCATCTATTGAGATAATCATGTGGTTTTTGTCTTTGGTTCTGTTTATATGGTGGATTGCGTTTATTGATTTGCGTATATTGAACCAGCCTTGCAACCCAGGGATGAAGCCCACTTGATCATGGTGGAGAAGCTTTTTGATGTGTTGCTGGATTTGGTTTGCCAGTATTTTATTGAGGATTTTTGCATCAATGTTCATCCAGGATATTGGTCTAAAATTCTTTTTTTGTTGTGTCTCTGCCAGGCTTTGGTATCAGGATGATGCTGGCCTCATAAAATGACTTAGGGAGGATTCCCTCTTTTTCCATTGATTGGAATAGTTTCAGAAGGAATGGTACCAGCTCCTCCTCGTACCTCTGGTAGAATTCGGCTGTGAATCCATCTGGTCCTGGACTTTTTTTGGTTGGTAAGCTATTAATTATTGCCACAATTTCAGAGCCTGTTATTGGTCTATTCAGAGATTCAGCTTCTTCCTGGTTTAGTCTTGGGAGGGTGTATGTGTCGCGGAATTTATCCATTTCTTCTAGATTTTCTAGTTTATTTGCGTAGAGATGTTTATAGTATTCTCTGATGGTAGTTTGTATTTCTGTGGGATTGGTGGTGATATCCCCTTTATCATTTTTTATTGCATCTATTTGATTCTTCTCTCTTTTTTTCTTTATTTGTCTTGCTAGCGGTCTAGCAATTTTGTTGATCCTTTCAAAAAACCAGCTCCTGGATTCAGTAATTCTTTGAAGGGTTTTTTGTGTCTCTATTTCCTTCAGTTCTGCTCTGATTTTAGTTATTTCTTGGCTTCTGCTAGCTTTTGAATGTCTTTACTCTTGCTTTTCTAGTTCTTTTAATTGTGATGTTAGGGCGCCAATTTTGGATCTTTCCTGCTTTCTCTTGTGGGCATTTAGTGCTATAAATTTCCCTCTACACACTGCTTTGAATGTGTCCCAGAGATTCTGGTATGTTGTGTCTTTGTTCTCGTTGGTTTCAAAGAACATCTTTACTTCTGCCTTCATTTCGTTATGTACCCAGTAGTCATTCAGGAGCAGGTTGTTCAGTTTCCATGTAGTTGAGCGGTTTTGAGTGAGTTTCTTAATCCTGAGTTCTAGTTTGATTGCACTGTGGTCGTACATATATTTTTTCACCTATAGAATGGGAATATTGTTAGTATAATAAATTTAACTGATAAAGGTTAAATGATTTAAGGATTGCAACACACATCAAAAAGTACCAGAAGTGTGGTTAATAGTACATGCTGCATTAGTTATTTTTAGTTAATATGACCATTCAACGTTCATTGGTTTCAGACCTAGAGCTGTGCGATCTTTCTAAAAGCAAATTTGTCTTAGCCACCTCATGTTGCAACTCCTTCAATGATTTTACTAATCTTTAGAAGGAAGTCCAAACTTCTTAAAATGATGTTATGGTGAGCAATGCACACCCGCCCACCCACCCAAAAACCATTCACACCCTAACGCTGGAACCTGTGAATATGTCACATTCCGTGGCAACAGGGGCTTTGCATGTCTACTATGGGGATGAAGCTTGACATTATCCTGGATTATTCAGTCCAAGCAAATGTGTCCTTAAAAGTGGATAATCTTTCCTGCCTATGGTTATGAGAGAGAGACTGATGATGGAGAAGCGTCAGAGAGATGGAAGAAATGAGGCCACATACCAAGGAGTATAGGCAGTATCTAAAAGATGAGAAAGAGAAGGAAAGGGATTCTCCCACAGAGCCTTCAGAAGAGAATGTAACCCTGCAGATACCTTGCTTATGAGTCCAGGTAAATCCATGCCAAACTTCTGATCTAATGTACTGTCAGATAATATATTTGTGTTGTTTTAAGCCATTAAGTTTATGTTAATTTGTTAGAGCAGCCATAGGAAACCAATACACATGATATACAAAGCCTTTGAGGTTTCATGCTTGTCTTCTTCTCAGCCTACTTTCAGGACCCTGGAGAACAAGATGGGAGAGAAGGTCTGTGGCTAATGGCCAAGCTTGTTTGTGTAGAGACAGTATTCACATGGGTCTGGTGGTGTATTTCCAGGAAAGAGACAATGTAATTATAAGGATAATGAATACATATCTGGGGCAGAACTTCTCTAAGCCTGAGTCTGCACACATGGCTGTGATGAGGATTAAATGAGATTATTCACATAACAGATTTTGCCTGATTCCTGGTACACAAAAAGAGTTTGGTCAAAGGTAGTTATGATAGGTCTTCTTCCTCGTCTTCTTATCATCGTTTCCCTGCCTCCCCTTTCTTTCTGTTGAAACTTCCCAGTATAATTGGAAAAGAGTAGCAGTCAGTCCTCTGGGAAGATGAAAAGGAGCAGGTTGCAAAGATTCTTGAATGCAAAGCTAAAAAAATTTACTCTATTCATTAGGCAATATAAAAATCACTCACTTATTTTAAGAGTAATTATTTTTTAGTTATGTATTTATCAATTAACAACTAGAAAGGCCTCATTCTATAGTCCAGGCTTGAGTGTAGTGGCATGATCATAGCTCACTGCATCTTTGAACTCCTCGGCTCAAGTGATCCTCCTACCTTAGCCTCCAGAGTAGCTGGGACTACAGTTATGTACCACCATACCCAGCTAAAGAGAAATTACTTTGAAGTTTCATTACATATACTGCAAGAGCTATGTGATCTCTACATGTTTTGTTTTCTCAACTATAACATTAGAAATATATGAAGACCTGTCTACCTCATACAACTGAGTAAATTAATACAAGCAAAGTGCATGGAAAAGTATCTTAGATGGTAATGATTCAATAAGTGGAATTTTAATATACTTATTTACTTATCCATCATCCAATATTTATCAAGTGCCTACTGGTGTCAGAAAATGTTCTAGGAGTTGAGGATATATTAGGAGAAATAAACAAACTTCATGAATCTGACAATATGGTGGTGGTATTCAAACAATGAATTTAAAAGTAGTTTTTAAAGTGTGTGTGTGTGTGTCTGTCTGTGTGTGTGTGTGTTTAGCATGTTAAGTGATGATAAATGCTCCAGAGAAAAGAAGAAAAAATTTATAAAAGGGAATCAAGAATGTCAGGGCAGGAGCAGGGTGGACAGGCTTCAAGTATAAATGGATTATTCAGGAAGTTCTTACTGGGAGAATGACATTTAACCAAGACTGAATGGAAGAGGGAGCATGCAAGCTATGAGACTTTCAAGGGGAAGAGCATTGCAGGCAGAGAGAAGAGCTAGAGTTGAAGTTCCAGCTCTAACTGGGAGCCCACCAGACATGTCTAAGGAATGGCAAGGAAGCCAATAGGGCTGAAGTAGATGTGGCCAAAGGGCAGAGGAAGGCCAAAGGAGAAGAAGCCATTGAATTAGAAGGAAGGTAAGATTTTGTAGGTACCTAATTGCCACTGTGTTAGGATTTGGGCTCTGGGTCTGCTGGATGAGGAGCTGTTCATCATTGCTAAGCAGAGGAGGAGCACAGTCTGGCCTATATTTTGACAGCATCAGGCTGGATGCTGTGCCACAAATCGATGTCGGAGGATGAGATCTGAACCATTGAGACAAGTTAAAAGAATTTAGTAGTATTTCAAATAGTACTATAAACGGTAAACTTCAACTACAGGTTTTAAACAAAATGTTTGTTTTGGAAATCAAAATCTGCTTTCCCCAATGAATAATTTAATACATTTTGTGTAGCTGAATTAGTTTTTTTTTTGTCTCTGTCTCTTGAAATAATACAGGTAATAGATCTTTCTTATTCACAGCTCTTTGTAAATTATCTGAAATTCACCCAGCGTTTAAAGCTGGATTAAAATGCTGGCTGCCTCGTCCTCCGTTAACATTTGCTTTGTTCAGAACGTGACTACTGGATAGATGAAGGATCAGGATGATTCAGAAAAGAAATGTATAGCATTTGCAAAGGACTTGAATGATAAATTATTGAGCATTCCCCAAATGCCAGCATCACGTCGCAGATCTCCTTACCCAGACCGAGGCAGCCTCCAGGGTTAATCATTTCTTCTTTCAGTGTCTGGGTAGTAGAGTCTGAAATACAGAAATATCCAAGACATCTGTGGCTCTTAAGACCTTCTTTCAGCTGTGAAGTTTAGAGAAGAAGAGATTTGTTACTCTGACTCACTGCATCATTGATGGCAACACCAAATAAAGTATTTATCATTTCTCTTGTTAAATGTAAACATTTAAACATTAAGCATTTATTGAGACTCTGTTATACATTAAGCACAATGCTAGGCATTGTGGTAATTTGTATTTGAATTTTAATCCTGTTTTTTAAAAGCTATGAGTCCTTAGGAAAACCATAATTCAGCCTAGCCTCAATTTTCTTATTATTTAAAGTCAGTAGAGGCAATTTCTGACAATATAGCAGAGAAAACTTGAATAGATTCCCCTTCAACAGTCCTGTGATAAATTTATTAAAATTCTGGCAAAATATTTTCAATATTTTGAAAACATTAAACAATTTTAGATTAAAAATATTTTTAAATATAAACCAATTTATATGTAAATATGTGTTTATATCCAAGTTCGAAATAAAGCAAAATATACATGTGAAAAAAATGTAGATAGAACTCAAAGTCATAATTATAAGGACCATCTGATACCATGGCAAAACCTAGAGGTGTTGGTCTCATTTAAAAGACTGAGACAAAGGATTAAGATGGTGCAAGCAGGACTAGCTTGCAGCTCCCATTTGGATGGACAGAGCAGTGTATGGAGACACACAGTGAACTTTTGCTCCAAGAACTACCTCAGGAACATAACAGGAAACCTGAGCGAATTCACAGACCCCTGGAATGAACTGGATCACCATTGCAGGCTCCCTGAGATGCCAAAAATCTGTGAGTCTGCTTGCTTTCTCACTGGGGAGGCTTGTGGTCTGGGGCAAGTTCTCAGCCCTGGTCACTGGCTGCCTGGAGATAGACTTGGTGCTCTTGGAGGGGCACGGTTAGAGTGAGACCTGCCTTTAGGACTGCCAGCTGCATGGCAGCAGGGTGAAGCCAGTGATTGCCAGCTTTCCTCCACTTCCCTGGTGACCTATATGACTCAGCAGAGGCAGCCATAATCCCTCTGGGAATATAACTCCACTGGACTGGGAACCATACCCCATCCACCACACCAGCCACAGCAAGCCCCATCCAAGGAGAGGTTGACCTCAGACATGCCTATCCCTGCCCCTTCCTGGTGGTCTTTCTCTACCCGCCCTGGCAGCCAAAAACAAAGGTCATAATATCTTGGGAGCCCTGTGGTCCTGCCCACTACCTGAGAATCCTGAATACGAGGTGTCCCTATAGCAAGTTTGCATCCTCCCTGTAGGACCACAGCTGATACACTCTTGAAAGTGCCACCTTTTGGCTGGCAGCCAACCAACACAAAAGCAGTGCACTAAACAAAAACACAACCAAGGACCCTCACAGAGTCCACTTCACTCCCCTGTTATCTCTGCTGGAGCAGGTGCTGGTATCCATAGCTGCAAGACCTGAAGACAGATCATATCACCGAACTCTTTGCAGACACTCCCCAGTACCAGCCCGGAGGACAGTAGCTCCACTGGGTGGCTAGACTCAGAAGAGCAAAAGCAATTACTACGGTTTGGCTCTCAGGAAGCCCCATTCCTAGAAAAGGGGGAAACTACCACATCAAGGGATCACCCCATGGGACAAAATAATCTGAACAGTAGTGCTTGAATCCCAGATGATCCCTCTGACATAGTCTGCCCAAATGAGAAAGAACCAGAAAAACAATTCTGGTAATATGACAAAATAAGGTTATTTAACACCCCCAAAAGTTCATACCAGCTCACCAGCAATGGATCCAAACCAAGACAAAATCTCTGAATTGCCAGAAAAAAGAATTCAGAAGGTCAAATATTAAGGTAATCAAGGAGGCACCAGACAAAGGTGAAGTCCAACTTAAAGAAACCAAAAACATGATATAGGATATGAAGTGAACATTTTTCAGTGAAATAGCATAAATAAAAAATAATAACAACTTATAGAAATCAAGGGCACAGAGAAATGCAAAATGTACTGAAAATCTCAGCAATAGAATCAAACAAGCAGAAGAAAGAACTTCAGAGCTCAGACAAGGCTTTTGAATTAACCCAATCCATCAAAAACAAAGAAAAAAGAATTAGAAAAATAAACAAAGCCTCCAAGAAGTTTAGGACTACGTTAAATGTCCATATCTAAGAATAATTGGTGCTCTTGAGGAAGAAGAGAAATCTAAAAGTTTCGAAAACATATTTGGGGGAAAAATCAAGGAAAATTTCCCCAGCCTTGCTACAAATCTAGACATCCAAATACAGGAAGCTCAAAAAACACCTGAGAAATGCATTACAAAAGACCATCATCTAGGCACATAGTCATCAGATTATTACAGTTCAGCTGTCAGGAAGCCCCAGATTATCTAAAATCAAGACAACAGAATTCTAAGAGCTGTGAAACAAAAGCATCAGGTAGCCTATAAAGAAAAACCTGTCAGATTAACAGATTTCTCAGCAGAAACCATACAAGCTAGAAGGGATTGGGGTCCTATTTTTAACCTCCTTAAACAGAACAATTATCAGCCAACATTATATCCAGTGAAGCTAAGCTTCATAAATGAAGGAAAGACACAGTCTTTTCCACACAAACATATGCTGAGAGGATTTACCATTATCAAGCCAGAACTACAAGAATTGCTAAAAGGAGCTCTAAATTTTGAAATAAATCCTAAAAATACATCAAAATAGAATCTCCTTAAAGCACAAATTTCACAGGACCTATATAACAATAACACAAGGGGGAAAAACAAGGTGTTCTGGCAAAAAAATAGCATGATGAATAGAATAGTACCCACATCTCATTACTACCATTGAATATAAATGGCCTAAAGGCTCCACTTGAAAGATACAGAATGGCAGAATGAATAAGAATTCACCAACCAAGAGTCTGTTGTCTTCAAAAGATCCACCTAACACATAAGGACTCCCATAAACTTAAGGTAAAGGGGTGGACAAAGATATTCCATGCAATGGACACCAAAAGCAAGCAGGAGTAGCTATTCTTATATCAGACAAAACAAACTTTAAAGCAATAGCAGTTAAAAAAAAAAAAGAGAGACATTAATGATAAAAGGACTAATCTAACAGGAAAATATCACAATTCTAAATATATATGCATCTATCACTGGAGCCCACAAATTTTTAAAGCAATTAGTACTAGACCTAAGGAATGAGATAGATGGCAACACAATAATAGTGGGGGACTTTAATTCTCCACTGACAGCACTAGACAGGCCATCAAGACAGAAAGTCAACAAAGAAACAATGAACTCTCCGGGCACGGTGGCTCACGCCTGTAATCCCAGCACTTTGGGAGGCCAAGGTGGGGGATCACGAGGTCAGGAGTTCGAGAGCAGCCTGACCAACATGGTGAAACCCCGTCTCTACTAAAAATACAAAAATTAGCTGGGCATGGTGGCGGGCACCTGTAATCCCAGCTACTCAGGAGCCTGAGGCAGGAGAATTGCTTGAACCTGGGAGGCGAAGGTTGCAGTGGATGAAGGTTGCAGTGAGCCGAGATCACACCATTGCACTCCAGCCTGGATGACAGAGCGAGACTCCGTCTCAAAAATAAAAAGAAACAATGAACTTAAACTATACCCTACAACAAATGGACTTAACAGATATTTACAGAATATTCTACCCAATAACTGCAGAATATACATTCTACTTACCAGCACACGGAACATTCCCCAAGATAGGCCATATGATAGGCCACAAAACAAGTCTCAGTAAATTTAAGAAAATCAAAATTATATCAAGGAAATTAAAATTATATCACTCTCAGACCACAGTGGAATACAATTGAAAACGCACTCCAAAAGGAATTCTCAAAACCATGCAATAAACATGGCACACGTATACATATGTAACAAGCCTGCACGGTGTATATATATGTAACAAACCTGCACGTTTTGCACATGTAACTTAAAACTTAAAGCGTAATAATAATAAAATTTTAAAAAACCCATGTAAATACATGGAAATTAAATAACCTGCTCCTGAATGACCGTTGAGTCAACAATGAAATCAAGATGGAAATTTAAAAATTATTTGAACTGAACTATAATCGGGACACAACCCATCAAAACCTCTGGGATACGGCAAAAGCGGGGCTAAGATGAAAGTTCATGGCATTAAATGCCTACGTCAAAAAGTCTGAAAGACCACAAATAAACAATATCTGGTCACACCTCACGGAACTGGAGAAACAAGAACAATTCAAACCCAAACCCAGCAGAAGAAATAAAGATCAGAGAATAAATGAAATTGAAACAAAAAACTACAAAAGATAAATGAAAAAAAACAAAGCTGATTCTTTGTAAATTGATAGATCGTTAACAAGATTAACCAAAAAGACAAGAGAGAAGATCCAAATAAGCTGAACTGGATATGAAACAAGGGATATTACAGCTTGAAAACAGAACTACAAAAGATTATTCAAGGCTACTATGAATACCTTTACATTACAAACTAGAAAACCTAAAGGAGAGGGATAAACAGAAATATATAACCCCCCTAGATTAAATCAGCAAGTTATACAATCTTTGAACAGACGAATAACAATCAGTGAGACTGAAATGGTATTAAAAAAAAAATGTCAACAGAAAAAAATCCAGGACCAGATGGATTCACAGCTGAATTACATCAGACATTCAAATAAGAATTGGTACCAACCCTATTGACATTATTCCACAGGATAGAGAAAGAGGAAATCCTCCCTAAATCATTCTATGAAGCCAGTATCACCCTAATATCAAAACCAGGAAAAGACATAACAAAGAAGGAAAACTACAGACCAATATCCCTGTTAAATATAGATGCAAAAATCCTCAACAAAATGCTAGTGAGCCAAATCCAACAGAATATCAAGAAGATAATCTACCATGATCAAGTGGGTTTCATACCAGAGATGCAGGGATGGTTTTACATATGTAAGTCAGTAAGTGTGATACAGTACATAAACAAAATTAAAAACAAAAATCACATGTTCATCTCAATAGATGCAGAAAAAGTATTTGACAAAATCCAGAATCCTTTTTTTTTTTTAAATTAAAACTCTCAGCAAAATCGGCATAGAAGGGACATCCCTTAAGGTAATAAAAGCCATCTATGACAAACCCACATCCAGCATTATACTGAGTGGGGAAAAGTTGAAAGCGCTTCCTCTGAGAACTGGAACAAGACAAGGATGTCCACTTTCACCACTTCTCTTCATTATAGTACTGGAAGTCCTAGCCAGTTCAATGAGACAAGAGAAAGAAATAAAGGGCATCCAAATTGGTAAAAAGGAAGTCAAACTGCTACTGTTTGCTGATGATATGATTGTATACCTAGAAAACCCTAAAGAATCATTCAAAAAGCTCCAAGAACTGGTAAATGAATTCAGCAAAGTCTCAGGATACAAAATTGTCGTACATATATCAGTAACTTGTTATACACCAACAGTAACCAAGCTGAGAATCAAATAAAAAACTCAACCCTTTTTACAATAGCTGCAAAAAAAAAAATGCTTAGGAATATACTTAACCAAGGACATGAAAAACTTCTCCAAGGCAAACTATAAAACACTGCTGAAAGAAATTATGGATGACACAAACAAATGGAAACACATTCCATGCCCATGGATGGGTAGAATCAATATTGTGAAAATGACTATACTGCCAAAACCAATCTACAAATTCAGTGCAATTCCCATAAAAATACCACCATCATTCTTCATAGAACTAGAAAAAACAATCCTAAAATTCATATGGAACCAAAAAAGAGCCCAGCCAAAGCAAGACCATGCAAAAAGAGCGAATATGGAGGCATCACATTATCCAACCTTCAAGCTATAGTATAAGGCATAGACATCAAAACACCATGGTAGTGGTATAAAAATAGGCACATAGACCAATGAAACAGAATAGAGAACCCAGAAATAAAGCCAAATCCAGCCACCTGATCTTCAACAAAGCAAACAAAAACATGAAGTAGGAAAAGGACACTCTATTCAAAAAATGGTGCTGGGATAATTGGTAAGTCACATGTAGGAGAATGAAACTGGATCCTCATCTCTCACCTTATGCAAAAATCAACTCAAGATGGATCAAAGACTTAAGTCTAAGATCTGAAACCGTAAAGATTCTATAAAATAACATCAGACAAACGCTTCTAGATATTGGCTTAAGCAAGGACTTCATGACCAAGAACCCCAAAGCAAATGCAACCAAAATAAAGATAAATAGGTGGGACTTAATTAAACTAAAAAGCTTCTGTACAGCAATAGAAATAATTAGAAGAGTTAACAGAACCCACAACCCACAGAATGGGAGAAAAATCTTCACAGTCTATATATCCAACAAAGTACTAATATCCCAGATCTACAAAGAACACAAACAGTAAGAAAAAAACAATCTCATCAAAAAGTAGGCTAAAGACATGAATAGACAATTCTCAAAAGAAGGTATACAAATGGCCAACAAGTATATGGAAAAATGCTGAACATCACTAATTATCAGGGAAATGCAAATGAAAATCACAATGCAATACCACCTCATTTCTGCAAGAATGGCCGTAATCAAAAAATCAAAAAATAATATGGTGTGGTGAACAGGGAACACTTTTACACTGTTGGTGGGAATGTAAACTAGTACAACCACTGTGGAAAACAGTGTGGAGATTCCTTAAAGAACTAAAAGTAGATCTATTGTTTGATTCTGCCATCCCACTACTAGGTATCTACTCAGAGGAAAATAAGTCATTATACCATAAAAATACTTGCACACATATGTTTATAGCAGCACAATTTGCAGTTGCAAAAATATGGGACCATCCTAAATGCCTAGCAATGAACGAGTGGATAAAGAAAATATGGTATATATGTGCCAAGAAATACTACTCAGCCATAAAAAGGAATGAAATAATGGCGTTTGCAGCAACCTGGATGGAATTGGGGACTATTATTCTAAATGAAGTAAGTCAGGAATGAAACGTCAAACATTGTATGTTCTCACTCATATGTAGGAGCTAAACTATGAGGACATAAAAGTATAAGAATGATTCATTGGACTTTTGTGACTCAGGGGAAAGGGTGGGGGGTGGTGAGAAATAAAAGACTACACATTGCATACAGGGTATGCTGCTTGGGTGATGGGTGCGCCAAAATCTCAGAAATCATCACTAAAGAGCTTATTCATGTAACCAAACACCACCTGTTCCCCAAAAACCTATTGAAATTTTACAAAATTAATAATAATAAACAGAATGGCTGGGGGCCTAGAGTTCTAAAGCCTTCATAGGAGTAAAATCAAAGACCTCTAGCCCACTAGAACCTAGATCCTAAACATTAAGGTAGTACCTCCTCCTCAAATATAGATACTGACAAATGCTTCTACAAGGTTATGGATGCAGTGAAGAATCTTGCCTATGTTCGAGGCTTTGGATAGTTTAAATAAAAAAAGATAAGTCACCATTGAGAAAATGAAATTCTAGGGTTGTGCCACCTAAGGTTATGGGATCTGAATTTATTAGCCATATTTGGGGCTAGAAGCCCAAACCAAGAAAATCACATACAAATAGGAAAGGACCTTTGAAATCCACAGACACTCTTCAGAGACAACACTGAACTGTTCTACAGGTTCATTCACAGGATTCTTGTGAATCCTGCAAGTTTACTGGAGATGAGCTCACATTCAAAAAGTACACAAGTGACGGCAACCATGCAAAAGGAAGAGTCAGGCCAGGTGTGGTAGCTCACACTTGTAATCTCAGCACTTTGGGAGGCCGAGGCAGGGGGATCGCTTGAGCCCAGGAGTTTGAGACCAGTCTGAGCAACATAGTGAAACCCCATCTACACAAAGAATAAAAATATTATCTAGGCATGGTGGTATGTGCTGGTAGTACTTGTTATTCAGGAGGCTGAGGTGGGAGGGTCACTCTAACTCAGGAATTTGAGGCTGCAGTGAGCCATGATCATGCCATTGCACTTTAGCCTGGGCAACAGCGCAAGATCCTGTCTATTAAAAATAAGAGAGAGAGAGAGAGAAAAAATGAAGAGTCAATGAATAAAAATGAAGATACAATATATAGAATCAGTGCTCTAAGAATTAAGATAATCATATATATTTGGTATATATATTTATATTCTCTATATATTTATATATAAATACATTTATATTTTATATATAAATACATTATATATTATATTTATAAATATAAAATGTATTTATATATTATATTTACAAATATAAAATGTATTTATATTTATATATAAATACATTTATGTATATAAATACATTTATATATAAATATATTTATATATAAACACATTTATGTATATAAATACATTTATATATAAATATATTTATATATAAACCAAATATATATAAACCAAATATATATATACCAAACATATTTTGAGGAATAAAATAACCAAAGTTGTAGAGTGAATTTTCAAAAATCATGCATTTTTCTAAATTTGCCAAATTTCCTGAAAAATATTTGGAAAATCCTCATAGACCAATTACTCTAAAAGTAATAAGCAAGTTGTCAAAGAGCTATTTCCCACTTCCTGAAAACAATATGGCCAGATAGTTTTACAGGGGAATTCTGCAAAGTTTTATATAATAAAATATTTCAGTAATAGTTAAGTAGCTCTACAACATAAACAGAAGCTTCAAAAATTAATTTTATAAAGTTAGCATAAAATTGGTACCAAAACTTAACAAAGATTGCCTTGATTGACTTAATATTTCAATTTAAGTGAGATACTACATGTTAAAAATTTAAGGTAACCATTAAAACAATAAAAATGAAATCTATAACTTCCAACTAAACAAAGAACAAACACTTGTTTAAAGATATCTGCTAACAGTGATTCTCAGATTAAATGTATACATTCCAGCTTTATGCTATTTATGAGATTTCTCTAAGTTAATGAAATAGAGTGGTTTAAAGTAAAAGACAGAAAAGATGATTTCAATATTGTAATAATATTAATATCTATATATATTTTAAGATAAAATTTCTATTAAGTATGAATAGTATAATTACTTTATGATTAAAATTTTGCTTTTATTTATATATACATCTGCAGAGAGAAATAGAATTATATAAAAAATTTAAATAAAATAGTGGCTATTAAAAATATACCTGCCTCAGAATTTAAATATACATTAACAAATGATGATCATATAGATTTTTTTTTTCAACTTTTATTTTATGTTCTGGGGTACACGTGCAGGAGGCGCAGGTTTGTTACACAGGTAAATGTATGCCATGGTGATTTGCAGCACAGATCAACCTACCTATTAATCCCAGCATCTATTAGCTATTGTTCCTGATGCTGTCCTTCCCCCCGACACCCTGACAGGCCCCAGTGTGTTTTGTTCCCCTTCATGTGTCCATGTGTTCTCATGGTTCAGCTCCCACTTATAAGTGAGAACATTCAGCATTTGGTTTCTTGTTCTTGTGTTAGTTTGATGAGGATAATGGCTTCCAGCTCCATCCATGTTCCTGCAAAGGACATGATCGTGTTCCTTTTTATGGCTGCCTGGTATCTTATAGACTATTTGAAAGCAGCCGTTAGCAATAGAAAATTAATGAAGTCATAAAAAACACTCTATCAATCTTTGCAGTCACAGGGTAATTTTAACAAATATTAAATAATTGATCATTTATAGTACACCTTGCCTAAATATAATGCAATTAAGTTAGATATAATACCCCAATAAAACACCTGTCAGAAAACAGCAGATTTTGACTAAATCTGTTTTTATTTAGAATATATATTATGAGATAGTCAACTGGGGCCACAAGAGGAGGCAGAGAAAAGGCTCAGGAAGACAAAGTTCATTACACTCAAAGGTCCTAGAGACAAGAGACACAGCTACTGAAGAGGGTCCAGTGGGCCAGGAAAAACCATTAATACAGAGCCTGGACTGGGGGTTTCACATGCTGTGGTCTGAAAGTTTGTGCTCTTCCAAAATGCATATGTTGAAACCTAACCCCAAAGGTGATGGTATTGCAAGGTGAGGCCTTTGGGAAATGATTAGGTCATGTGTCTGGAGTCCCCATGAATGGGATTCACACCCTTACAAGGGGCTATGTAGACCAGAGTTCTCTTCTGCCAGGTGAGAACACAGATAAAAAGTGCTATCTATGAACCAGAAAGCCAGCTCTCACCAGACAGGGAACCTGCCAGCACCTTGATCTTGAACGTCCCATCCTCCAGAACTGTATGAAATAAATTTCTGTTGTTTATAAGCCATCCAGGTTACCATAATTTGTTACAGCAGCCCGAATGGATGGAGATATCAAGGGAAAAGCAATGCAGGGTAGGATGAACAGTTTAGAATCAGCTAGTTGGGATAGTTCTAGCACACTCTGGGGTATAGGAGTGGTCTCTAGTTGCCTGGTATCTGATGCTGGAGGCAGAGGAATATTGCCTGCTGGGGTACATAGGTTTAGTTTACATATCGAAGGCATGCTCCTTGCTGGGCCCTTTGTTATCTCTGAAAATTGGCTAGGTATGGGGGAAGAGGAGGTAGTCTCTCTCCCACCCCCCAAAGGTTTTTTTAAGATCATAATATATAGAGAATTTTAAACACACACACATATATAATATTTTGAAATGCTTTGCTTTTAAAAAATGCTTTTGCTATTGTGCTTAGCAAAAGCAAAACATTTAAAAATAATTCTTGAGTCAAAGAGAAAATAATTGTGAAATGTTTAGGAATAAATGGCAAAGAAAACACCACATATAAAAATATCGAGGAATGCAGTGAATGCTATACTTGTAGGGGAGGACACAGTTAGACAAAATCTGTAGCCATAGATATTCATACAAGAAAAGAAAAATTAAAATTATAAACGGCATTCTTCAACTCAAGAACCTAAAATAATGATAAAACAAGAAAGAACCATGCACATCAAAAAAAAGGAGATGAAAGCAATAAAAACAAGAGGATAAATAAAAGAGTAAGCAAAGATACCATTAAAAAGAGCCATGCAACTCCAAAAAGAGCTGATGCCCAATAAATAGTAGCTTCTGCCTTCACCATCACAATTGCCTACCTTTGGTTTTGTCAGACTGATGGGAACTAGTTTTCTATCACCTTCTGCTATAACATATGAAAGTTTCAGCTGGACGTTAAGAAAGTACAAAGCTGCAGAGTGTGTCATTTTCATAACAACTCAACTGGTGGAAAGTGCAGGGAAAGGAGAAGGCTCTGCTTCAAATGTTTTGCATCCAAATCTCATTTAATCTTTCTAACATCTTGTATCATTTAACTGTGGCCACAATAATGCTATGTAACAACCATTCTCAAAAATCTCAGAAGCATGTAATGAGTATTTATTTAGCTTATATGTCCCTAGGTCTGTTGGGGATTGGCTAGTCCAACAGGGCTCAGCTATAGGTAGCTCTGTCTCAGTTGTCTCTCATTCTGAGCTTAGGAGCAGTTGTGGATCTGGGCAAGCTCTTGCCATGGTGATACCAATGATGCCAAAGAGAGCCCAAGTGTACTAGTTATTTCAGGACTTCTGCTTATGAAGGTGAAAGCAAGTCCTATTTCTGATTCCAAAATTCAGGGTGGAAAAAGTTACTATGGCTTCCTAATGAGAGGAACAATAAAGTCACATGGAAAAGTGGATGCAGGTAGACATGAAAATTGGGACCATTAATAATACATTCTATACAATCCAGGATAATAGATATTGTTGATATGCATCTCAGTAAATTTCTGAAAAAAATAGAAAAAAAAAAGAAAACCTAGAAAGAGTGCTGTAGCACTGGGCACCTACAAATTGATTTTCAGAGCCCAGTGGGGGAAATAAGACTTCCATAAATATGAGTGGAAGAAGATTTCATAGTTTTTGTAATTCAGTACTTACTATACTCAAGGAACCATGCTAGGCACTAGGGAACACACTAGTGTGTATAAGCTGACATAGATTCTGTCCTCAGGAGCTACCAGTACATAGACAGAAAACAGGAAAATATTAGGTAAGTTAATGTATAATGTCATACTTTTTATTGTGATGAGTGGCCTGAATGAAATGTCCCTGTTGTTAATGCATAAAGGAGATGTGACTTAATCTGGGTGTCAGGTAGGATCCCTGAGGAAATCATGATGAAACTGAGACGTGAAGAATTAGCAGGCATTTTGAAGCCTTAGACAGGAGGGAAAAGCATTACCAGCAGAAGGAAGATTATTTACCAAAACTCTGTCGTGGGGAGGAACATATAAGTGGCCAGGGTAAGGAGTGTGGAATAAGATGAGGCTGGAGATATGGCCAGAGCTACAGCCTTTGTGGGGTCTTGTGGGACAGGTGGAGGACTTGGGTCTTTATCCCATGAAAAATGGAAAGTCATTAAAAAGCTTCCACAGGGGCATAACATCATCAGGCTTTCACTTTGGAAATATTATTCTGGCTACAATGTGTAATAAAATGGGCATGATGCAGGAGTGCACGGGTGGGAGGGCACAGTGAGGAGTTGCTTTCAATGCACCTGCTGATGAGAGACGACAGTAGCTGGAGAAGAATGAACCTGCACAGGAGGTGGAGGAAAAGCTAGAATGTTGGAACAAGCAATTAAGAGGTATTACTTCATTATAGTGGAGAAAATTGTTATTTACAAAAACGGAAAGAAAGAAGGATTGATGAACGATACTCTGAGAGATCAGGTACTACTGGAGGTCACTGGTAATCTTAACGTGAATTGTTTCAAGGGAGTGGAGGGCAGGTGGCTAAATCTTGATTGTAGTGGGCTGAGGGATGAATGGAAGATCACTTTTGAGAAGTTAATTGTTGAAGGAAAGTGAGAGAGAGCGGGAGTTAGAGGCATGATTCTGATATAATTTTTGAGGTTATTTGTTTATTCTGTTCATGATTAGAGACTTAAGACAGTTTAAATGCAGACATAAAGGATCCAGTTGAGAAGGAGAGATTTAAAATATTTAGAAAATAGGGATCATCAATAATTTAAAATTTAAGGAAATACTTAAGCAAAGATAAAAATAAAGGCAATAAAGCAGTCTAGCCATTTTAACAGGACAAATTGTCAGGCAAGAATAGCAAAAGCTGTAAAAAAAAGAAAATACAGACTTGTCTAGCGCAGAGACCATTCCCTGAGCCACATTTGCAAATGCCATCAAGAATTACTTAATGAAAATGAATAAGTTAATGTGAACCTTCTCTGTATAATTTATAGTATATGCTTATGTGTGTTTGCAGTAAAAAATAAAGGGTTCTCATTATAGAATGCAGACTCAGTCATTTCTACAAATAACAGTCTTGGGTTAAATAATACTTTTAGTAGTATCATAAATGGGTAACTACTTTGCATAGAGCTACTTGGATATTAGAGAAAAAGTTCATATGCCCAACATTAGTAAGGCCAGGTACAATCCCCTCAGAGTCTATAATAAAAAAAAATTCAGTTTGAGAATGGTGCTCATTTCAGATGAGTGACATGAAAAATCTAGAATTTAGAATATTACACTGAATAAATCCCTAATGAAGAAAGAAAGCATACACATTTAATTTTATCTTAATCTCATGATTTTATAATGTAGCTCATACAGTAAGATTTTTGTGCCTACTATTTTCCCTTCCTCCCCAAGCTGATCTGCACAAACCTCCCTTGGCAGTGTCTCATGTTCCATCTCCTTGACAATATAAGTCAGCCTCAGGTGTCAGTGCATTCAGCATGTATTGACTTTTTAAATTTTTATTTTGACATTCTAATGATCTCTCTATAGATTTACACTGAAATCATGTTGCCATTTTCTTGGCACTTTAGAGTGGGTATTTTTGGCTTTGTATTGTTATTAAGGGATGGGTGTGTGTGTAGTGTGTGTGTGTGTGTGTGTTCAGTTTCTAGTGGTCTTCTGTTGGATGGAGAAAAGCAGACTAAAGCTAAAGGAGATCAATTTCACTTTCAGATTATCTGAAATTTTAATAACTCAAAAATGTCTTGGACAATTGATAATTTGATGACTTGAGGTTTCCTAAACAATGCAAATAGTAATATTAATAGATACAGATGTTTTGGAATGTAATAGAGCAATACATGTTACATTTAAAATATACAAACCCTTTGACCTAGTAAGTCTACAGTGCCAAGTCTTTTTCTATATGTATATGCACACACACATATACATATATACATACACACACACTCTATATATAGGCATTATTATGACAAAAGCGTGAACATAAACTAATTGTCCTTCAATAGGAAAGTAATTAGAAAAATTATGATATGGCTATACTACCTAATACTATACAAACCTTCAAAACAGTGACTTATGTCCTCATGCAAGGACCTGGAGGGGTGTTCACTAACCAAAGGCTGGAACTTCAAATATAAGAAAATAAGAGATGGCTCAATTTAAAATGTGCAATCAATTTGAATAGATATTTCACAAAAGAAATTTCAATAAACATATGGAAAGCCATTCATTCTCAGAACGTCAGAAGTATCTTGATAAAAGTCACAGATACCACACACCCACTTTCAAAAACACTGACAGTATCACTGCTGTTGATGATAAGGAGCTCCTGGAACTCATAGATTGCTGGCAGAAATGAAAATCTAGAATTATAGATTAAAACTGAATATAAAAATATCATAATTCAGCACTTTTCCTCTTAGGTATATGCTAAGCATATATGTGTATATATGTGTTTAAAAGGTCATGTAAAATAACATACATAGCAAGCATTATTCATAGCACCTTCAAACTGGTAACAATCCTCATATTCATAAGCAGAGTGAAGACACAGGTTAGGGTATATTCATACCATGGAATACTATACAACAATATAAATAAGCCAATTCCTATTGCATACACTGATATGGATAAACATCACAAACATAATTTGGAGTAAAATAAGTCAATGCAAAGGAACATATACTCGATGGATTTATTTACATAAAGTTCAAACACAGGTAGAACTAATTTATGGTGAATGGCATAATTTTTCTAAAACAAAAGGGTAGGTCATTTCAACCCATACCTCAAGGAAAAGTATTCACACTAGCAATAATAATATTGTAATATTATTACTGTATAAAAATTGTGTTGAAATACTATAACACATGGCTAAAAGTAATGTAGATAACTTACATTACTATAGTGTCTACGTCAGTGTTTCTCATCTTTTAGGTTTATTATTTTTAATTAACACCAACTAATGAATCTTTCTAGATATCATATATCTAGAAAATTGTGCTGTATAAAAATTGTGTTGACATACTATAACACATGGCTAAAAGAAGCAAATGTTCTAAATTATAATAAACAGTTTTGTTGTTTTAGTGATAATACAACTGTTAACATAAGAATGGTATAATAGTTACATAAAAAAATGTCAATACTTGCTCTTATTGAGAGATACAACAGTCTTAAACTAAAAGAATGAGGTTTTGGTTACTGTAGCCTTGTAGTATAGTTTGAAGTCAGGTAGTGTGATGCCTCCAGCTTTGTTCTTTTGGCTTAGGATTGACTTGGCGATGCGGGCTCTTTTTTGGTTCCATATGAACTTTAAAGTAGTTTTTTCCAATTCTGTGAAGAAAGTCATTGGTAGCTTGATGGGGATGGCACTGAATCTGTAAATTACCTTGGGAAGGATGGCCATTTTCATGATATTGATTCTTCCTACCCATGAGCATACTGGTACCAAAACAGAGATATAGATCAATGGAACAGAACAGAGCCATCAGAAATAATGCCACATATCTACAAGTATCTGATCTTTGACAAACCTGACAAAAACAAGAAATGGGGAAAGGATTCCCTATTTAATAAATGGTGCTGGGAAAACTGGCTAGCCATATGTAGAAAGCTGAAACTGGATCCCTTCCTTACACCTTATACAAAAATCAATTCAAGATGGATTAAAGACTTAAATGTTAGACCTAAAACCATAAAAACCCTAGAAGAAAACCTAGGCATTACCATTCAGGACATAGGCATGGGCAAGGACTTCATGTCTAAAACACCAAAAGCAATGGCAACAAAAGCCAAAATTGACAAATGGGATCTAATTAAACTAAAGAGCTTCTGCACAGCAAAAGAAACTACCATCAGAGTGAACAGGCAACCTACAAAATGGGAGAAAATTTTCGCAACCTATTCATCTGACAAAGGGCTAATATCCAGAATCTACAATGAACTCCAACAAATTTACAAGAAAAAAACAAACAACCCCATCAAAAAGTGGGCGAAGGACATGAACAGACACTTCTCAAAAGAAGACATTTATGCAGCCAAAAAACACATGAAAAAATGCTCACCGTCACTGGCCATCAGAGAAATGCAAATCAAAACCACAATGAGATACCATCTCACACCAGTTAGAATGGCAATCATTAAAAAGTCAGGAAACAACAGGTGCTGGAGAGGATGTGGAGAAATAGGAACACTTTTACACTGTTGGTGGGACTGTAAACTAGTTCAACCCTTGTGGAAGTCAGTGTGGCGATTCCTCAGGGATCTAGAACTAGAAATTCCATTCGACCCAGCCATCCCATTACTGGGTATATACCCAAAGGACTATAAATCATGCTGCTATAAAGACACATGCACACGTATGTTTATTGCGGCATTATTCACAATAGCAAAGACTTGGAACCAACCCAAATGTCCAACAATGATAGACTGGATTAAGAAAATGTGGCACATATACACCATGGAATACTATGCAGCCATAAAAAATGATGAGTTCACGTCCTTTGTAGGGACATGGATGAATTTGGAAATCATCATTCTCAGTAAACTATCGCAAGAACAAAAAACCAAACACTGCATATTCTCACTCATAGGTGGGAATTGAACAATGAGAACACATGGACACAGGAAGGGGAACATCACACTCTGGGGACTGTTGTGGGGTGGGGGGAGGGGGGAGGGATAGCATTGGGAGATATACCTAATGCTAGATGACGAGTTGGTGGGTGCAGCGCACCAGCATGGCACATGTATACATATGTAACTTACCTGCACATTGCGCACATGTACCATAAAACCTAAAGTATAATAATAATAATAATAATAATAATAATAAAAGAAAAAATAAAAAAAATAAAAAAATAAAAAAAAAAAAAGGAAAAAAAAAAAAAAAAAAAAAAGAATGAGGTTTGCGTTCTCTTACTTTACTTCCTAAAACATCATTTTCCTTGTTTGTAAAATGCATTGCTAAATAATATCTACCTCACAAAGTTGTTATAAAGATTCAATGGAATTATGTAAGCAAATGCATTTCAAAAGCCTAAAAATTACTAATAAATGCAACTTCTTGTTCATATAAATGGCTCTAACAATTTTGGAGTGGTTTTATGTGCTGATGTACAAGTAAACGTTTTTCAGATCTTATTTTTGTTTTTTTCTTCTTCCAAGCAAATTGCATACTAGAATTCATCTGCTATAAATAGGTGTCATTTTAAAGTATTTGCACACAATTTGTTTCTATTTTAAAAGTTTCTACCTCACTTGAGTACCAGTACCTTTCAAAAATAACTTATATTACTATAGTGTCTACGTCAGTGTTTCTCATCTTTTAGGTTTGTTTATTATTTTTAATTAACACCAACTAACGAACCTTTCTAGATATCATTTTTCTAATTGATACCCATGAAATTTCAATACTACAGATAAACACTCCATGTTTGAGTTGTGTATGTAGATTTGTACTTTATACATGAAAAGAGTAAAATCCCCTCCTCTTCTGCCAAGAACGAATTTTCACTTCTTTGGATGCAGTTGAGAATGTATGATCTAGAATAAAGCTAATTTTAAACTTATATTTCTATTCATATTGCACAAGTCAATATATGGAAAGTGCTTAGAACAGTGTCTGGTACAAGTTAGGTTTTATCTAGGTGTCTATTCATTAAATTTGGTAGGCAGTTCAGGTGGAAACACACAATTATTGCTAATTACAGTTTGAAATCATGCTCTCTGAGCTTTCTTGTTTGTGAATCCCATAAGAAAAAAAATTCTTAACATGCACCACAAATGCCTGCATAGTTTGTTAATTGATAAGTTATATACAATACGCTTTGTAAAATATAAAAACAGGAACGACAGAAGAGGTAAAACTTTTGTAGAAAGAGAAATTCTAGTATTTTCCTCCCACATCCCAATCACATCTGTATCAGTGAGAGGACTCTGATTTAAACACATAATGCTGTCAGTGTTCATGTAAGAACAAACTTTTTTCATGTACCACTTTACATTGTCAAGGCCCTTTTGCATTAAATGTCATACTTGACCCACATGACTGCTCTGTGAGACTGAGATGAGCCAAGCAAGTAATAGTCCCCCTACAGTCAAATGAAGCTGAGAATCAGAGAAGTCAACGTGTCTTGAGCAAGCTGTGTGAGTACACAGTCAGAATCATTGCTGAATGTCATATCTGCCTCTTTGACTGCTAAGAGTTGCCTTAGCATAATTCTTAAGAGTCCCAGGGTTTTTGAAATGGTCACTGAGCCTTGGCTTCAACTTAAAGTCCCCAACTCCATTAGCCGCTAACAAGAGAGTCAATCTGTCCTCTGCAGCTTTGAAGGAGGACATTGACTTCTCCTCTGTAGCTATGAAAGTCCTAGATGGTATCTTGTTCCAATAGGACACCATTATGTCTATATCGAAAATCTGTTGTTTAGTGTAATCACCTTCACAAATAATCATAGATCGATCTTCTTGATAATTTGCTGCAGCTGGTGCATCAGAACTTTCAGCTTCACCTTGCACTTTTATGTTATGGATAGTGTCTTTCCTTAAACCTCATGAACTTACCTCTGTTAGTTTCAGACTTTTCTTCTGCAGTGCTCTCGTCTTTCTCAGTCTTTACAGAATTGAAGAGAGTTAGGGCCGTGCTCTGGCATCAGGCCTTGGATTAAGGAAATATTGTGACTGGTTTGCTCTTCTATCTAGACCATATCAGCAATAGGCTGTTTTGAATTTCCTTCAAGAATGTTTTCTTTTCACTTATAACTTGGCTGTTTGGCACAAGAAGCCTAACTTTCAGCCTATCTCAGCATTCAGCACGCTTCCTGCATATTTAAAATGAGAGACATGCAACTCTTTCTTTCACTTGAATACTTTTGTAGGATTTGGTTGGCCAAATTTTAATATTGCTTTGTCTCAGGTAATAGGGCAGCCCACGTTGAAAGAAAGAAAGAGATGGAAAATGGTCAGTCAGTGAATGGAGCAGTCAGAAAATACGCAATATTTATCCATTAAGCTTGCCATCTTATCTGGGCACCGCTTGTGACATCTCAAAACAATTTCACTAGTAACATCAAAGATCACTGATCACAGATCACCATAACAGACATAATAATGATGAAATAATTCGAAATATTGTGAGAATTACCAAACTGTGACACAGAGACATGAAATTGGCACATGCTGTTTAAAATACAGGCTTGCTCAACACAGGGTTGCTACAAACCTTCAATTTGAAAGAAAAAAACAACACTATCTGCAAAGTGCAGTAAAGCAAAGCACAATAAAACAAGGTATGCTTTATGAAGAGGATGCTTGGGGAAAAAACACTGAATGTGGTAAATTTTGTGCAGACCTTGATTCACAGAGTGTATCATGTGGATTTCTGAAGGAAGAGTATCCCATGCTAAAAATACATCAACTTGAGGACTGGACTTAATGTGTTCAAGGAAAGTAAGGAGGCCAGTGTGGTTTGAACCATTGGAAAGAGAGCCTTTAATTTCAAAGCAATGGGAGAAGAAAAGGAAGGATGCAAAAAGACATAAGGGGAAGTGAGCCTGCATGCTTTCCCATAATCAAGCTCATGTTCTCCTTTTCTAATGTTGGAAGAGGGATTTAAAAGACTAATCTAAGAGACTGTTCTAAAGCTCCTCAGTTAAACAACCCCAGAGTCGATATTCATATCCAGGCCAGACCGAAACCCCAGAGGATTTCCCCACTACTCCTGATGTGCACCCACTGCTCGCTGGCTTTACACAAGAGAGGTGTTTATGGAAACCTTAGCCATGCTGGTAAGCTCCACCTTCTTGCTTCCTGAATTGTTTGCAAGTTTTCCATTCAACAGGACAACACGAACAGACTTTCAGCGACGGACTTACATTTCTTTGCAAATTTTATTTTAGGTTCGGTAGGTACATGTGCAGGTTTATTACATGGGTAAATTAAGTGTTGTTGAAGTTTGGTGTACAGATTGTTTTGTCACCTATGTAATAAAAATAGTGCTTGATAGGTAGTTTTTTGAACCTCACCCTCCTCACACCCTCCACCTTTAAGTGGGACCCAGGATCTGTTTTCTTCTTTGTGTACATTTGTACTCAATGTTTAGCTCCCACTTATTAGTGAGAATGTATATATTTGGTTTTTTATTCCTGTATTAATTCGCTTAGGAAAATGGCCTTCAATTGCAACCACATTGCTGCAAAGGACACGATCTTGTTCTTTTTATGGCTGTGTAGTATTCCATGGTGTATATGTACCGTGTCGTCTTTGTTGTCATGATGTATATGTACCATGGTTGTCTCCATGTCTTTGCTATTGTAAATGGGGTACTGTGATTAACATACACGTGCATGTGCCTTTATGGTAGAACAATTTATATTCCTTTGGGAACATACCCAAAAATGGGATTGCTGAGTTGAATGGTAGTTCTACTTTAAGTTCTTTGAGAAATCTCCAAACTGCTTTCCACAGTGTCTAAACTAATTTACAATCCCAATAGCAGTGTAAAAGTGTTCCCTTTTTTCTGCAACCTCATCAGCATCTGTTATTTTTTGACTTTTTAGTAATAGCCATTCTGACTGGTGTGAGATGGTATGCTATTGTGGTTTTTATTTGCATTTCTCTAATCATTAGTGATGCTGAACATATTTTTCCATATTCTTGTTGGCCATGTGTATGTCTTCTTTGAAGAAGTCTCTGTTCTTGTCCTTTGCCCATTTTTTAAAATGCGGTTGTTTGGTTTTTGCTTGTTAATTTAAGTTCCCTATAGACTTTGATATTAGACCTTTGTCATATAAATAGTTTGAAAATATTTTCTCTCATTCTGTGTGTTGTCTGTTTACTTTGTTGATAGTTTCTTTTGCTATGCAGAAGCCCTTTAGCTTAATTAAACCCCATTTGTCAATTTTTGTTTTTACTACAATTGCTTTTGGCAATTTCATCATGAACTCTTAGCCAGGGCTTAAGTGCAGAGTGATATTTCCTAGGTTTTCTTCTAGGGCTTTTATAGTTTTAAATTATATATTTAAGTCTTTAATCCCTTTTAAGTTTTTTTTTAATATGGTGAAAGAAAGGAGTCCAGTTTCAATCTTCTGCATATGGCTAGCCTGTTATCCCAGCACCATTTATTGAGTATGCAGTCTTTCCCCCTTGCTTATCTTTGTCAACTTTACTGAAAATCAGATGGTTGTAGGTGTGAAGCTTTATTTCTGTGTTCTCTATTCTGTTACATTAGTCTGTGTGTCTGGTTTGGTGTCAGAAACATGTTGTTTTGCTTACTGTAGCCCCGTAGTACAGTTTGATATCAGGTAATGTGATTCCTCTGGCTTTTTTTTTTTTTTTCCTTAGGATTGCTTTGGCTATTTGAGCTCTATTTTGTTTCCACATAATTAAAAAATTTTTTTTCTAATGCTGTGAAAAATGTCATTGGTAGTTTGATAGGAATAGCATTGAATCCGTAAATTGCTTTGGGCAGCATGGCTATTTTAACAATAATAATTCTATCCATGAGCATGGAAAGGTTCTCATCTGTTTGTGTCATCTGAGATTTCTTTCAACAGTGTTTTGTAATTCTCATTGTACAGATCTTTAACCTCCCTGGTTAGCTATACTTGTAGGTTTGTAGAAATGCTACTGATTCTTGTACATGTATTTTGTATCCTGAAAGTTTGCTGAAGTTGTTTATCAGATCTAGGAGCTTTGGAGAAGACAGTATAGAGTTTTCTAAGTATAAAATCATATAATCAGCAAAGAGAGATAGTTTGACTTCCTCTCTTCTTATTTGGATGCCTTTTATTTCTTTATTTTGCCTGATTGCTCTGGCCAGGACTTCCAGTACAATGGTGAATAAGAGTATTGAGAGTCTTGATTTGGTCCTCAAGGGGAATGCTTTGGGCTTTTGCCAGTTTAGTACGAAGTTGAGTGTGAGTTTTGATTCTTTCTATCCATGAACATGGAAAGTTTTTCTATTTGTTTATGTCATCTCTGATTTCTTTCAGCAGTGTATTTTAATTCTCATTGTAGAGATATTTCACCTTTCTGGTTAGCTGTATTCCTATGTAACTTATCAATATAGACGGCTCTTATTATTTTGAGCTATGTTCCTTCAATTCCTAGTTTTTTGAGGATTTTCAACATGAAGGGATGTTGAGTTTTATCCAAGGTGTTTTCTGCATGTATTGAGATGATCATGTGACTTTTGTTTTTAATTCTGTTGATGTGATGAATCACATTTATTGAGGTGTGTATATTGAACCAATCTTGTATCCCAGTAATAAAGCCTACTTGATCATGGTGGATTAGCTTTTTGATGTGTTGCTGGATTCATTTTGCTAGTATATTGCTGATGATTTTTGCATCTATGTTTATCAGGGATATTGACCTGAAGTTTTTTTTCTTTTTTCTTTCTTTCTTTTCTGTTTTGTCTCTGCTAGGTTTTGGTATCAGAATTATGCTGAGTTAGGGAGGAGTTTCTCCTCTTCAATTTTTTGTAATAGTTGCAGTAGAATTGATACCAGCTTTACTTAGGACATCTGGTAGAATTCAGATGTGAATTTTTCTGGTCCTGGGCTTTTTCTGGTTGGTAGGCTTTTTATTTTTGATTCAGTTTCAGAACTCATTGTTGGTCTGTTCATGGTTTCATTTTTTCCTGGTGCAATCTTGAGAGGTTGTAAGTTTTCTACATTTATCTATTTATTGTAGGTTTTCTAGTTTGTATGCATAGAGGTGTTCATAATAGTCTCTGAGGATTTTTTGTGTTTCTTTAGCATTGGTGGTTATGTTCCCTTTGACTTTTCTGATTGTGTTTCTTTGGATGTTCTCTATTTTTTCCTTTGTTAGCCTAGCTAGTGCTGTATAAATCTTATTTATTCTTTTAACATACTGACTTTTGGTTTTGGTGACCTTTTGTATGGTTTTTCACAACTCCATTTCACTCTGATTTTGGTGATTTATTTTCTTCTGCTAGCTTTAGAATTTGTTTGCTCTTTTTTTTTTTTTTTTCTATTTTCTCTAGGCTTAATGTTAGATTCCTAATTTGAAATCTTTCTAACTTTTTGATGTGGGCATTTGGTGCTATAAAATTTCTTCTTAACACTGCTTTAGCTGTGCCCCTGAAATTCTGGTATGTTTTATCATTGTTTTCATTACTTTCAAATAATTTGTTAATTTCTCCCTTAACTTGTTTACCCAACGGTCATTCAGAAGCAGGTTGTTTAATTTTCATGTAATTATATGGTTTAGTGAGATTTTCTTAGTATTGATTTCTATTTTTATTATGCTGTGATCTGACAGTGTGGTTGGTATGAGTTTGGTTTTTATGAATTTGTTGAGAATTGTTTTATGACAGATTGTGTGGTTAATTTTAGAGTATGTGCCATATGCAGATGAAAAGAATGTATATTTCGTTGTTGTTGAGTGGAGTGTTCTGTAGATGCCTGTTAGATCCATTTGGTCAAGTGCCGAGTTCAGGTCTTTAATATCATTGTTAGTTTTCTGACTCAGTAATCTGTCTAATACTGTCAGTGAGGTCTTAAAGTCTCCCAATATTGTTGTGTGTTTATCTAAGTCTCTTTGTAGTCTTTAAGATCTTGTTTAATCAACTTGGGTAATCCAGTGTTGGGTGCATACATATTCATACATATTGTACTTTTTATCATTATGTAATGCTCTTCCTTGTCTTCTTACATTGTTGATTTAAAGTCTGTTTTGTCTGAAATTAGTAGAGCAACCCCTGTTCTTTTTTTTTGTTTGTTTTCCATTTGCTTGGTAGATTTATCTCCATCCATTTACTTTAAGCCTATCAATGTCATTGCATGTGAGATAATCTCTTGAAGACAGAATACAGCTGGGTCTTGCTCCTTTCTCCATTTGACCACTATGTGTGCCTTTTAAGTGGGGCATTTAGCCCAGTTATGTTTAAGGTTAATATTGATATGTGCAGATTTGATCCTGTCATCATGTTGTTAGCTGGTTGCTATGCAGTTTTTATTGTATAGCTGATCATAGTGTCAATGATCTATATACTTAAGTGTGTTTTTGTGGTGGCCAGTAAAAGTTTTTTATTTCCATGTTTAGCACTCCTTTAAAACATTTTATAAGGCAGGTCTTTCCCCAGTGATAGTAGAATAGATGGGATCAGGGGTGTTAATCAGGTTAAGTTGTTTCAGGTGTGAGATAGTAATAGGGTTGTAGTGCTTGAGTTTAGGTTGAGTACTAGGAATGCGGTAGTTGTTAGAATAAAATAGATGGCTAGGTTAAAAATGGTAATATTTGGGTTGTATATTAGCACTGCTATTATTCAGCCTATATGAGTGATTGAGGAGTATGCTAGGATTTTACATAGTTGTGTTTGATTAAGTCCACCTCAGCTGCCTGCCGTGATAGATAAAATTGAAAGGGTAAGAATATTTCTGTTTACTAATGGGGAGATTTGATACATAATTGAAATAGGGGCTAGTTTTTGTCATGTGAGGAGGAGTAAGCCGGATATTAGGGGGGTTCCTTGAGTAACTTCTGGACTCAGAAGTGGAAGGGGGCTACTCCTAATTTTATTACAAGGGCTATTACTATTATTATTATTAAAGATGAATATTGGTTAGTGGAGTTGATTGTTGTTCACTATCCAGAAAGCAGGTTATTAGAGAGAATGGCTATTATGAGGATTGTGGATGCAGTTGCTTGTGCGAGGAAATATTTAATAGTGGCCTCTGTGGAATGGGGGTTTTAGTGGTAATGAATTCCCTTAGCATCTGCTTATCTGAAAAGGATCTCATTTCCTCTTTTGCTTATGAAGCTTAGTTTGGCTGGATATGAAATTCTTAGTTGGAAATTTCTTTTTTTAAAGAATGCTGAATATAGGCTCCCAATCTCTTCTGGCTTGCATGGTTTCTGCTGAAAGGTCTACTGTTAACCTAAAGATGTTCTCTTTGTAAGCAACCTCCCCCTTCTCTCTAGCTACATTTAATATTGTCTTTCACTTTGCCCTTGGAGAATCTGATGACTATGTTTCTTCAGGATAATCATCTTGTAT
Source organism: Pongo abelii (assembly GCF_028885655.2). Classification (NCBI taxonomy): domain Eukaryota; kingdom Metazoa; phylum Chordata; class Mammalia; order Primates; family Hominidae; genus Pongo; species Pongo abelii. The sequence goes on from NC_071988.2 coordinate 13,503,163, forward strand.
AATATCTTACAGGACTTCTCTGCATTTCCTGAATATGAATGTTGACCTCTCTAGCGAGGTTGAGAAAATTTTCACGGACAATATCTTCAAATATGTTTTCCAAGTTGCTTGTTCTCTCTCCCTCTCTTTCAGGGATGCCAATGAGTCATATATTTGGTCTTTTTACATAATCCTATATTTCTTGGAGGTTTTATTATTTTTTACTCTTTAATTTTTTTTTTTAATTTTCTGACTGAGTTGATTTGAAGAACTGGTCTTCAGGCTGTGAGAATTCTTTCCTCAACTTGGTCTATTTTTCTGTTGATACTTCCAATTGTATTACAAAATTATTTTAATGAGTTATTTGGCTCTATCAGAACAGTTTTGTTCTTTCTTTAAAAATGGCTGTTTAGTATTTCAGCTCTTGTATTATTTTATTGGATTCCTTAGATTTCTTGGGTTGGATTTTGACTTTTTCCTGAATTTCAATGATCTTGATTCCTATCTAGATTCTGAATCCTATGTCTGTCACTTCAGCTATTTCAGCCTAATTAAGAACCATTTCTGGAAAACTAAGTTTGGTAATTTGGAGGTAGGAAAATACTATGACTTTGAGTTGTCAGAGTTCTTATACTGGTTCTTTCTCATCTGTGTAAGCTGGTGTTCCTTTAATCTTTGAAGTTGCATTCCTTTAGATAAGGTGTTTTTTTTTCTTTTATATTCTTTGATGCACTTGTAGGCTTGACTGTGGCATAAGGTGGGTTTAGTAAACTGGCTTCTTTTCTGGATAACTTCAGTGGGACAAGGCTTAGCTCATCACTTCTGGTCTGCATGCGCTCACCATGGGGGGCTGGTATCAGGTCCATGGCTTTGTTCTCTGGCCCCTCAAGGTTTAGCACCTGCCGTGCCACAGGGGCCAAGGTGTTCCCAGTTCATTTGCAACAACACTCTGATGGGGAGTGCTGGCCAAAGTACTTCATCTGGACAGTGGTAGTGGGATTTGCTCTCATATACATGTATCATCAGTGATGGCAGTGCAGCCGGATGTGTGCACATTAGTGAGGGCAAGGCACCAGTGGGGGCTTGACTGTCACTTTTTTTTATTTTTTTATTTTTATTTTTTGTAGATGCAAGGTCTCACTCTGTCACCCAGGCTGGTCTCAACTTCCTGGCCTCAAGCAGTCTTCCTGCCCTAGCCTCCCCAGGTGGTGAGATTAGAGATGTGAGCCACCACTCCCAGTGCTTCAGGAGACTAATTTTTATGCTTAACTCCTAAACACAATTTTCACTGTGGAGACACTATCTGGCCACCTTCAAGCAATTTCTTATTAATGGGTAGAATCGAACTAAACTAGAGTTAGTTAAGGTAGTCTGGTTCATAGTCCCCCACCTAGAGGGAAGGTATGCTATATTCTAAAATCTCAGCTATCCAGAACCAAGCTGAGTATGCCTAAGAGAACAAACGCTGGCCTTAAAATTAGAGTGAGAATCCATGTGACAAATTTATTAATTACATTTTTTAAGGAGGTTATCAGGTTCATATTCAAATTCTGTTCACTCGTTCTTTACCATGATTTATAACATGCTAGACTGTCAGTGTTGCAGGATGACAGCTTGCAAGTAGAGGGACCAATTGCCCCTAATGTCCCTAATTGAAGGGTTTCACAGGAGTTGGGGACTATAGAACGAAAACTAGGAAAGCCTGGGGCAAGCAGAAGCCAGCCACCCTATTTCAAACCATCTTCAAGACTAACAGCAATTGATGGATGTGAACAGAGAAAGATGCTACAACAGCACAAGCCAAAAACTGATCTTCCAGAAAGAGTCAACAAAACAAGTAAAGTTAAGGACATGATAATTTCAAGCACTGCAATTGGGTCATTTAGTGCAAGAGAAAATAAGCTTTCATGCTTCACACCCATGAGGATATCTAAAATTATAGCACAGCACAAGAATGGATATGATTTTAGTTTAAAAAGTAAAGACATATGAAGTTTATTTATAAAGTTTTCATTTCAATAACTAACCAAATGGAGTTGCTTTATTAAAAGGACAGCTTTTAGTTATTTGCAAAATTGTCTCTTAGGAAATAGCACATTTTCCAGTGTTGTTGGACAAATGCGATGCAACTGTAATATAATATGCTAGAGGCCATATGCACCTAAACTGCTATTCTAAGCTTTGAAGAAAGTGGCAATTTGTTCAGGCTTCTACTAATTTGGGCACTAGAGGGATAATCGGTTAAGTAATATCCTTGTAGTAGAAAAAAGAAAGAAAAATGTATCTCTGCGCTTTCAAGAATGTCTTATGGGCAATTCAGGTGTCATTTGCTCATCAATAAAATCTGCGCCAGCCTATGACTTAAAAGCAAAAAATGGTGATTCAATCTAGTGGAAAATAGGCACAGATCTTTACTGTGAAAATATGTAATTTGTAGGTTCTAAACATAGGGCAGAGTCTAATTTTAATTTTTTACAACAAATTTATTTTTGTCAAAATAAATTTTTTAAACATGTCTTAAATAAAGTCTTTAGAATATTTGGAATAAAATATTTTCAGCTCTATTAATAATTTCACATGTAATAATGACATTCCAATATCAATTTATAATTTAAAAGACACATCAGATACATCACTTGTAATAATGACATTCCAATATCAATTTATAATTTAAAAGACACATCAGATACATCACTTCAAACCCACTAATGCTACAATAGAAATATTAACTCTATTGTATAAATGCAGACAATTACTCTTAGAAAGAGGAATAAATTATTTAGTACCTACTGCATTTTACAATGCATTATTTTATTTAATCCTTTTACTAACCTGACAAGGAAGGAATCACTAATGCCATTTACAAACGAGGAAACTCACGCTTAGGGAAATTTGTTTCTTGGCTATTCAAAGTCCAAAATCTATATTTCCCCTCTGCATTTCTTTTTTTTTTTCTTTTTTTTTATTATTATACTTTAAGTTTTAGGGTACATGTGCACAATGTGCAGGTTAGTTACGTATGTACACATGTGCCACGCTGGTGTGCTGCACCCATTAACTTGTCATTTAGCATTAGGTGTATCTCCTAATGCTATCCCTCCACCCTCCCCGCACCCCACAACAGTCCCCAGAGTGTGATGTTCCCCTTCCTGTGTCCACGTGTTCTCATTGTTCAATTCCCACTTATGAGTGAGGACGTGCGGTGTTTGGTTTTTTGTCCTTGCGATAGTTTACTGAGAATGATGATTTCCAATTTCATCCGTGTCCCTACAAAGGACATGAACTCATTGTTTTTTATGGCTGCATAGTATTCCATGGTATATATGTGCCACATTTTCTTAATCCAGTCTATCATTGTTGGACATTTGGGTTGGTTCCAAGTCTTTGCTATTGTGAATAGTGCCGCAATAAACATACATGTGCGTGTGTCTTTATAGCAGCATGATTTATAGTCCTTTGGGTATATACCCAGTAATGGGATGGCTGGGTCAAATGGTATTTCTAGTTCTAGATCCCTGAGGAATCGCCACACTGACTTCCACAATGGTTGAACTAGTCTACAGTCCCACCAACAGTGCAGAAGTGTTCCTATTTCTCCACATCCTCTCCAGCACCTGTTGTTTCCTGACTTTTTAATGATTGCCATTCTGACTGGTGTGAGATGGTATCTCATTGTGGTTTTGATTTGCATTTCTCTGATGGCCAGTGATGATGAGCATTTTTTCATGTGTCTTTTGGCTGCCTAAATGTCTTCTTTTGAGAAGTGTCTGTTCATATCTGTTCATATCCTTTGCCCACTTTTTGATGGGGTTGTTTGTTTTTTTCTTGTAAATTTGTTGGAGTTCATTGTAGATTCTGGATATTAGCCCTTTGTCAGATGAGTAGGTTGTGAATATTTTCTCCCATTTTGTAGGTTGCCTGTTCATTCTGATGGTAGTTTCTTTTGCTGTGCAGAAGCTCTTTAGTTTAATTAGATCCCATTTGTCCATTTTGGCTTTTGTTGCCATTGCTTTTGGTGTTTTAGACATGAAGTCCTTGCCCATGCCTATGTCCTGAATGGTAATGCCTAGGTTTTCTCCTAGGGTTTTTATGGTTTTAGGTCTAACGTTTAAGTCTTTAATCCATCTTGAATTAATTTTTGTATAAGGTGTAAGGAAGAGATCCAGTTTCAGCTTTCTACATATGGCTAGCCAGTTTTCCCAGCACCATTTATTAAATAGGGAATCCTTTCCCCATTGCTTGTTTTTCTCAGGTTTGTCAAAGATCAGATAGTTGTAGATATGCGGCATTATTTCTGAGGGCTCTGTTCTGTTCCATTGATCTATATCTCTGTTTTGGTACCAGTACCATGCTGTTTTGTTTACTGTAGCCTTGTAGTGTAGTTTGAAGTCAGGTAGTGTGATGCCTCCAGCTTTGTTCTTTTGGCTTAGGATTGACTTGGCGATGCGGGCTCTTTTTTGGTTCCATATGAACTCTAGTTTTTTCCAATTCTGTGAAGAAAGTCATTGGTGACATTGATGGGGATGGCATTGAATCTATAAATGACCTTGGGCAGTATGGCCATTTTCATGATATTGATTCTTCCTACCCATGAGCATGGAATGTTCTTCCTTTTCTTTGTATCCTCTTTTATTTCATTGAGCAGTGGTTTGTAGTTCTCCTTGAAGAGGTCCTTAACATCCCTTGTAAGTTGGATTCCTAGGTATTTTATTCTCTTTGAAGCAATTGTGAATGGGAGTTCACTCAGGATTTGGATCTCTGTTTGTCTGTTATTGGTGTGTAAGAATGCTTGTGATTTTTGTACATTGATTTTGTATCCTGAGACTTTGCTGAAGTTGCTTATCAGCTTAAGGAGATTTTGGGCTGAGACAATGGGGTTTTCTAGATATACAATCATGTCATCTGCAAACAGGGACAATTTGACTTCCTCTTTTCCTAATTGAATACCCTTTATTTCCTTCTCCTGCCTGATTGCCCTGGCCAGAACTTCCAACACTATGTTGAATAGGAGTGGTGAGAGAGGGCATCCCTGTCTTGTGCCAGTTTTCAAAGGGAATGCTTCCAGTTTTTGCCCGTTCAGTTATGATATTGGCTGTGGGTTTGTCACAGATAGCTCTTATTATTCTGAGATACGTCCCATCAATACCTAATTTATTGAGAGTTTTTAGCATGAAGGGTTTTTGAATTTTGTCAAAGGCCTTTTCTGCTTCTATTAAGATAATCCTGTGGTTTTTGTCATTGGTTCTGTTTATATGCTGGATTACATTTATTGATTTGCATATATTGAACCAGCCTTGCATCCCAGGGATGAAGCCCACTTGATCGTGGTGGATAAGCTTTTCGACGTGCTGCTGGATTCGGTTTGCCAGTATTTTATTGAGGATTTTTGCATCAATGTTCATCAAGGATATTGGTCTAAAATTCTCTTTTTTGGTTGTGTCTCTGCTGCTAAGAAACACTCGGCAAACCAGTAGATTTCAAACAGCTCCATCACTCAGCCTGGGGTTCTTTCTGATAAATTTAAAAAAAACTAACTTAGCTGTTATATTACTTTTTAATGATAATGAGCAAGCATTGACTTCTAGTGAAACTAAACAATAATACAGTAAAATTTACAGTTTAATAAACTGGCTTATGTAAGCTGTAAATTAATATGTTATAAGCAGTTTACCAGAATAGCCTGGTTTCTCAAATGCATCACTTTAAATTAGCCAAAATGGCTATTAGAGTTGTATTTTATCTGTGTTATCATGTAATATATGCAAATATTTATTTTATCCTCTTAATAAATACATATTGAGTATCAACTATATGCCAGGATGATCTAAAACTGAGATTTGAAGGTAAGCAAACATAGCCCAGTGCCGAAAGCTCTCACGATTTAGGTGAGTGTGGTTCCAAATTGCTGGCGCCATCTGTTTACGTTAAGAATCACTGAATGTTAAAAGTGACCACAAATGCAGCCCTAGCTAAATACAGATGATGGTCAAATGGAGGGGAGCAGATCTACAATTTGGAGACGGTCATGACAAAATTTAGCTACAGCCAGTTTTATGTGAAACAACAATAATAAAATAAAAAGATGGCTATGTGATAATTCTGCTGGGCACTTTGTGCATCATTTCATGGTTGCAAATCTGTAAAAGACATATCATTATCACCATGTTGCACGAGAGAGAGATTGCACAGATGCTAAGTAGTGGAGATACGTTTTGAATGACAGACATTGACAAGAGATTATTATAATACCATGGGATAAGACTTATAATAAAGTTATGCAAAAATTGGTGTGTGATTATAGAATACGGGATACACGATTAATTCAATAAAAGGCCTATTTCCAGAAGACTTATACTGTCTATGGTAGAGACCAAATTTTGCTCATAGGTCAAATGTGGAGATATGTCAGTGAGCAAATTAGTATAGCCATTGTTAAACGACTCTACTGTTGATTGATAAAACTGTCTGTTACAATGGCAGAATTACCTAAAGTTTAAACTGAGGACATCTGTCTATAGTTCATTGATAAATAATCCCAATCTGGGTTTAGTCCTAAACACCAAACCAGGAGCACATTAGACAATAATTATTAGGACTTAGGTCTTGAGAACTATACTTCATGACTTTGGTCAATATCAAAAATTTACTTTTTCTGTTAAAATAAACTCAGTAAGCTGTGTGTGGTGGTGCACTCCTATAGTCCCAGCTATTCTGGAGGCTGAGGTAAGAAGATTGCTTGAGCCCAGGAGTTAAAGGCTGCAGCGAGCTATGATGGTACCACTGCATTCCAGCCCAGGTGACATAGCAAACCCTGATCTCTTAAAAAAAATTAAAAGTCTCAAATCAGTACTAACAGTCTTATTAGTTTGAAATAATTCTGAATTATACTTTGGGATGGCTAGAATTAGATTTCCCAGACTCAGAGATTAAATCAACTCACTGGAACTTGGACTGTGCAGACTGAACACCTAAATTGAGAAGCTAATGCTACTTAGTTGGGGAATTGTGTTTCATTAAAAATGCTGTTCTGGTCAGTGTTGTTACATAGTGGCCTCTCAAAAATACGGTGCAAATCAATGACTATTAATGTTACTACTTTATGTTACTACTTTTGCTGTAATGTTACTATTTTTCTGTGGCTATGGAAAATTATTCCAGCACCTTGAATTTTTGTTGAAGAGTTTGTGATTTGTCAAGTACTTTTAAGCCCCTAAAGCATATATGCTCAAAGAAGACAGGGACTTGTATCCTTTGTCAATGCTTATATTTCCAATACCTAGAACACAGAAGGCATTTACTGAATATTTATTACTTACCTAATATAGAACATAAAAAGCACTTACCTAATATTTATTACTGCACTATGCACATAATAGATGCCCCATTAATATTTGCTAAATGAATTACCATATGTCCTTGGAATGCACTTCTTTCAATTTATAAATTTGGGTCAAGTGGATTTTTTTTTTTCTAATTTCCCTCTCTTTACTAATTATCACAAGAGGACAAGGAGGGAGCTGCGGAAATGTTCATTTTATGAATTCAACTTAAAGGCTAGAACTTCTTTCAGATAATTTTAATCAACACTATGTTTATTCTTTAAAATAACAATTTTTATTTTCACAATGTAAATAAAATTTCTCTCCACATTGAGTGTAATATATGAATGAGACATCTGAGAAGAAATGGAAATAATATATTTTCTGGAACCCAGGTTGATTACTTTAAAGTTAGGTGAGTGCAAAAGTAATTGTAATTTTTGCATTGTTAGAATTTGCCGTTTGATATTGTGGTACGTTCTTAAACAAATGTGGTTATGTTATACATCATCTTAATGGGCATTCCTTCCTTTATGTTTTTTTGTGAATGACTTAGTACTTGCTGTTTATTTTATGTTTATTTTCGACTATGGAAATGATGTTAGACAAAAAGGAAATTCAAGCGATTTTCTTATTCTGGTTCAAAATGGGTAGTAAAGCAACTGAGACAACTCACATCAACAACGCATGTGGCCCAGGAACTACTAACGAATGTACAGTGCAGTGGTGGTTCAAGAAGTTTTGCAAAGGAGACAAGAGCCTCTAAGATGAGGAGTGAGTGGCCGGCCATTGGAAGTTGACAAGAACCAATTGAGAGCAATCAGGGAAGCTGATCCTCTTACAACTACACGAGAAGTTGCCGAAGAACTCAACAATGACCATTCTACAGTCGTTCGGCATTTGAAGCAAATTGGAAAGGTGAAAAAGCTCCATAAGTGGGTGCCTCATGAACTGAGCAAAAATTTTTTAAAAAATCACTTTGAAGTGTCATCTTTTCTTATTCTACACAACAAAGAGCCATTTCTCCATCCAACTGTGATGTGCAACAAAAAGTGGACTTTATACAACAACTGGCGGCTACCAGCTCAGTGATTGGGCCAGGAAGAAGCCCCAAAGCCCTTCCTAAAGCTAAACTTGCACCAAAAAAAAGTGATGGTCACTGTTTGGTGGCCTACTGCCAGTCTGATCCACTACAGATTTCTGAATCCTGGCGAAACCATTACATCTGAGAAGCATGCTCAGCAAATCAAGGAGATGCACCAAAAACTGCAACACCTGCAGCCAGCATTGGTCAACAGAAAGGTCCCAATTCTTCTCCATGACAACACCTGACTGCACATCATATAACCAATCCTTCTTCAAAAGTTGAACGAATTGGGCTACGCAGTTTTGCTTCATCTGTCATATTCATCTGACCTGTCACCAACTGACTACCACTCTTCAAGAATCGCGACCACTTTTTTTTTAGGGAAAATGCTTCCACAACCCGCAGGGTGCAGAAAATGCTTTCCAAGAGTTTGTCAAATCCCAAAGCATGGATTTTTACCCTAAAGAATTAAACAAACTTATTTCTCATTGGCAAAAGTGTGTTGATTGTAATGGTTCCTATTTTGATTAATGAAGATGTGTTTGAGCCTAGTTATGATGATTTAAAATTCATGGTGTGAAACCACAATTACTTTTGCAATAACCTAATATTAGTTTTTTTTGTTAAGAAGTATTTACTTAGTTTTAGGTGTGATTTTTTGTTATTTGTTTTGTTTTTTGTTTTTGACAGCCTCTTGCTTTGTCACCCACAATGGAATGCAATGCTGTGATGCAAGCTCACCGCAGTCTCAAACTCTTGGACTCAAGCCGTCAGCTCACCTCTGCCTCCTGTGTAGCTAGGACCACAAGCATGAATGAGTACAACTTGCCCCTACATTTATTACTTGAATGGTTTTCTCAAGCTAGCCATGCCAACAGGCTTTGTTAGTACCATTTTATAGAAAAACGTGGGATTCAGTGTTTTGCTCAGAGTAATTGATGAAATTGGTGGAAAAGCTACCTGGGCTCAATCTAGCTTAAAGCTCTATGCCCTTTGCATTATGTTCCTATTCTTTCTACAAATAACGTTATGATTCTAAAAAGTTCAGGGAGATGGGCAAATAGGATTTGCCTTGATCTTAAGAACCTGCTACATGCTGAGTGCCGTGCTAGATGCTGGTGGTCCATCCGTGAACAAAATGGACAAAGGTTGTGCTCTTTTAATCAAGTTATAGATGAAACAAACTTAAAAGCCAGTGCTGGAGATAAGAGATGATTAAGCAAACACAAAAATAAACATATCATTAACCTTGGGTGGATCACAATGGAGGAAATGATCAATGCAAGAATAGAAAACAACACAGGGGCCTGCTTAGAAAATGAGCCTCCTGTCATAGTCCCTGTACAACTCTGAACAAGCAAAATGGGAGAATTAAACATTGTATCCACTTCCTGCTCTCAAGTTACATTTTGACAAAATTATCAAGATTCTTTCATAATCAGAAAGATAGAATTCATCTTTTGTAGATATTTTGAGGTTAGATAATTTTGGTTGTGAAAATGCTACACACTCAGACACACATTAGGGCTTTATTATAAATTATTAAAATTTTTACACATGCATTTATTTGATAAATATTTGTTGAACACTTACGACCTACAGAAACTAGGCAAAGTACTCAAAATATAAAGATAAATAAGTTAAAATTCTTACTCTTAAAAATAATTGGTTAAAGGGTAAAACATATCCATAATTAGAAAATTACGTTACATTCTGCCAAGTAAAATATAGATAAACACAGAGGAGAAACATCTAACACATTAAACCTTACTGGAGGATATGACATTCCTCCAACGTGGCAAAAAGATTCCTGGTAGAACAGCAGAGACGACAGAAAGATGGAGATGGGACACAGCATTGGTTTCTGGAAGTTAAGTGTGGACCAGTGCTGGAAGTACTTGGAAGAAGTAAAAGGGATGGATATTGGACAATTTTTCATGCTTCCCTGTTATCTCATTTAATTTTCTCCACTTATAAGGAGGAGACCAGCTTGACATATTATCGTGGCTATTTCACAAATTAGAAAACTTTTGAGCAACAGTAACAATAACAAAAAGAACACTAGATTCTAAGAAGATAGATCTGAATACTTCAGATTAAAGAGTAAATAACTGGAGGTGAGGTTAAGAATGGGAAGAGAGCAGAAATACAAAATAATAGAGTGATGATCACATCCCATGGAAAAGGAGAGAGACTGGGCTGATGGCCGGAGACGTATATGGTCAAGGGAGATATTTTGCTTTATTTCGTTTACATATGTCTTTATACTGAAGCTTAAAGCAAGGAGGAAACAGAAGGTACTGAAGAAAAATAATGATTAGGAGAAGAAACTAGAAACTAAGAAAGGTAAGGAGCAGAGGTGAAGGGATTACCCTTAATGCTAATAATAGTTCGTCAGTGTGTATTAAGTATTTACTATGTATGAGACTCTGTTGTAAGTGCATTAACATGTTTAACACAACTTTAAAGAAGAGAACACTAACATACAGTAAAGGTAAAATAATTGTCTCAATATTACTGAGCTGATTAATGCTATAAATGGGACTCAATCACACCACTAAGCTCTATGAAAGTAAAGGAAGAAAAATATTACTCAGTTTGTAATTTGTGACATTGCCATGACCACACACTATATATAATGTTCGTTCATCAAATCTAGATACTATAGTGATAGTTTAGATCTAATTAACAAGAGTGTATTGAAAGCAAAATCTTAATTCCTAAAGTACAACTCCTGTTAATTTTTGTTTTCCTAGCAGAATGAGACACAGGAAAAGCTAAGATGATTTTTTAAGCACTGCAATTCTTTCCTCCCAATATATGACTTATTTCTATCAAATACAAAGATGTTACGCAATTTTAAAAATATTTTTCAGTTTTGGCATATATCTGCAAAAAGAATGTTATATTTTATCTTCAAGAAGCATATGTCTGTCTTTTGAAAAATGTTTCCAAGTGATTGTTCCTGATGCTGCTCTGATCAAAAATCAGGTTTGGATGAATGAAAAGGTTGGTTTCTTTAAACTCAATAAATGTATCCAAATGTTCTGCTCTCTGTCTCTTACTCATGAGGAATCTAGCTAATTTGAGTCCATCTGAATATTTAGAAACTGGAAGTTATCTGTTAGTGTACTGAATTATTTTCAGAAGACTGCAGAATTAAGTTATTTAGTAAACCTGATATATCAATTAACTATTCAATTAGAATATTAATCCAATCCTTTCTATTTTATTAGTGAGTGCCTATAATTTATTGATCACTAATAATATTATCGTGAAATTGTTTTTAAGCACAATTAGGATAAGTTGAAACATATAGGACCTCTTTTCTGGCCATAATAGAATAACACAGTCCAAATTTTTTCATTTCACATGTTCTGCTAGAAAGTATATAAAACAATCAATCATTTTCAGACATTTTGCAATAGGCAGCAAGGTTCTGTGATTGCTCAGAGAAGGAAAACAACAAGGTAGTCCTTTAGATCACCTGGCATTCTGACTGGAGGCACACATTGGACCACAGAGCAATAGGAAATAAGGCAAGCATAGCATTCCGGCCTCACTGAATTTAAGTTAGTTACAGAATTTAAAGTTTAAGGAGACCAAAGTTGCTGAGTGCTGCAGTTTTAGAAACAAAAGAGTTAAACAGAAAAAGAGCTCCAGAAATCTATAGAGAAATACTTGCTTGTTGAACACCAAGGGCAAGATTCCATGAAGTAGGGCAAACAGCATTGAGGAACTGTGAGCAAAGTGGTTTCCATAGTCAATTCAGTGCTAGAAAATGTTTGGGTGTCGACCAGCCAAGTATTCACTGATTACTCAGGACATTCATGAGAGACCCCAGAAGAACTCAGGACATTCATGAGAGACCCCAGAAGAACCAGGCCTTTTCAGTGAAAGTAAACAATTTACGGAATAAAAAGGAGTGTAGATCTGCTCTGACAATGATTAAAGGTAAGCCTAGAAAGATCACACTGAACTGGAACTAATTAAGAGTCTGCCAGAACAAAGCCCAATCCTCATACAATAAAAACAATAAATTTCAGACAATTTACAACAAAATATCACAACATCCAGAACCCAATCAAAATTACTAGACATGTAAAGAAGCAAAATTAAGTAAATCACAACCAGGAGAAAAAAACAATAGAAGCAGACAAGGAAATGAGGAAGAACATGAATTCAGAGATAAAGATTTTTAAATAGCTATAAAGTTTGTTACTATATTATGTTAATTAAAGAAGAGGGAGGAAAGAGAAAATACCAAAAAATAACCAAATACAACTGCTAGAAATGAAAATATATAGTGTATGAAATAAATAGTGGGATTTAAAAAAGTAAGAAGGGACTAATATGACATCAGGCATGGCAGAAGAAAATATTAGTCAACTTGAAAACATAGCAATACAAATTTTGTTAAAAAGACCACAGGGAGAGTAAAAGGTTTTAAAATATCAACAGGGCATCTGTTAGCAATAGAATAATATCAAATACGCTTATATACAATAAAACTGGAGTTCGAAAAGAAGGGGTTGTGAAATAGAATTATTTTAAAATAAATAGCCAACTATTTTCCTAATTTAATAGAATTTATAAACCTACGCTTCTATAAGAAACTCAATGAACCTCAACTGGGATAAATACAAAGAAAATCATACCAATTCATAGTGATCAAATTGCACAAAATTGTTCACAGAAATAAAATTTTGTGAGAAGCCGGATACATAATCTATATTTGCATAAAATACAAATAAGCAGTCATAAGAAACTATGAAAGCCAGAAAAAAATAAAAAGCTTTAAATTGGTGTATGAAATATTTTCAAGTTAGAATTCTGCATTCAGTTTGTGTGCTGAAGATTAAAGACCCACACCCACACCCCAGCACACACATATATTGCTGAGAAGACACCCCCATAAAAAGATTAAATAAAAAATTTCAGAAATAACTGAAATGTATATTGTCAATTTGTTCTTGACAAAAATATCAAGTAGAAAAACGAAATAAGAATGAGACTTTTTTCAATACATGGTGTTGGAACAACTGAATATGCATGCATCCATGTGGAGGGAAAAACACCTACCCATCCACACTCATGTGACATATAAAGAAATCTCAATAGATGCTAGTTATCTTCATTATTTTTTCTAACATGTACAATTGGAATAATGGTATTAGTTCAACTGATCAGTCTAACTTAAGTGATGGCAGGCAGGATGTGGCTAAGTGGCTCAGTGAGGAAGGGGAGAGGGTTGTTTATGAGATGAATACTGGGAATGCCATTGTAATGCTGTTTAATTTATTTTTTAATTTAGGAAAGAAGACATATTGATCTACTTTTAGCTCAGAATTCATGCAAGAAATAAGTTTTTGTACTAAAATGGTTTTAAAGTGCCCCTCTCTCTGCTAGCGTGAACAGAGAATGCTGAAAGCCACAAGAAAAGGCATTCACCGAAGAGAACAGAGCCAGGAGAGAGCCTCTGGGAAAGAGAAGGCTTTAGAGACATCGTTTTAACTTGGCAGTAAAGCAAACGAGCAACAGAGCCACAGGACTGTTGGAGTGCGACAATGTTTTCTCTAGAAATAAACATTCAACTCTTAAGAATTTGTTGTGAGGAAATGCATAAGAAATAAATAAAACTTTTATTTGAAAAGTAATATGCGTGTGTGTATGTGTGTATAGAGTGTGCCAGGACACTAGGGAGAAAAACAGCATCATGAAACACTCTAAGGGTAAATACAAAAAATAAAAAATGATTTTGTTATTTTTATTATGACATCTGAAAGATCACTTTCAAACCTTTCAACATAGGTGATGTATCCATCCTACAGTGTCTATGAGCCTTATTTTATTCCTTAGTAAAATAAATCCATCAGATAAAAGGGTCTCTTTAGTTCATCCTAGATTTAATTGTCGCTATAGCATCTGCCGTTTTCTGTCAAAAAAAAAATATATATGATCCATTTTCTTTGGAAAGCTTAACCCAATCTCTACAGCACCCTTGACATGAAAAGAAATGCTATATTGGTTATTTTTGCTTAAAAAAAAAGAGTTTGTTTAGCATGGAAAAATCTTTGCAGCTTGTGGGGCGATGATCAAGAGAGACAAAATTTTATAATCTCCCTTACAGAGCTCTTCATGGCTGCTATGACCACATATTAAAAGTGCCCCTTACAAAGGCATCTGCCAGATGTTTCATGTGACACTGACTTTCCTAAGGAAAGAGTGAGGCCATATGAGCCAGATGCCAACCTCATCTAATTTGTTGAAACGTAATTCATTTCCAATGAGGATATTAGATGAGAGAGGAAAGAGCGTTTTTATAGACTGCAGAGAAGTAATAGTGGAGGAAATAACTTGAAATAGACTGAGAATTATTTTTGGTCCTAGGAGACTTGGAAGTGAAATATGAGTTCCTTGAAACTGCCCTCAGGTCTTTAGGCTTCTTTAAAGTGTTCTATGGTTCACCAGAAATCCCACTCCTTTTCTTACAACAACTACTAACAATACTACTTGGGTTGGCTTTAGGGCTTTTAGATGTGTTTATAAACACTTGTTAACTGTTGTTCACATGGGGAAACATGGTTCTTCACTGGCTAGCAATAATACTTGTTCATCAAAAAGGGCACGTGTTGCATAAGGCACTGTGGCTACTCATGTGTATTGGTGAACCATCTTCTGGAGCAAGATGCCCTGGTTATCATAGATACCCAGGTAGACTTAGAGTAGTTTACTCCAGACCATGACAACAAGTTCTCCCATATTCCTTTTAATTTCTTCTACACTGACTGGGTTTCTTCTGCCTTGAAACCTGATCAGACCTCCCACCTTTTGAAAAGTATGAGATTTCTTTAATAGAATTACCCTTCAGGATTTTATTCTGAAAGAAAATTACACTGTCCCAACTGCTCTCATTTTGTGTTGTAAAATTAGGTTAACAGACTCTTTGTTATTAGCCTCAAAGAAGAAGTAAGTCACAGGTGGATCTTAAAGAGAAAACTAGTGTGGGGAGAGTCAATCCTTTCCCTGCATTCCACTCACGGCCCTGGAAATAAATGTGTTTTTACAAGCCACGAGCTTCCAAATGGAGAATAGAGACACTAAAGGGGCATCTAAAAGTTGCTATTCCAGTTGAGCTGTGGGCAAATGTCACAGAAAGTCTAGGAACTGGGGTTGGGGGCAGGAATTGAGGGCAACTTAGTTTCTAGATGTCAGGACATAAGCCACAAAGAACCTAGTACAGAAGACAGCAGAGTTAGAGTCATGGATGAAAGTCAAGGTCCAAATCTGGTAATATAAAGAAAGATAAAGTAAGAATCAGGCCTGGAACAGTCAGCCAGTCTTGGCCGGGAAGGAAGAAGTAAATTTTGGTCTAAATTAATTTAGGAAAAAAGTTTCAATTGACAAAGAATTTATTTAAAGGTCCAGGCACCCAGATGCTTGGATAAGCATCAGATTATCTCCAAATGCACTGTCTCTGGCTCACGCTAGATCTGTTACAGGGCTTGCTTTCAGAATCACTACCTTCCCATCAAGAGGGTGTTTTCCTGACTCACGACTCAGCTCCTCCACTAGTCCTATGTAGCTGTTTTGCAAAGTGAGTATACACAACTACAGAGTTCCTTCCTCATCAACTGATATAATTGTACTCGTATCTGCAAATGGTCCATCAATTCACATGCCAGTGTATTTTGTGAATGTCCCTAGCTCAGAGACTTTTAAAAAAATATAGAAACACAATGTGATTTTCACATCTTTGCTCCTACCTAAAGAATGGCTGGTAACACAGATATCTTCAGATTCCTCACAACTGCATCAGAATGATTTCAAGAAGTGTTTGAGACCTTTTTGCATCTCAGTTCTGTGTTCAGTCATTACAGGAGACATTCAATGCTTTCCCTTAGGTCAGGCTCCTGGGCCCCTCATCTATAACACTGAAGTTAAACAGGAATTTTTCTTGCTAAAGACTTACGTAGATTTTAGTGAGAATGATCTGTGGTTTTCATCACGTTTTCTTCCAAGATCAGAGGTTTCCAGAATGTGAATATGGTAAAAAGTAAAGGGTGGTTGGGGATGGATGAGAATCATGACAATCTCCTACTCTTCGTTCACTGGCCTCCTATGTTAGACTCTGCTTTTGCAAATCCAATTTCCTCCTCCCTTGGTAAAGTTATATCTGTGCAAATCTCAGATCTCCTACATACAGACTCACAGCAAGAATTGCCAGTGGCAGGCCAAGAGATGCCTCAATTCCAGAATAAATGGAGTTTTATGAAAAAGTATCATAGAACCTATGGCATATAGAATCATTGGTGTTCTCAAGTATCATAATAGACATACAAATATGAACTTCTTTTAAGGTTTGGAAAGGCTGAAGCACTAAATCTTGTTTTCAAAATTCACTTAAAGTCTTAAAATTGCCAAATTTTTATTCATAGAGTAAGCAGCAACAAAATATCTTGAGGCTTTCTGGGACATAGATGTCTTTTCTAAACTGTTTATCTCACCACACACCAGGGTGGCCTTAAGCTCCCTTAATCCTGTCATAACATTTCCCCTAGAAACCATTAAATAAATCAAGCATCACTTATTTATTCTATGAAGACATATTCCTTATCTTTCTTTTGTTGAATTTTCAGTTTCATTTATCTATTATACATTTATATATTTATCCACCTATCATCTATTCATCATCTGTACTCTGGGTTGGGAAACCCAAAAATGAATCCCAGCACTAATACTGCAGCCTGACACTCATAGTGCCACAAGGTTTTGAGCTCCTGCCATGTACATGTGTTGGTTGATTCTCACAACACTCTGAGATGGATATTACCATCCTCATTTTGCTATGAGAAAACAGAAGCTCAGAAAGGTTAAGCAACTTGTCCAAGACCACACAGCTTTCAAGAAGCACAGGCAAATTTTGAAGCCAGGTTTGTCTCCAAAGCTAGTGCCTTTTCCATTATTACACTGCCACTTAGCTCTTTGTGCCTCCCTTTACCTTTCCTTGGGGCAAATAATGCTAATATCATAGGATGGTTGTGTGAATTAATTACAAAATGTGAATGTACCTGGTACAAAGCCTTAGGAGCCTTAGGTACGTTAGGGCCCAAATACTATCTTCACTTTAATTTATCCCATTGTTTTTAAAGTTTACCTTTTTTTTTTCAGTTGAAATTAATCTATTAAAGTCTGCAGGGAGCTTATCCTCCAGAAGGGCTTAGGATACTGTGGGGAAAGGGAAAGGCATTGTTGTTTCTCAGAGCCCTCAAAAAGATGCTGAAGGTGATAAAAACAAGGAGGCAGGATTCTGAAGGAAGAACTAAGGAAAAGAGAAGTTTATAAATGAGACTGAAAAATGTGGACGAAACTAGGAGGAAAAACATTACATAAAATATTACAAAAACAAGGAAGAAAATATTTTGAAAAAGACCTCAAATCATTTAAAAGCAGTATATCATAGATAATTATAAGAGCTAAGCTTATATGACTCTTTATGTGCCAGCCCTATTGTGATATATATATACACACACAATATATAGATATATATTATAAATAAAATTAAATTATATATAATATAGCATTATATAGAATATATATCATTTATGTATTTTATATATAATACTATAATATATATATATGAATTTAAAATCATTACATTGCTCACAACAATGTACAAAATAGATACTATTGTTATTCCCATTTTACAGAATAGGGATTTGAATATTAGAAAGATTGGCACCCAAAGTCATAATATCAGTTTTCTATGCTATGTAACAATATTACTACAATCTTAACAGCTCAAATAAAACATGATCTTACCATTTTTGAGGGTCAGAAGTTTAGCCACAGCCTAGCTGGATCCTTTGCTTACAGCTACACCGGGCTATATTCACAGTTTAGGCAGGGCTGTATTCTCATCTGGAGGTTCAAGGGAGGAAGACAGCTTCCCAGCTCACTCAGTTCCTTGATGGTTATTGGCTGTGGGCTTCCTGCAGTTTCTAGAGTCCATCCACAGTTCCTTGCCATATGGACATTCTCAGAATGGTCATTTACTTCATCAAACCCGCTAGAATAATCTCTGGAGTGAGTCTGCTAGCAAGCCAGTCTTATACAATGTAACGTCATCATGGGAGTGACAACTCATAATCTTTGACATATTATATTGGTTAGAAATAAATCACAGGTTCTACTCACACTCAAGAGAAGATTACATAGGGGCATGAATAGCAGAAGGCAGGAATCATTGGTGGTGGCTTGAGGGTCTGCATACTAGTCACCCAGCTATCGAGTGACAAACAGTTTAACTCCAGGGACTTCTCTTAAGCATTTTTCCACTGGGATTAGCAACATGGATATCAATAGAGATTTGAGGGAGAGCAATTTTACTGGAGCTATGAGTGAACAACCCAACTGCTAGGACAACAGGCATATTTCAATTATTCCTAAATTTTTGCTTCTTTTGTTCCTTCCTTTCTTGTCTTTTCTTTCTTTTCATTTTCACTTCCCTTCCTTTTATTTTTCTTCTTCTTCTTATCCTGATCCTCTTTCTTCTTCTTTCTCTTTAGCACTCAATTGCTGATATATTCAATCACAAATTTCGTTTACTCCAATAACATTTACTCGTAACAGGTACTAAGTCAGGTGTTTAGGGCCCAGTTCTGAATTAGAAGCATATTTATTTGCTTCCAGAGCTTATCATCTTCCCAAGATTCTGAGACAAACTTTTATCTTGAAAATTACTCAGACTGATCCTCTGAATTATTCAGTAGGCACAATTCATCTCTCTTGTCACTGGTCCTTCCAGTCTTTTTCCCAGAAGTGAAAGAAGTATAACGGGAAATTTGTGGGGACTGTGAAGTCAATCCAACCTGTGTTTGAAATTGGCTGGTACCAGGTCACATTCATCAACCTTGCTGCTGAAAATCTTAACTTTTCAGAAATTGTATATAATTCAAAAAGGCAATGTATAAAAGCACTGATTGTAAGTCCTGCCATTGTTCTAATTGAGAAAATGATTACTTCTACCTAATGTAAAGTACTTTTACAATGATCTCCAAAAGGTAAACATTTAGTTCTTTTAACCATGCACTTTTACCAAAAATGAGCAAACATAAAAGGGGCCTATAAACTAGGTAAATTTAATTTTGTATTTTTCTGTTTAATCCTTAGACTTATACATAGAATCAATAAAGACATGTAAGAAATGGTCACATTTGTTAAATTATTTTATGAAAAAAAGACAGAATGAATAATAGAATGAACCAGCAAAAGAGAAGTGAATGAATAAATAAGTAAATAATGAATCAACTACCTACCTAGTAAGAACAGCCTTGTATAGGCCAAAGATGATAAACTAATTTTTGAAGACACATTTCTTTTGTATTTTCCCATTTTGCTTTTTTCCACTTGAGCTGTCCATAGCAAAATGTCAAGGAGTAAATGAGGAAGTCTTACTAAACCACAATGGTGAGAGTT
This sequence comes from Pongo abelii, assembly GCF_028885655.2. Lineage (NCBI taxonomy): Eukaryota > Metazoa > Chordata > Mammalia > Primates > Hominidae > Pongo > Pongo abelii. The sequence continues at coordinate 13,523,026 of NC_071988.2, forward strand.
ATGTAGAGTAGTCTTAGGCTCAGGAATTTCCATAGTCTGACAGAGGTAACTGGAGATGAGGAAAAACAACAACAACAACAGACAGACAAAAAATCATTCTGGGTTTCAGATAACCTCCAGCCAAGATAGCATTTGCTAAAGGAGAAAAGAGACTTGATCCAAAGCCAAGTGTCTAACAACCAGCCAGCCAAGAAGATGCAGGGGTGCTAGCCTTCAGTGAGTTAGAGCCAAAAGAATGCCTTGTGAATTAGGGCTACCACGTCTTAAGTACTTTCTATAAGCCAGAGATGTTACACGCTGTCTTCTTCAAGCCCCAGCAGTTCTCAGTGCAGGAACAAGGCCATGGGACTTCAATTAAAGTTCCCGAGGCCTGCTGACTTTCAACATTCAGAAGTATAGGACTCTAGAAAGCATAATACTCGATATATGCTTCATACTATATAACATCCTCAGCTTAATCACATTAATACATCTATGTCCAAAAATTGTGAATAGTAAGTGTGATAAGGGAAGACTTAAATAGTTGTATGTCAGTTCAGAACAGATTTTACTGCCAAAGGATCTTTCACTCTCAATTAATTAATTTTTTTTAGATTCAGGGCTTTAGAATTTCAGAATTGTGTAAAATAAATTATGAACATGAATTTGTATAGTCATGTTATAGATAAAGAAACTGAGACCCAGAGAAGTAAAATGACTCGCCAATATTTGCAGAGCTGAGGAGCACGGAATCAGGATGTGAACATCAAAGTGATGCTCAATGTTCCTAGAGAATATAGGCCCAGAGGAAGAAGCTTGAGTCTTGCTGGTCCAAGAGTCTGTTAAACACATCCTTTCCATTTAATTTACAATGAAACTGTGGATATAGGGCCTCTCAGTGACCCAGGCTTTGCTCAATTTTTGAGTCTTCCAGGATATTAAATGATGAAGAAATACTAAGATTCAGTTGTGAAAAATATACATTTTCACTTAATCTTTCACTTTTGAAAAACACACACAGTGATCTTTATTTGGAAGTAACATTTTTAAAAATCTAAAATTAAGACCTTTTATGAGCATGCACTGGTTAAATGAGTCTGTCAGTCCCATTTGCCATAATTTTAGCCCTAGAGAAATGGCAGTGGAATATATCATATCTCAACAGTCTTAGGATCAAGAGAATTGATTATTGAGAAGGCGCTGTGTGAATTGTAAAACATAATATGCACATGTACAATCATCATTATTCATAAACAACTGTATTATTTGCATCTACCACTTTGGCCATGAAAGCTTCTGAATTAGAATTTCCCTGCCTTTTTTTTTTTCTTGAGGATATAAGCTATGCTAGACTATGTCTAGGGATATCTAATGCTGTCAACTCAGCAATGTCCATTTTTAATCGCTTTTTTGGGGTATACTTCATACATAAGTATGTACTGTTTTTGGCACAGTGATAAGCACTGAGTATACTTGGGACTAACCAGATAATCTCTTAACATAATAGGAATTTAAATTTAGTTCAAGAGGTGGATAATGAGCAACAAATTGCTAGATAAGTGTTTTTAGTTTACAATTATGTAAGTACTATGAAAAAATAAAATGCTATCTGAGAGTATGAAAAAGGAGGACAGAATGAAAGCTGGCCCAGAGCTTGATTTAATCTGAGACCTAACAAGAAGAAGTAGGGGACATCAAATCAACATCACGAAAATGGTCATACAGCCCAAAGTAATTTACAGATTCAATGATATTCCCATTAAATTACCCTTTGCATTCTTCACAGAATTAGAAAAACTACTTTAAAATTTATATGAAACCAAAAAAGAGCCCATATAGCCAAGACAATACTAAGCAAAAATAAACAAAGCTGGAGGTATCATGCTACTTCAAACTGTAATACAAGGCTGTAGTAACCAAAACAGCATGGTACTAGCACAAAACAGATACAGAGACCAATGGAACAGAGTAAGAACTCAGAAATAATCCCTCACATCTACAACCATCTGATCTTTGTCAAACCTGACAAAAACTAGCAATAGGGAAAAGATTCCCTGTCCAATAAATGATGCTGGGAGAACCGGTTAGCCATATACAGAAAATTGAAACTGAACTCATTCCTTACACCTTATACAAAAATTAACTCAACATGTATTAAAGATTTAAATGTAAAACCCAACACTATAAAAAAAACTCTAAAAGAAAACCTAGGCAATATTATTCAGGACATAGACAAGGATAAAGATTTCATGAAGGAAACATCAAACACAATTGCAACAAAAGCAAAAATTGATAAATGGGATCTAGTTAAAGAGCTTCTGCACAGCAAAAGAAACTATCATCAGAGTGAACAGACGACCTACAGAATGAGAGAAATTTTTTTCAATCTATCCATCTGACAAAAGTCTAATATCCAAAATCTGCAAGGAACTTAAACAAATTTACAAGAAAAAAAAAACAACCCCATAAAAAAGTGAGCAAAGGATATGCACAGAAACTTCTCAAAAGAAGACATTTATGTGGCCAAAAAACATGAAAAAAAAGCTCAACGTCACGTATTATTAGATAAGTGCAAATCAAAACCATTTGAGAGATCATCTTATGCCAGTCAGAATGGCGATTATTAAAAAAACAAGAAACAGATGTTGGCAAGGCTGTGGAGAAATAGGAACACTTTTACACTGTTGGTGGGAAGAGAAATCAATTCAACCATTGTAGAAGATGGTGTGGCAATTCCTCAAAGACCTAGAACCAGAAATACAATTTGGTTCAGCAATCCCATTGCTGGGTATATACCCAAAGGAATATAAATTACTGTATTATAAAGATACATGCATGCATATGTTCATTGCAGCACTATTCACAATAGCAAAAACATGGAATCAACCCAAATGTCCATCAGTGATAGACTGGATAAAGAAAATATGGTACATATACACCAAGGAATACCTCACGCAGCCATAAGAAGGAAGGGGATCATATCCTTTGCAGGGACATGGATGAAGCTGGAAGCCATTATCCTTAGCAAACTAATGCAGGAACAGAAAACCAAACACTGCATGTTTTCACTTATAAGTGGGAGCTGAACAATAAGAACATATGGACACAGGGAGGGGAACAACACTCACTGTGGCCTGTTTGGGGAGGGTGGCAGGGAGAGCATTAGGGAAAAGAGATAATGCCTGCTGGGCTTAATACCTATGTGATGGGTTGATAGGTGCGGCAAACCACCATAACACGTGTTTCCCTGTGAACAAACTGCACATCCTGCACATGTATCCTGAAACTTCAAATCAAATCAAATGAAATTTTTAAAAAAAATAACAATTATAGTAAAAAGAAGTAGGAGACATCCAGTAGAAACCATGGGGTTAATCCGAAATAAGGATGCACGGAGAGGCAGTAGCCAGATCCCAGATGATCTTGCATGTTGTATTATGGCACACGGGTGGGGCACTGCCCAGGGAGACAGTGGTTCAACTCTTTTGGAATTTTCATTGTCACATGTTATGGCAGGGACTGAAATATACAATGTAGCATAAATGCTCAATATAGTGTCAGCTCAGTGTAATCCCAGGATGATTTGGCTGGCATACCAAGCAACGTAGTTGGTTTGGGGTGTAGAAAAAATAACGAAGGCTAGCCTATGATGTGGTAGATTACGTTTGGATCATGATCCTGAACACTATAATCCTGAGTGTTGAAATCTCAAAAGATAAAAATCCCTAATGTCCAAAACTCTGAAAATCACAATCATAGGATAGTTGCACCATGTTAGGCGGAACTATTACCTTGTTTTTGTTATTATTATTATTGTCTTTATTTGGAATTCAAGTATGCTTTAAGGACATGAACTGAGAATTAAATATGGTTAAGGAGATGTTTTTGGGTGCCAAGTCGACAAGGGGTGGATTGTGGACTTAAGTTTATGTTTCAGCTTGAATGGATTAAGGAATACCTAGAAACCTGGTAAAGCATTATCTGGATGTGTCTATGATGGTGTTTCCATAGATTAGTGTATGAGTCTGAGTAGATTAGGTGGCAAACATCTGCCCTCAATATTGGTGGTCACCATCCAACTGGCCAGGGGCTCAGAGAGAACAAATACAGAAAGGGAATGGCACTCTATCTGAGGGCTAGGATGGACTTTTCTTCTAGCAGCCTCAGAACACCAGGCTCTCTGGCCTTTAGACTCCAGGATTTACACTATTCTGCCTTCATAAAATGCTCTTTGTCAGAGAATAAAAAGAATTCAACAAGCTCAGTGACCTGTTGAACCAAAGACACTTAGCTAACTTCCTCCAGTGTTAGAAAACACATTACGTGGTGAAATAACTTGATTAGGGATTTGACTGTTGAAGAAGATAGACTTCCTATATTTACCACTAAATCTAACACAGAAAGACTAGCACATGCTTCAGTTTGGCTAATAGATGGCACTTTCAAAACTCTTTGTACTGTTTATATACAATTCATGACCCTGTTGGATCTGAAAATTCTAGAACTCTAGAATTAGAATTCTGGAATTCTACCTTCTCATTTATGTATTAATGAATGGAAAAAGTTAAGCACTTTATAAACACTTATTTGAAGATTTGGTGGACTTTGCAGAAGAAAATGAATTTCAATCAAATCCTCAATCCATAATGACAGATTTGAAATTGGGTATGAACAAAGCTTCTAAAAGTGAGTTTCAAGGTATTACCTACCAATAATGTTTGTTTTATCCATTAGGCTCAGTGCATTTGGTGGAAAATTCAGATGAGTGCATTGGTCACCTGATAGGGCAATGACAAAAACTGCAGTTCAAAAATGTGTCATTTGCCCGCATTGGCATTCCTTCCAGCTGATGACATTCCAGGAGTTTTTAAGGTATTAAAGCCACATTTTTCTGAAGAAGCCAGCAAAGCTACTGACTGGTTCAAAAATAATTATGTGCATGGTAGGATAAAAAGACACACAACGATATTGCTGTTTGATCTCCAATCTTGTTTCTGCCAAATTTGTTGCCTGTAAATGTAGGCATGCAGAATGTATTTCTGCATACCCAAAACAACAAATAAATAAATATCTTTCAAATAATTTGAATTCTAGCTTTAGAATTATATTTTCAGGATTTTGATCTTTCAGCATTTCGACATTTGGGATGATGGCGTGATTGTGTCTTTCAGGATTATAATCAGCTCCCTGATAGATTATGTTCACTTTTCTAATACTTCTTACATTGTATTATAGTCATTTTTCACAAGTCTTTCTCCCACTGTAGGCTTAAAATTCAGGGAGTGGGCAAATTTATATCTACCTCTACATCCTGTTTAAAAGATGAAAGCAAACTTTAAAAATAAAAATGAATAGGGCCTATAATTTGAGAAACATACATCTTTCAGTGCAAAGGAATCTGTAGATTTAGCAGTGGGAAAGCATGCTGACAAGGGGACAGTGCCCCTTGCAAAGAGCCTTGTGAAAAACACCCAGGATTAAGGGCTTTATCTTGCCTGTGACGGTGAGTCATCGAGGGCTTTAAAAATGGCATGGTCAAATTTACTTTTGAAAAGATGACTTTGAGTGCACTAGAGACAAATGCGTCTGGCAGCAGGAAGTCCAGTTAGGTGGCTGTGGCAACAATACAGAGGGGAAAAAGGAGACCTGAATCAAGGAAGTGGCAGAAGAGAGGTAGGGGAGAAGGCATATTAGAGAAGCAACCAGGAGGATTTTGCAACTTCAATTGCTCAACTGACTATTATTGGTTATTTACTATTTACTAGGTAGGATAGGGAGAAACAGTCCTCAGCCCTGCTTCTGAGGAACTCAATTATTTTAGGGGGAATGAAAAAAGTCAGGTGTTTTCTATTATAAAATGAGAAGAAACGTACTTTATTGACAAATATTTGGAAAAATCCAGTGAATACTGCTTATGATAGTACTCTTTAAACTATTTACTTATAGGTATTCTTAAAAGCAAAAATAGTGCCAGGTACTATTCTTTACATTTTTAATCCATTCAATCCTCAGAATAGCTCTATGTGGTAGGTTCCAACATTGCTCCAGTTTACAGATGAAGAAACCAAAGTATTGTTATTATTGAATTACACCAAGTAGCTTATCTGATTATCATAAAAATATGCCATGCCTTTAGAATGCAACCTTAGACAGCAGACAATAAGATGGAGCTAATTACATAGTACAAACTGATCTTTTCCTAAGTTTAGGGGTGTGTGCTGCATGAATGTAGGTGAACAAAGCTGGGCCAAGAGTCACTTTGCTGTGACTCTGATCCATTCCTGCAATCCAAGTTGCTAAACTAAATGAGTGGTTGGATATATGAAAGCATGGATGGGTGGTTGGCTAGTGGATGAAAGATAGATCCATCTCAGCATGTGATTTTTAAAACAGGTGAAGCCAGTTGATCTCATATAACATATATGTGATAGGTCTTAAAGAGAAGTCAAGGCCGGGCCTGGTGACTCACGCCTGTAATCCCAGCACTTTGGGAGGCCGAAGCGTGTGGATCACCTGAGGTCAGGAGTTTGAGACCAGCCTGGCCAACATGGCAAACCCCATCTCTACTAAAAATAACAAAAATTCGCTGGACATGGTGGCGGGTGCCTGTAAGTCCAGCGATTTGGGAGGCTGAGGCAGGAGATGTTGAACCCAGGAGGCAGAGGTTGCAGTGAGCCAAGATCGCACCATTGCTCTCCAACCTAGGCAACAAGAGCGAAACTCTCAAAAAAAAAAAAAAAGAAAAGAAAAGAAAAGAAAGGAAAGACAAGCCAGACACCTATGGGTATTTGGATGCATTTCTTGACACCTATGGGTATTTGGATACACTTCCTGGGGGACTTCATTATCATGTTGCATTTTCTCCTTTAAACTGATGTTTGATTAAGCCCCTGGCTTTTAAATTTGGTTTCCCTTGCTTAGACAATCTGGGGACATTTGCATTCCTCATTCAGAATTTTGAATTCCCAATCCAGGGGTCAGTGCCCTGTGCTATTTGGCCAATCCTCCACGAATAGGGGAATTCAGACTAGATGGATGGAAGAATGGATATATCATCACCTGGACCTCATAAATTACCAGATTAGAGATAACAGTTGGGCCCAGAAATGTATGCCTTATTCTTCAACACTTTATTTTTGTTTCCACTTTCTACAGCTTGTCTTGGCAGAATAATTTTTAGCAGAATTATTCTTGATTGACTGTCTTCTTTATTTTAAGCCAGTATCTTATCCATGCCTAGAGCAAAAGTTATATAATGTTTCGCTAGGATAACTGGCAGTTCAGCTATTGGAATTCAACAATTAATAATGAAATTATCAAGTCATGAGATTTTCCATTCTCTACAAGGTCTCCTGTTTGTCTGACTTTGAACTTTGAAGATTTTTTAGGAGACATCAGATTTCACGCTTGAGTGGGTTCCTGCCCTCAGGTTTAACCAATATGCTTTTTCTCTCAGCTATAGCAGATACTGTTCTATTTTGCTTGAATTCAAGTAAAATAGGGTTTGGTTGGGTGTACACATTCATCCTATGGGCCTTTTGTTCTTTTTCTACTATTTTTAAAGGAATATCCATATTTTTGTCCAGTTTTATCACAGAGACAACTGCTTAAGAGTAAGGATTAGAGCATGAATCAAGGGAAAGCCACAGGTTCTATGAAAACTGAAGCACCAAACATGATTCTACGATATCCTTTGGATTCCAAGCGCAATTGCATTTAACTCCTTTATATGCATGGTATTTCCAAAAGAGATTTAATTCATCAGAGTTATGGTATGATATAGCAGAAAGTCTATTAGCTTTGTTAGGACAAAAGTAGACAGTTATGAGCTAACCTGAAATTTACTTATTTTAACATCTTCCTTCCTCCCTTTTTTCCTTTGTTTACTTCTCTTCTTCTTCCTTTCCTTAAACATATATTTACTGTGTGCCTGCTATGGAGCAGGCCCTGTGTTTGCATCTGGAGTAAAACCACATATTCTCTATCATGGATTCTATAAACTTAAGACTGAGATGTTAATACTTCTGTCCTGGGGTTCACATCTATCCAAAAATCAGGTAAGTTTGCTTGTGAATGTTGAGCTCTGCTGACTAAGTACAAACAAGTGCAGTAGATCTGAAACAGTAGAGGAGGGCTCCTGGGAGAGGGATTTGCTAGGGTAGAGGTTCTGTGGAAAGAATAGGACAGCAGTTGCAGCTGGGGTGCTGAGACTGAGGGGATACGGTGAGAGATAAGTCCTAAAAGGCAAGTCAGGGTCAGAGAAGGAAGGACCCACGTCATTCTAAAGAGGAGAACAGGTATGTTTACAGTGACTAGCCTGGTGTGTTGAAAATACTCTTGTGGTTACAGAGTGAAGAGCAGGTTGAAGAGGGGCATGAACAGATGTGAGCGGATCAGTTAGAAGGATATGGCAGCAAGCCAAAGGTAAGACAATGATAGCTTCTACTTGGATGGGGTGATGGAGATGGAAAGAAATAGACTTATCCTAGACAAAATTGGAGGGAAAAGTCTTTCTTTAAGCTCCTCCAAGCTAAATTCTATTCTTTCAGAAATCTTCTCTCATTTTTGAGATGAACAGAGTGTGTTTTTAGACTCTTATCTTCTTGTTCCACTTTGTAACCAGGTTGGCTTTATAAAGCTCTTCATTTTACATGTTTGTTTGTTTTTTTGTACAAAGTAATAAATGAAAAGCAGCAATTAAGGCCATTTCAATTGACCTTTATGTGTTTAGTGGTTTAGTGTGAATTCATTCCATCAACATAGAAGAAATCATTCTTGAAAAAGATCTATTGTTAGGGCCTGGGAAATTCAGAAATAAATAAGCCACTCTCCTTATTTGCCCTCAAGAAATCCCCTTTATCAGGGGAAAAGGACATGCAAATAGATCATTGCAAGGATATGATGTGAACAAGATCAAAAGCATGCACCAAATGCAGAAAAGATCTCAGAGAGGAATTGGATGATTCTGATGATAGGTTATGAGAGGATTAAGAAGGTCACAAGTCACCCAATATTTGAGACAGAGCAGTGGTTTTCAAACTAAAGCTAAACACATGATTACCAGGCAGAGCTGGGATGAGTAGCTGAATATACAAGGGAAAATAAAGCCGTTTTGAAATACTCTAGAAGCATAATGCTTTGGACATGTCTTTGAGAGCTATCCTGTTTAACTGGATCTCCAACAGCAATAACTGGCAAGACAGAAAGAACAGGAAAGGGAGAAGCATTCCCCAGACTCCATGGTGCCAGCATGTTGTTCAACATGAGGGACTTCCTGGGACTTCAGTCTACTTATAAGTCTAGAAGAAAAGAGTGGTGGTGTGGGGGTGGGTCCTGAGGACAATATGTATTGTATTGCAAAACAATAATCTCAAGAGAGGCTGTTAAAATTTCCTCAAGTAAGGCAGGATTCCCTCCTTCAAACAGGAATGAAGAGATGCCTTCTACTAAAGCTGGGAAGGTTGCTTCCACTGGTAAAGGAGACTCATCAGAATTTAGAGGCTCATTATCCCTAGCTTTATTGAGGTATTCTCACACATCCCTCTTCAAATTTTTGGTATCCTATTCTTTCGCAATCAATGCCCTCACTTTAATGTTAGACACCCTGTAAGGTGGGAATTCAACTTGCATTGTAACTCAGCCAGTCACTAAATGAGATTCTGGGTTTGGTTTTCAGGAATCTCAGCCCTGTGGCTGTAGGAGAAAAGGATCTTCTTCAGGGTACACATAGAAGATTTCAGATCATTTATGGGCCACTTGAGTTGGGAATTTGAATTTCTGAGCTCATTCTTCTTTTCCAACACTTTGTCCAATGACCATAGGAGCAATCATCTAGCCTCATTACAGTTGTTAGTTTGATTAAAAAAATGTTTAAAAATATCATGTATACCATCATTCACATCCTTGCCTCTCATAAGTGGTTATTAGGAATGTCCAATAGTGATATGTTGCATATTTCTATTGCCAGATGACATCATGGACTATTAGTTTTCTGCTTACCATAAAAATAGAGTAATTTATGTCTTTAAATATAATCACATTAGACAGTCAATTTCAGAAATGCAAAACCAATTCTAAAATCTCATTCTTAAAATTTTGTTTTTAAGAATAAGTTTTTCACTCTCAGTATCAAAAATCTATATTTGTCAGATTATCTATCTCTCAAAATAGAGAGAAATATTTATTATAAGAAATTGACTCATATGATTATGGAGGCTGGAAAGTCCCAAAATTTGCAGGAGGAGTAGACAAGCTGGAGACCCTACAGAGTTGATGATTTAGTTCCAGTTAAATTTCAAAGTCTGAAAACGAGATTATTTGATAGTGTATTTCCAATTTGAATCTGAAGGCCTGAGAACCAGGACAGCCAATGACATAGTTCCAGTCTGAAGGCCAGCAGGCTGGAGACCCAGGAAGAGTTGATGTTTCAGTTCAAGTTAAAAGGCAGGAGCAAAGTTAACGTTCTAGTTCAAACACCATCAAGCAGGGAGAATTTCCTCTGAGGAGACAGTTGGTTTTTTATTCTATTCAGACCTTCAGCTGATTAGATGAAGTCCACCCACATTATGGAGGACAATCTGTTTTATTCATTCTACTGATTCAAATGTTAATCTCCTCCAAAAATGCCCTCATGGACATACCCAGAATCAAATATGACCAAATATCTGGACCTCTTTTGACCTAATCAAATTGACATACAAAATTGATCAGCATTTAGGATGTCTTTCTTTATACCTTAGATAGGATGGTGGGAAACCAGCTCACTTGGAATATATCTGTCTCACATAAACTTATAAGTAAATATATATCATATATAGTAAATAATCTTCATGTAGGAAACTTTACAAAGTTCTGATAAACACACAGCACCCTGTCAATCCCCTGTAATTTTATCTCCAACCTACCATTCATGGCCCATAGATCAGACCATTATCTTCCTCTCCTCATAAAGCAAATTCTTCTTTAATTATCATAAGAGCATGGTTTTAAAATATATAGTTATTTAATGTTTTAAAAAATACAAGTTTGAATGTTTTGGATGCTTGCATCAGAATTGAGGAAAGGGATAAATTGGGAAGTTATACAGTAGCAACACATGCTTTAGCCAGTCATGGTGGGGGTGAGTGGCTGTGGAACTAAAATAGGTCTACAAAATTATCCTGAACTTTGATATGGAGGCAGGGCCTTTATAACCCAGCATTGGACCAGTCATTAGGTATGCTATGTGCCTTGGAAAGAGTTCTGATTGCACGTTAAGTCTATTACTTCAGCCAAGAGGTACATCAGGAGGGATGAGCTACAAGCCATCAATAATCCCTGGAGCTTAGGTGAATGAGCTTTTCAGTCTTGAGTAGGAGTGGGAAAGCTGATAGTATAGCAGCTCATCCTCCACTCCCTATTGCAGTTCTTTGCCAATCATAGCAAGATATGAATGGGATGCAAATGTGTGGTTCAGTTCATAATTATGCATCAAATGATCTGGTAGAAGTTCCAACCTGGAGAGCAATGCCACAGTGTTGGCTAAAACAGCCTTGGAGCTGTGATTATGGTCACCTTCTCCTGATGTTTGACTGAAAGAGCTAAAGGAGGCCTGTTTCCATGTAGTCACAAAAACATGACACAGAGTTCAGTGAGACGGCAGGATAAAGTACAGCTTGGGGAAGAGTCTGAGCTCCATAAAGTCATTCAAGGGTCTAAACACCTTCCATCTTGTGACTCCATCCTGTTCAAGATCATTAGAGTTTTCTTTTGTCCACTAACGGAAAGAAATATGTCATCTTAATGAACAGGACCGCACATGGCTTTTATCACTTCTGCTCATATTTTATTGGGCATAAGTAAGTCTCCTGGGCTTGCTGAGCTAAATAAGGAAGTTTGTAAAATGTACTCCAGCTGTTTGTTCAGGAAGTAAAGAACACTAATATTGGCTGGGCACGGTGGCTCATGCCGGTAACCCCAGCACTTTGGGAGACCAAGGCAGGTGGATCACAAAGTCAGGAGATCGAGACCGGCCTGGCCAACATGGTGAAACCCCGTCTCCACTAAAAAAAAAAAAAAAAAAAAAAAAAAAAATTAGCTGGGCATGGTGGTACACGCCTGTAGTCCCAGCTACTTGGGAGGCTGAGGCAGGGGAATCGCTTGAACTCAGGAGGCAGAGGTTGCAGTGAGGTCAGATTGCACCACTACACTCCAGCCTGGCAACAGAGCGAGACTCTCTCTCAAAAAAAAAAAAAAAAAAAAGAACACTAATATTTGCACTCAGCAGTGGTCTCTGCCACACAATAGAAAGACCTTAGGCAGAATTATGTTCAAATTCCAGTTGTGCCATCATGTGCCATCACATCCGTAGCTGTGCCTCATGGGGCCAATTGTCTAACCTTTCTGACTCATTTTTCTCATCTCCAAAATGTGACTATTATGTGTTTCTGCATGGCTTGTGGAAAAATTAATTGTGGTGAATTTGATTTCACAGAAAGTCTTGCATAGTTTTTCTTTTTCTTTTCTTTTTCTAGCTCGTTATAAGTATGATCTTTCTAGTATTTGGAGTTGTCCAAAGAGGTGTGAAATTTGGTGGCCTGAAAGTTAGTTGCCCTGGGAGGAATTTTCATGAAGTGGCAAATGGGCCGTATTGACTTCCAAAGTTCTTCAATCCCATAGAAACAGCTGAGATAGTCATTAAACTCACACCAACTTAAGCCAGAATCAGACTGGGCATTCACACTGGACCCAATCTGGAAAGTGCTCAGTAACCATAGCTTTTCTTTTCTTCTGGAACTAAGTCTTCTCAGCAGAATATCGACATCTATAAAGCTTTCAGACTCGACTTTTCATTTCTCCTCTTTGCGGAGCCGTGCTTGTCTTGGCCTTTTCATCTCAGCATTTAAGTGAGAAGAATTTCAATTGTTTGCAGTCAATCCCACAGTGCTTTTTCAATTTCCTTTTGTTTTCTTTGGGATTTTCAGAAAACCTCATGTGCCCTACATAATGCAGTTGTGATTCCAAGAGTCTGGTGCCTCAAAGTCACTGACAGATGCTTAAAAATATTTCAACTCCTGTGTATGAAAAGGAGCATTGAATTAGGCATTAGAAGGCCAGTGCCACACTCCAGCCCTGCCATTAATTAGCTGTGTGACCTTCAAGAAGTACTTTTTTTTCCTTTCTAGGTTTTAGTTTTTCAATTGAATAAGGAGAGTAAGTTGAATCCATGGTTTGTAAACCATGTTTTGTGGAATCCTGGGGTTTCTTGGAGATATTTCCAGGACTGTGGGTATTTCCAGGGGTGATGAAAGGCAGTCTTTTCCCCATATGACTCAATTTTTTACTTAATGTGTATATTTGGAGTTCTAGTAATGTCTCATTACTTGATGTTTCATTAATTTTTGTTTAAACCACTAAATTCTGATGACCCCTAAGGGCTAATCATGCTTCTACTTTCCCTAGCATGATAAGTTGACCAACATATGTATGTTTTTTCAAATGTAGGATAAAATGAAGAACTGACAAAATACTCAATATTAGAGGAAATCAAGTTAAGCCAGTTGTATCATAAAATAGCACAGAAGTAAGCTCAAATAGAAGCTCTACCTTCAACTGCCTTTGGGTAAATCATTTGAATTTTCGAGCTTTAAATTACTCATTGTAAGATGTGGAAGAAAGTGCTCACCTTGCAGATTATGATTGAAGTTAATGCTGTACAGTGTCAAGCATAGAGGCAGCAAATATGCACAACTGCTGGTTTTCACTCCCACACCCATTGCCAGCCAATTAATGCCAGATTTTCTTCCCTCCCTAGATGTGGCTCTGGAATCCTTCCCATACTGGGCAGTAGACAACCACTACTATAAGAGGAAATCTCCATTTGGGATAAAGTACAGCTGACATCCTGTTACACTCCAATTTTCTGTCTGTATAATAAGAATAGCTGTAGACTGAATTGTGTCCACCCCCCAAAAAAATTCATATATAGAAGCAATAACTTCCAATGTGACTATTTGGAGACAGGACCTATATGGCAGTAATTAAGATTAAATGAGAATTGGGCCCTGATCTAATAGGAATAGTGTTTTGTGAGATACCAGAGAGCTCACTTTCTCTGCTATGTGATGAGACAGTGAGAAGGCAGCTATCACCAAGCCAGAAAGAGGGTCCTCATCAGAACTCAATCTTGTTGTCACCTTGATCTTGAACTTCCAGCCCCCAGAACTGTGTGAAAATAAATTTCTGTTGGTTAAGCCACCCAGCTTATGGTATTTTCTTACAACAACTTAAAGGAATGCCAATGCCTTTTTAGATATGTATTATGATGATTAAAGAGTGCACCATGCATCCAACATTATGCGTGTCTACTACCCATGGGACTCTGTGATAGGTGTAGGGCATTTAAAGGCGCATGTACCATGTATCAATTCTCACGGAAGTGACTGTCTTAAAGAAAGTGCTAACATACTGCCATTGCATAAAATAACCTAGAAAGTACATGCTACCTTGGAGATATGCATATACAGTTAAAAAAAAACCATAAATGCCAGATAGGTGCAGATTTAGTTGTAAATAATATTAACTGAAGACTTTGTATAATAGTTTAATTTGGAAAGGAACTACAATATGTTTTTGACTCTGAGCATACCATGTGCCTTTTACCTTTTAACACATTCTCTCCACTAACCACAGTGGCCAGAATAGAATAGGAGCTTGTATCTGTTTGTGGAATAAACACATGAATTAATGTTAATATGTAATATATTATACATAATATATATAACCATATCTCATATCAAAGAGAGGGGAAAGGAAAAATATACACTAAATTGTTAGTAGATTATCTTCACTTTTCATGAATCCATGTTCATATATAATAAAAATAAACATTTACATTTCTTTTGTGGTCAAAAAAGGAATTCTATCATTGATATTCAGCCAGGAAAACAGAAGCCACTCTAGATGACCTGATATCGACTAAATGATTATCCCCCACAAATTCATATTTTGAAGCCCAAACCCCCAGTATGATGGTATTTGCAGGTGGGGTCTTTAGGCAGCAATTAAGGTTAGATAACGTTATAAAGGTGGGAGACTCCTGATAGAATTAGTGTTGGCTGCTGGTTGTGGCAGACTGTGGCCAGAGTGCCTCCTCAGACCTAACCCTGACTCATCCTTCCTCACTGGGTGGGGCTTCCCTGCAGGAACTCCAACAACTCCAGCCAGAGGCTCAGGGACAGATCCCAGATCTCCCTGGGCCTGAGGCCCTTAGGGAGTAGAATGGCCACAGACTCTGTGGACCAGCAGACTTAGCCTTTCCCATTGGTTGTTCTGAGGAATCCAGGCAGCCCAGATAAGCGGGTTTCCCCTTAGTGAAGCACACCCCCCACCACCAAGGAACAGTCAAAGTGCTTCGTTAAATGGGTCTTGTTCCCTGTGCCACCCAACTGGTTGAGACTCTCCAACAGGGATTGTCAGACACCCTATGCAGGAGCCTCCTTGAGTGACATCTTCAGGCAGGGGAGCAAACCAGATGAACAGGGCCTGAAGTGAACCCTCCCAGCAAACCGCAGCAGCCCTACAAAAAAGAAACCTGACCACTGAAAGAAAAGCAAAGAGAAAGCAACAACAACAGCATCATCAGTAACAAAAACAGTCCCCACAAGAACCTTATCCAAGGATCAACAGCGTCAAAGATCGAAACTAGACAAAGATTAGAAAGAATCAATGAAAAAAAACACTGAAAACCCAAAAGGCCAGTGTCTCTTCTCTTCCACATGATTGCAAAGTCTCTCCAGCAAAGGTGTAGAACTGCACAAAGGAAGAGATGGACAAATTGATAGAAGTAGGCTTCAGAAGATCGGTAATAAAAAGGAGCATGTTCTAACCCAATGCAAAGAAGCTAATAAATTTGATAAGAGGTGAGAGGAGCTGCTAACTAGAATAACCAATTTAGAGAGAAACATAAATGACCTGATGGAGCTGAAAAACACAGCACGAGAACTTCGCAAAGCATACACAAGTATCAATAGCCGAATCGACCAAGTGGAAGAAAGTATATCAGTTTGAAGACCACCTTGCTGAAATAAGGCATGCAGACAAGACTAGATGAAAAAGAATAAAAAGGAACAAACAAAGCCTCCAAGAAATAATAGAACTTCGTAAAAAGACCGAACCTTCAATTGACTGAAGTACCTGAAAGAGACTAGGAGAATGGAAATGAGCTGGAAAACACACTTCATGATATTATCCAGGAGAACTGCCTCAACCTAGAAAGACAGATCAACATGCTAATTCAGGAAATACAGAGAACATCACTAAGATACTGCACAAGAAGATCAACCCCAAGATACATAATCATCAGATTGTCCAAGGTCAAAATGAAGGAAAAAATGTTAAGGGCAGCCAGAGGGAAAGGCCAGGTCACTTACAAAGGGAAGCCTATCAAACTACCAGTGGAGCTTTCAGCAAAAACTCTACAAGTCAGAAGAGATTGAGAGCCAATATTCAACATTCTTAGAGAAAAGAATTTTCAACCCAGAATTTCATATCCAGATAAACTAAGCTTCATAAATGAAGAGGAAATAAAATCCTTTCCAGAAAAGCAAATGCTGAGGGATTTTGTTACCACCAGGCCTGCCTTGTAAGAGCTTCTGAAAGAAGCATTAACTATGGAAAGAAAAAACCAGTACCAGCCACTGCAAAAACACACCAAAATATAAAGACCAATGACACTATGAAGAAAGTGTATCAACTGGTGTGCAAAATAACCCGATAACATAATGATGACAGGATCAAATTCACACATAACAATACTAACCTTAAATATAAATGGGCTAAATGCCCCAACTAAAAGACACAGACTGGCACATTGGATAAAGGGTCAAGTCCCATCGGTGTCCTATTTTCAGGAGATTCATCTCACGTGCAAAGGCACACATAGGATCAAAATAAAGGGAGGGAGGAAAACAAGCAAATGGAAAGCCAAAAAAAGCAAGGGTTGCAATTCTTGTCTCTCACAAAACTGACTTCAAACCAATAAGGATCAAAAAAGACAAAGAAGGGCATTAAATAATGGTAAAGGGAACAATTCAACAAAAAGAGCTAACTATACTAAGTATATATGCACCCAATACAGAAACACCCAGATTCATAAAACAAGTTCTTAGAGACCTACAAAGAGACTTAGACTCCCACACAATAATAGTGAGAGACTTTAACACCCCACTGTCAATATTAGATCAATGAGACAGAAAATTAACAAGGATATTCAGCACTCGAACTCAGCTCTGGATCAAGTGGACCTAATAGATATCTTCAGAGCTCTCCACCTCAGATCAACAGAACATACATTCTTCTCAGCACCACATAGTACTTATTCTAAAATTGACCATATAATTGGAAGTTAAAGACTCCTCAGCAACTGCAAAAGAACTAAAATCTAACAAACAGTCTCTCAGACCACACTGCCATCAAATTAGAGCTCACTCAAAACCATACAATTACATGGACATTGAACAACCTGCTGCTGAATGACTTTGGGTAAATAATGAAATTAAGACAGAAATCAAGAAGTTCTTTGAAACCAATGAGAACCAAGAGATACCGTACCGGAATCTCTGGGACACAACTAAAGCAGGGTTAAAAGGGAAACTTGTAGCACTAAGTGCTCACATGAGAAAGCTAGAAAGATCTCAAATTGAAACCCTTACCTCATAATTAAAAGAGCTAGAGAGGCAAGAGCAAATTAATTCAAAAGCTAGCAGAAGAAATAACTAAGATCAGAGCAGAATTGAAGGAGATAGAGACACAAAAGACCCTGCAAAAAACCAAAGAATTCAACAGCTGGTTTTTTGAAAAAATTAACAAAATAGATAGACCAATAGCTAGACTAATAAAGAAAAAAAGAGAGAAGAATCAAATAGACACAATAAAAAATGATAAAAGGGATATCACCACTGACCCCACAGAAATACAAATTACCATCAGAGAATACTATAAACACGTCTACACAAATAAACTAGAAAATCTAAAAGAAATGGATGCATTCCTGGACACATACACCCTTCCAAGACTAAACCAGGAAGAAGTCGAATCTCTGAATAGACCAATAGCAGTTCTGAAATTGAGATAGTAATTAATAGCCTACCAAACGAAAAAAAGCCCAGGACTAGATGGATTCACAGCCGAATTCTACCAGAAGTACAAAGAGGAGCTGGTACCATTCCTTCTGAAACTATCCCAAACAATTGAAAAGGAAAGACTCCATCCTAACTCATTTTATGAAGCCAGCATTATCCTGTTACCAAAACCTGGCAGAGACATACACACAAAAGAAAACGTCAGGCCAATATCCCTGATGAACACTGATGCAAAAATCCTCAGTAAAATACTGCCAAACCAATTCCAGCATCAAAAAACTTATCCACCATGATCAAGTCGGCTTCAACCTTGGGATGCAAGGCTGGTTCAAAATACACAAATCAATAAACATAATCCATCATATAAACAGAGCCAAAGACAAAAACCACATGATTATCTCAATAGATGCAGAAAAAGCCTTTGATAAAAGTCAACATCTCTTCGTGTTAAAAACTCTCAATAAACTGGATATTGATGGAACATATCTCAAATTAATAAAAGTTATTAATGACAAACTCACAGCCAATATCACACTGAATGGGCAAAAACTGGAAGCATTCTCTGTGAAAACTGGCACAAAGCAAGGATGCCCTCTCTCACCTCTTACTCAACATAGTATTGGAAGTTCTGAACAGGGTGATCAGTAAGAGAAAGAAATAAAGAGTATTCAAATAAGAAGAGAGGAAGTCAAATTGTCTCTGTTTGCAGATGACATGATTTTATATTTAGAAACCCTCATCATCTTTGCCCCAAAACTCCTTAAGCTGCTAAGCAACTTTAGCAAAGTCTCAGCATACAAAATCAATGTGCAAAAATCACAAGCACTCCTTTACATCAACAATAGACAAGGAAAGAGCCAAATCATGAATGAACTCCCATTCACAATCGCTACAAAGAGAATAAAATACCTAGGAATACAGCTAACAAGGGATGTGAAGGACCTCTTTAAGGAGAACTACAAACCACTGCTCAAGGAAACAAGAGAAGACACAAACAAATGAGAAAACATTCCATCCTCGTGAATAGGAAAATTCAATATCCTGAAAATAGCCATACCGCCCAAAGTAATTTATAGATTCAATGCTATTCCCATCAAACTACCATTGATATTTTTCACAGAATTAGAAAATACTACTTTAAACTTCATATGGAAACAAAGAAGACCCCATATAGCCAAGACAATTGTAAGCAAAAAGAACAAAACTGGAGGGATCACACTACCTGACTTCAAACTATACTACAAGGCTACAGTAACCAAAAGGGCATGGTACTGGTACCAAAATAGATATGTAGACCAATGGAACTGAAGAGAGACCTCAGAAATGACAGAACACATCTACAACCATCTGATCTTTGACAAACCTGACAAAAACAACCAATGAGGAAAGGATCTCCTATTCAATAAGTGGTGCTGGGAAAACTGGCTAGCCATATGCAGAAAACTGAAACTAGACCCCTCCTTACACCTTATATAAAAAAATAACTAAAGATGTATTTAAAACATAAATGTAAAACGCCAAACCATAAAAACCCTAGAAGAAAACCTAGACAATACCATTCAGGACATAGGCATGGGCAAAGAATTCATGACAAAAATGCCAAAAGCAATTGTAACAAAAGCCAAAATTGACAGGATCTAATTAAACTAAGGATCTAATTAAACTAAAGAGCTTCTGCACAGAAAAAGAAACTATCATCAGAGTGAACAGGCAACCTACAGAATGGGAGAAACTTTTTGCCATCTACCCATTTGAAAAAGGCCTAATATTCAGAATTTACGAGAAATTCAAACAAATTTACAAGAAAAAAAAAACCATCAAAAAGTGAGCAAAGGATATAAACAGACACTTCTCAAAAGAAGACATTTATGCAGCCAAGAAACATATGAAAAAAAAGCTCAACATCACTAATCATTAGAGAAATGCAAATCAAAACCACAATGAGATACCATCTCATGCCAGTCAGAATGGTGATTATTAAAAAGTCAAGAAACATTAGATGCTGGTGAGGCTGAGGAGAAATAGGAATGCTTTTACACTGTTGGTGGGAATGTAAATTAGTTCAACCATTGTGGAAGACAGTATGGCAATTCCTCAAGGATCTAGAACCAGAAATACTATTTGACCCAGCAATCCCATTACTGGGTATATACCCAAAGGAATATAAATCATTCTACTATCAAGCAAGAGAAAGAAATAACGAGTATTCAAATAGGAAGAGAGGAAGTCAAATTGTCTCTGTTTGCAGACGACATGATTTTATATTTAGAAACCCTCATCATCTTTGCCCCAAAACTCCTTAAGCTGCTAAGCAACTTTAGCAAAGTCTCAGGATACAAAATCAACGTGCAAAAATCACAAGCACTGGGAATGTAAATTAGTTCAAATCATTCTACTATAAAGACACATGCACATGTATGTTTATTGCAGCACTATTTCCAATAGCAAAGTCATAGAACCAACCCAAATGCCCATCAGTGATAGGCTGGATAAAGAAAATGTGAATGTGGTACATGTACATTATGGAATACTATGCAGCCATAAAAAGGAATGAGATCATGTCTTTTGCAGGGACATGGATGAAGTTGGAAGTCATCATCGTCAGCAAACTAGCACAGGAATGGAAAACAAAACACCACATGTTCTCACTCATAAGTGGGAGTTAAACAATGAGAGTACATGGACACAGGGAGGGAAACAACACACACCAGGGGCTATTTGGGGGTGGGAGGTGACGGGAGGTAACTTAGAGGACTGGTCAGTAAGTACAGCAAACCACCATGGCACACGTATACCTATGTAATAAACCTGCACATTCTGCACATGTATCCCAGAACATGAAGTAAAATAAAATAAAAAAAGGACCAACAACTACGTGTGTGTGTGTGTGTGTGTATGTTGTTTAAGGCAAGTCTGGAGTACTTTATTATAGCAGACTGAGAAGACTAATACATTACTCATTATGAAAGTTTTCAGCACAGAGATTTAAAGGCCCACACACCCTAGTATTTGCTGGAAAGTGAGGTCAGTGGAAGTGAAAAAATTAGAGGATTAGAAGGAGGATACCACAAATAGTCTCATTTGCTAGGTTCACCACCGAAGTAGGTGTTTCTCAGGAGCCCCCTTGGAAGCTGGTACCAATTTCACATCTGTTCTCTGCCCACACACCATGTACCATTCATAGTTTATTCATCTGGAATGCAGAAATCCTATTTTACTCATCTCTTACATACAACACCTAGTAGAATGCCTGAAACATAGAAAACATCTCATAAATGTTTGTTGAGTAAACAAGGTCTTCTTCCATCCTCACAACTGATCAGATAATCCCAATGATAAAAATTAGGAAGTTTCTGAAATTCATCAAAACTGCCTTAAGATAAAAAGTTATGCAATAGTTTTCAAAATTTTAATGACATGAGAGAATGCTAATAATAAAATATTATCTTTACAAACACAAACACACACACACACAAACATGCTGAGGTATTAGCAGTGATTATTTCTAAATCAGGGAATGAGGCTTTCCTGTATTCCTCACTGCTGAGGTGGGAGGATTGCTTGAGCCCAGAGGTTTGCAATTGCAGTGAGCTATAATAGCACCACTGCACTGCAGCCTGTGTGACAGTTAGACTTCGTCTCTAAAAAGAAAAAAGAAATTTTGTTGCCATTCCAGTCAGTCCCCAAGCCCTTTAGTCACTATTCAAATTTCTATCACCATAAACTAACTTTGTCTTCATATAATAGAATTACACAGTTTGTACTCTTCCATGTCTGGCTTCTTTCTCAGCATAACATTTTTGAGATTCATCCATAATGTAGGCATCAGTAAGTTTGCTCCATTTTGTTAAGGAATAGTTTTCCTTTGTATACACATACAACAGTTTGTTTAGTTACTGAAGTACTGACAGGCATTTTAATTGTGGCTAGCATAAGTAAAGCTGCTATAAACATTCTTTAAAAATCTTTGTGTGAAAATAACTTTTCATTTATTTAGGTAAATTACTAGTTGTAGAAATTTCTGGATCTTTAGGTAGATGGATGTTCAAATGCCAAATAGTGTTCCAAATTGGTTATAGTATTCTACAAACCTCCCCCAAACCTTCAGGACCACATGAGAATCCCACCTGCTATACATCGTCACCAATGTCTTTTTGTCAGTGTTTCTAATTTGAGCTCTTCTGGAGAATGTATGCTCTATTTGAGTTTATAATTTGTATTTCTCTGATGACTAATGATCTTAAGCAGTTTCTTTCAAATTTTTACTGGTCATTTATATATCTTGTCATTGAAGTGTATGTAAAAAAAAAATTGTCCATTTTTAAATTGAGGAATTAGTCTTGTTATTGATTTGTAAAAGTTTATTACATATTCTGAATGAAGTCTTTCCAGATAGATTTACTATATATTAATGATATATATTATCAAATGTATATACATAAACATTTAAGAAAAGAAGAGGTTAAAAAAGAGAAAGTAGATATAAAATAGTCTAAAAATGTTTAAAACTCTAAGTCATTGATCAGAGTTGACATATCAGCCTCTTTCAAAGCTTACCAATAAGAAACTTAAAAAGACTTACATGTATTTAGCAACACCACTAGGCAAAGTACTGTAAAGTTTGCTATATAAAGAGGATTGCATCTCATTTCACAAGAATGAGAACTTCCTAGGAACATGTGTTACATGCTTATATTATCATTTGATTTAGC
Source organism: Pongo abelii (assembly GCF_028885655.2). Lineage (NCBI taxonomy): Eukaryota > Metazoa > Chordata > Mammalia > Primates > Hominidae > Pongo > Pongo abelii. The sequence goes on from NC_071988.2 coordinate 13,545,836, forward strand.
ATTAAAACTGGCTTATTGAAGATGGTCAAATATATTTGTGGAGAGATTGAGATAATAAGTTAATTGGCTAATTGTATCATTTAATTATCATAAAATAGAATCAATCACTAAGCTTTGGGGAAAAATCCAAACCACTGCAAATAAAAGCAATGTGTATGTTATGTATTAATGATGTTTGGCTTCATCCAAGTGAGAAATGGGCACAATATGAAAACAAGATAAATGGGATGGAGCACCCATCCACAGTTCCTAGATGTCCATAAATCCCATTTAGCCTAAGGCTAAGAATCAAATAATGCACTAATGTTTCTGGACATAATCAATTTCTTTCTCATGTACCATGACTCTTACTTTCTCCTGGATCAATCCTATCAGCATTTACACACGGTTTTTGTCTCCTTTCACTAGCCCTCCTTTGACCTCGTATACTCCTCCAGGCTTCTCAGAGGTGAAAAAAAAAAAAAGGAAAAAAAATTTTGCAAAAGTTATTGACCCCTGCTGTCTGTGCTTCCCAGTCTCCAATTTATTTTTCCAGTCTTTCCTATCTGGTTTCTGCCAACCACATGCCATGGATATTACTCTTGTTAAGTCTGCAGAATGCAAAATCAATGAGCAGTTCTGTGTCCTAGCCTTACATGGGTGTCTCTGCAGCACTCATCAGGACTGGGTCAATATAACAAAGTGGTTTATGTGGGAGCAGGAAACCACACTGCACGGATTGGGATGTCAGCTCTACTGCTTATTCAGACATCCTCCTCTGGCGGTCATATTATCTTTGTCATTCCTTGAAAGTTTATTTTTTTCTTCCCCACTCGGAGCCTTTGCATTCGTTCTTTTTGCTTAGAATGTTCCTTTCCATTTTGTCTCAATGAGATGAGCCAGTTACCTCAGTTGGGAATGCAGAAATCACCCGCCTTCTGCATTGATCTCACTAGGAGCTGCAGACCACAGCTGTTCCTATGCGGCCAAAAACATATGAAAAAAGTAATAAAACTAAAGAGCTTCTGCACAGTAAAAGAAACTATCATAAGAGTGAACAGGCAACCTACAGAATGGGAGAAAATTTCTTCAATCTATCCATCTGACAAAGGGCTAATATCCAGAATCTACAAAGAACTTAAACGAATCTACAAAGAACTTAAACAAATTTACAAGCAAAAACAAACAACTCCATCAAAAAGTGGGCAAAGGATATGAACAGACACTTCTCAAAAGAAGACATTATGCAGCCAGCAAACACATGAAAAAATACTCATCATCACTGGTCATTAGAGAAATATAAATCAAAACCACAATGAGATACCATCTCATGCCAGTTAGAATAGTGATCATTAAAAAGTCAGGAAACAACATGTGCTGGAGAGGATGTGGAGAAATATGAACGCTTTTACACTGTTGGTGGGACTGTAAACTAGTTCAACCATTGTGGAAGACAGTGTGGCGATTCCTCAAGGATCTGGAACTAGAAATACCATTTGACCCAGCAATTCCATTACTGGGTGTATACCCAAAGGATTATAAATCATTCTACTATAAAGACACATGCACATGTATGTTTATTGCAGCACTATTCAAAATAGCAAAGACTTGGAACCAACCCAAATACCCATCAATGATAGGCTGGATAAAGAAAATGTGGCACATATACACCATGGAATACTATGAAGCCACAAAAAGGATGAGTTCATGCCCTTTTTAGGGACATGGATGAAGCTGGAAACCATCATTCTCAGTAAACTAGCACAAGAACAGAAAACCAAACACCACATATTCTCACTCATAAGTGGTAGTTGAACAATGAGAACACATGGACACAGGGAGGGGAACATCACACACTGGGGCCTGTCGGGGGAGGGAGGTGAGGGGCCTAAGAGAGGGATAGCATTCAGAGAAATACCTAATGTAGATGATGGGTTGATGGGTGCAGCAAACCACCATGGCATATGTATACCTACATAACAAACCTCCACATTCTGCACATGTACCCCAGAACTTAAAGTAAAAGAAAAAAAACCCCACAACCCCCCACCAAAAAAAGAGAAAAGCTCATCATCCCTGGTCATTAGAGAAATGCAAAGCAAAACCGCAATGAGATACGATCTCATGCCAGTTAGAATGGCGATCATTAAAAAGTCAGGAAACAACAGATGTTGGAGAGGATGTGGAGAAATAGGAACACTTTTACACTCTTGGTGGGAATGTAAATTAGTTCAACCATTGTGGAAGACAGCATAGCGATTCCTCAAGGATCTAGAAGCAGAATTACCATTTGACCCTGCAATCCCATTACTGGGTATATACCCAAAGGATTATAAATCATTCTACTATAAAGACACATGCACACATATGTTTACTGCAGCACTATTCACAATAGCAAAGACTTGGAACCAATCCTAATGCCTATCAATGATAGGCTGGATAAAGAAAATGTGGCACATATACACCATGGAATACTATGCAGCCATAAAAAGGATGAGTTCATGTCCATCGCTGGGACATGAATGAAGCTGGAAACCATCATTCTCAGCAAACTAGCACAGGAACAGAGACCAAACACCACATGTTCTCACTCATAAGTGGGAGCTGAACAATGAGAACATATGGACACAGGGAGAGGAACATCACACACTGGGGCCTGTCAGCGGGTGGGGGGCTAGGGAAGGGATAGTGTTAGGAGAAATACCTAATGTAGATGATGGGTTGATGGGTGCAGCAAACCACCACAGCATGTGTATACCTATGTAACAAACCTGCGTGTTCTGCACATGTACCCCAGAACTTAAAGTAAACTAATAATTTTACTTTAAATATAAAGAAAGCTCCTTTCCCAGGCCCTCCCTATCCTTCATTTCTCTGCTCACGTTAATCCCCCTCAGCAAGGGCTTCCCTGTCCTCCCCTGTACATTAATGTTATTTCCCCCGTAATTTCCATATCTGTCCCTGAAGCAAGGCCCATGGGAATAACGGCTTGGCCACACTCTGACTCCATGACCCGGGCCAAGTGTAGAACTTCTTCGCACTGCACTTTTCTCTTGTTTTCATTACCATGATGCACACCGCAACAGGCTGCTGTAAGCATCCACTGACTTAATGCAGGTAAACTGCTTGTTACACGGCTTGCCACATAATCAGCTACTGTTATAAGAAAAGTCCACACTCGCTTTTCCCTTCCCAGGTATGACTGAAAAATCTGCTGTGGTTAAAATTGCCTACTTGTCTCTTCTAGAGAAAGATCTCCAATAACTGGAACAGATTGCCATATCTGTTGGGAAAATAAACTTATTCTTTTTAGAGATGGTCACTCTAGAGAAAGAAAAAGGGTAAATAGGCCTCAAAAAAAAAAAATAGAAATAAGCCTTCCCCACGCCTTTTAATAGAAGTGTCATTTCACTTTTATGGGTGTGTCATAGAGAAGACACTACTTTCTGCACGGTAAACTTACAAACAAAATAAAATAAACAAATAAGGGAAGCAGCGGGCCATTTGATGAACCTCCTCAGAAGACTCACAGAAACTGGAGAATCAGAATTAACCGGCTGTGCCTATTCACTTTTAATTTCTATCTGGGTTGAGGTGTAATTTCTGCCTGAACACATGCTATCTTTTTTATTACGAATTTTTCCCTGAAGAAACATGTGTCCTAGTCTTCTCTCTCCTGCATTTTCTCATAGAACTTGTGATCCCAGCATATGAAGAGGAGTGTGGAAGGCAGTGTGGCATTATGGCTAAGCATAAAGCTGTCTATCAGACAATTCTAGTTTTATCATTTGAACACTGCCCGACCCAGAGAGATTTTCCTAATGTGTTAAGCCTCATTTTGAAACTAAGGAAAGTATTGTCACCCATCCCATAGAGTTGTGGAAAAGTTTAAATTAGATGATTCATGTAAAGCCCTTGAAGCTTACCTGGTCTGGAATAAGCAATGGTTCAATATTTGATTGCTTTCCTCTGCCCCCATATCATTAGGATGAATCTGACTGTGATGTTTACCACTACTAGAAGCAGCATCCAGGAGGGCTCTCTCTTCTCTCCAGTCTTGTCACTTAGCGTTCCAGTTTCTGACTCTTCCTGAAACTTGGATGACCATACTTCATGGAAGACATCCAGAGAGAGACTGGGCTGCCCTTCTTGGGGAGGTGGAAGAATAGAGAGTGAACCATGTACGTATGTTTGAAGGTCTCTTCCACCTTTGCGACTCAAAGACAACAAAAATCTGAACAATGGTGATTAATATATCAGCTGTTTAAAAAATCTACTTCATGTCTTGATTTCTTCCTCCTTGCAAATTTCGAACTACTCCTAACTAACCAAATGACTCTAGGTTGGTTGGGAAGAGCTTGGTGTCTTCCCATCCTAGAAGGGACATGTGAAGTCAGATTACATCAGCTCTAAAGTTCATTAGAGCACCAAGAAACCATGATCCTTCTTCTCTTGCTACAAACAAACAAAGAAACAAAAGAACAAGACAATGTGCTCATGTATTTTTTTAGTCCTCTAACTAAACTCTTAAACTGTGGTTAATCACACTCTGTTTTTTGTTGTTTTTTTTTTTAAATCCATCATTCTCTGATTATTCCCTTCATGAAAGAGTCCCTCCCTGGTCCCCTCCTCTCAAGAATGAAGGGAGTGAGGCCTTGCTGCAGGCCATCACTCTGCCCATTGAATGCATGAAGTCCCAGGGTCTTTGGTTGATAACTGTCACTTGCAGACCAAGCTGAAGTAAGAGTCTAACCTTATATTACAAGTGAAGACCCTTGTCAGAGGAAGAGTTCTCTAGGCAGAGTCTTGTTTGAAAAAGAGAAATATCCCTCTTCAACTGATTGAACTCTTTCCTGATTAATACTGGATAAATATGGATACTATTACTTAGATACCACATGCTGGGAAGCAAATGTGATAATTATATCTGTCAATCTGCAGAACCCCGTGCCCACCCCCACGCCCAGTCTCAACTCCAGTGAAATGCTACCATTTCAATCTCATCTGCGAGAGAGGCAAATGGAGGGAGGACAATGACTATGGAGAAAGCTGAGAGCACCCCAGCTGTCAAAGCATGTGTAGGAGGCAGCGGATGGTTTGGGTGTCATCACATTAGCAATCTCTTGAATGAAGGGAAAAATGAAAAGGAAGTCTGGCTGCTTTGCGCCTTGAAAAGGAGCGGCAGTTGATAGCATTAAAATTAGATGCCATTTTGCTGAAGATCATGATTATTTAAAATGTCAGTTGTTTTCCCTAAAACTATCATTTATGATGGAACACAGTGAAGAATATCAACATAACCAGAGATTGAGCCTTTTCTACATGTCACAGAGTGATGAAAAATGCACTATTTCAGATGGTACTGAGGGCTCACAATGGTGGCGGGTGTGTGTTCGGATGAGAACATGTACGCATTTCCAATACTGCTCTGAATTCCCCTCTCCTTATTAGGAGAGCTGGCCTTCAGCCCATCACACAGGCTGGAGAAAACAGGGGGAGATTTTCCATGGGTAGAGAGGAAGGAGAGATTCAGCAAGACACAGTGAAACACCAAAAGACACGGTCCCAAAGGGATACCAGGAGCCCATGTATAAAGGTGATGATGATGTTGATAGTAATAATAATAGCTAACATTTACATACTGTTGACTGTAGTTCTAATTTTATTTATGTGAATCCATTGAATGCTTACAATAGCCTCATGAGTTAGAAAACCTTTTTTTTTTTTTTTTTGAGAAGGATTTTTGCTCTTGTTGCCCAGGCTGGAGTGCAGTGGCATGATGTTGGCTCACTGCAACCTCTACCTCCTGGGTTCAAGCGATTCTCCTGCCTCAGCCTCCTGAGTAGCTGGGACTACATGCGTGAGCCACCACACCCGTCTAATTTTGTACTTTTAGTAGAGGTGGGGTTTCACCATGTTGGTCAGGCTGGTCTTGAACTCCTGACCTCAGGTGATCCACCACCTCGGCCTCCCAAAGTGCTGGGATTACAGGCGTGAGCCACTGAGCGTGGCCCAGAAAACATTTTTAATCCCCTGTTTACAGATGAGTAATCTAAAGATCAGGGAGATAACTAGCCCAAGGTCAAGTGATGGTGGGGACTGGCTCTGGGAGTTGGCTCCAGAGTTTATACCCTTATCTTCCTAGTTGGATGCTTCTCAGCGTAATGGTCTGGATAAGCACAAGGATTAGTGTGAAACAGCAGTTGGCTCATAAACAGGGAACGGTCAGGGCAATTACCACAGAAATACCCAGGTGTAATGAGGGGTGCAGCGTGGGGCTGCAGCATGGAAAAGGCCAGGTGGGCTCTAACAATATGAAACCCAGCAGGCAACTGGGCCAAACTACATGTGGCCCTGAGGAGCCAGCTAGAGTATGCCTAGCATGTACACATAGCACAAAGTCCTAGGATGCATCTGTTCATCAAGAATATCTTGTTCATTTTTATTTATTCAACACTGTCATTTCCTTCCAACCACAGGACCTTTGCACATTCTGCAGTCTCCTCCTGGAATGCTTTTACCAGATGATCTTTCCCTGACCATCCAAAATACTAGTTGAGCAGGCCCTTTCCCCTTCTTAGCACTCAATACCATGTAAAAGTAATTTATATCTAGTCATTGTCTTTGTTGTCTCTTCCAATAAAATTCAAGCTTCTAGAAAACATGTGCTATATCTATTTTTTATATCAGTTATCCAAATTCTAGCACAAATAGAATTACTAGTAATAATAGTTGTGAATACTTTTTTACTGCAACATACTCTGTTCTAAACGTTTATATATATTATGTTTGAAATCCCCACAATAGTTCTATAAGAGAGGTATTTTATGATTTCTCTTTACAGCTGGGAAAGCTAAGTCATGAAATTTTTAAGTCCTATTGATATAAGTAGTACAGCCAAAATCTGAATACAGGCATTTAGGCCCCAGTGTCTACTCGTTTAATTTCACTTAAGTAAACTGTCCTTTCTACAAATCCTCAGGTAAAATTTATTAAATGGAGACATGAAGGAATGAATTAATGTCTTCATGATGGGCCAAAATAATGTCATGTGAGGTTCAGTGCCTATGGCAGAACCCAGCCTGGGAGGAAAACTCTGAAGAATTCTAAGTGCAGTGACTGTCCATAGAGAAAGGAAGCTGACTCTACTCCTTAGGTAGTAGGACTTGGCCTTGGGAAAGTCTGAGGTAAATCTAAACATAAACCAGACAGAAGTCTCAAGGACCACTCTTCAGACAGATCATAGGGTAATTTCACTGCACTGCTTTTTTGTTCCTTTGCAATTTCCAGATGTTTTTCAGCATCTTTTTTTTTTTTTTTTTTTTTTTTTGAGACGGAGTCTTGCTCTGTCACCCAGGCTGGAGTGCAGTGGTGCTCCCTCAGCTCACTACAACCTCCGCCTCCCAGGTTCAAGCGATTCTCCTGCCTCAGCCTCCTGAGTAGCTGGGATTACAGGCACCCGCCACCACATCTGGCTAATTTTTGTATTTTAGGTAGACACAGGGTTTCACCGTATTGGCCAGGCTGGTCTCGAACTCCTGACATCGTGATCTGCCTGCCTCGGCTTCCCAAAATGCTAGGATTACAGGCGTGAGCCACCGTACCTGGCCTTCAGCATCAATTATTAAGGAACAAATGGAGACCCCTCACATGACTAATAGTGGAGTGTGAATATTTTCATCAAATTAAGCAGAGCTGTGATCATGTTAATTAATTCATCCACCCATCAGTCACTGAGAAACCCATCTGTATCAAGCCCTCCGTGAAGCAGACAAGAAGACAGGACTAGATGTACAAAATATTTATTGGGGAAATAAATCTCTTCACAGGAACACCTGTAAAGCAGAAAGGGGAGGGTGAGCAGGAATAAGTTGGAAGAGGATTCAGACTATGATGTAGGGTCTTCACCGTTGAAAAGAAAGAAGGAAGAAAGAAAATGGGGTATGAAGAGGCTTGGACCACAGAGCAACTCTGAGAAAGTCTCAACCAGGTCTATGGGGAGTCCATGAGCAGGAGTTGCCCATTAGAGGAGTCCCAATGATAGTAGCCCCACTATGCTCCAATAGTGACTGGGAACAGCCTAGGTAAGTGAACATGGCCTCAGGTGACTGCTGCAGTGGGTTTGAAGATAAGGTTCGACAGCTGGAGGCTGTCAATCCATTGTGCTTTTGGTAGCAGGTCCTCTTGCGGGGAGCTCTGAGTGACACAACTCCATGGCCTCTTCACTGGATTCTTTAATGCTTCATTCATGTGCCACCCCCTCTTTGAAGCTCTCCCTATTCACCCCACCAGGCAATAAGCTCTTCCTCTAAAACTTTTGACACTTTCATCTTGTGTTTTGCCTTTTCATGTATCATATTAAATTTCAGTTTAATTGTGTATGAGAAAGTCCATGATGGGGCTGGGGCACTCTGACCTGCATGCTTATATTGGCTATTCTCAAATTTCGGAACTCACAATGACCTCTGGACACCCATGGCCTTTGCAGAGAAACTGCAATGAGAACTTTGACAAAGAGATCATTGAAATGCTTTCGGTGCCATCCTAACGAATACTGCTCTTGGTGTCCTGAGTAGGCATACTGAGTAAAGGCAAAACATATGTCCCTCCGTGTACGGTGTTCAGCATTGGTTGGGAAGGGTATTTTTAAGTGGCACATAGTGTGTGGCCACTTGCTGTCCTTTGAGGAACTTGTTCTTAATCCTTGGCAGACAGGATATCACACTGGAAGGACCAGCTTATCTTTGTATTCTATAATGAAACAGCTACTTATCAACCAGACCCTCAAAAGCTGACCAAAAGAGCCCACACAGCTTAAGCCTTTCCTGCCTCAAATCTGGATTAAGAACTACCTATATGTGTCCTGCTAGGTAAAAGTAGAAAAAGCTAGGTGGGAGGCTGAAGGAGTCCTCAGGGATGGGAAAGTCACATGTACTAGCTGGTATTAATCCATAGACTTCAAGTTCAGCTTTAGGTAGAAAATTTCTCCTTCTAGTCACTGGTTCCCTGCTCAAATATCATACTCCTGAGAATAAATATCTTTCCTCTCTGCTCTCTTCAGTGATGTGTGCTGTGCTTTCAAGTACCAGCTCTGCTGGTTTCTCAATTATCTCTCCTCATCAGAGAATACAGTGTTGCCTCTGACCAGCTAAACCATTAGGCTTGCTACCCCCAAAAGACCTTACAGGAACCAGCAACTTATCTTTCTTTATTTCTGAAGGAAATTTCATACCCTCATCCCCTATCACCAGCATATAGCCTCTGACTCTTCCACCCACTTATGGACCTCTGCTTTTTTGGATCATGACTGGCATTGAGACACTTCTTGTGCACCATGTCTATTCCATGGAAACACTGCCAGTTATAGGGGAAAACTGAATTTTAGGGTGGAAAAGCCTGGTCATAGGAAGCTATAATTAACTCTAGAATTGACCACCTTTCCTGTTATATATTTTCATATTATCATGCCCATTCCTTGTAATGCAGTTGTCACAATTTTAATTATTGTTATAATTATGGAGTAATGCTTCCCTCCACTTTAGTGGCTTCCTAAGATCTTGCTGTCTTGTTCATTGCTGTATTCCCAGCTACTGGCATAGGCCATGGCACATAAAAAGAAGCAATTAATATTTGTTCAATAAATGGATGAATAAATTAATAAATGAATGTCAAAGGATCTACTGAGTAAAGTTAAACTCACACTTTGAAGTTAGAAACCTCTACTTCTACATAGGTTTTAGTACCAACCTATATACAAATTCTAGCGACTGTTCAGTGTGTCATGGTAGCCTCTGAGTTCTCTCTAAAAAAGCTTTTGAAATCATCTAGCTATGGCATTTATCTCACCCCAATAGAGGCTAGGGTTTACTTAGTCTATTGAACCAACTTGTTTTGTCTAAGAGTCTAGTGTGTGTGTGTGTGTGTGTGTGTGTGTGTGTGTGTGTTCCCATGCATGCACGTGCGCACGTGTGTGTCCCTTTCTAATATTTTACAAGTTTGGAAGCAGTTTACAGAAAATGACCTCTAAGTCAGCTCAAAAATTATGTTTGTATTAGAACTTAGGCTTGCCATGTTTCTGGCTTTGTTCAGCTTTGTTTCTATCCTAGATCATGTTGAATTTGTCCCACACTATAGGTGTGAAAACAACTACTTCTTGTTTTAGAAAGCTATTAGGCTAAACATATGTGTTTGCTCAAAATATATGTTTTAAATACTAAGCCTCTATCAGATAATTTCTTCTTTAAAAAAGCTTTGCTTCCTTCTAACATGCTGGTTGTTGATCTATCTGTTAACGAAAATGAAGATAGTGCTACTGCTCACTGCTGTGCTGGTCAGAGAGTTGTGCTGAATTCTCTACATAATTAATTGTTTAGTCTTTGTTATGGCATCAGAAGTATTTTAGCTAGCTCCTCAAGTTTTATAGATGTTTTTATTCTGAAATAATTTTAGATGAACATAGAAGTTGCAAGAATAGTGCAGAAAGTTCCCATGTCCACTTCATTTGGTTTTCTCCAATGATAGCATCTTTCATTACCATGGAAACCATTGGCACTATACTAATAACAAAACTACAGATCATATTCAGAATTCACCAGTTTTCATGTAAACTCATTTGTGCGTGTGTATACTTCTGACATTTTACTGCCTGTATGGATTCATGTAACTGCCAGCACAATGAACACTACCTTTTGATAGTTGCATATTCCTCCAACACTTGAAAACCTCCCAATCTGTTCTCCATCTCTATAATTTTGTCATTTTGAGAATGTTGTCATATAATATGCAACCTTTTGAGATTGGTATTTTATTTCTGAGTTTACTGCCCTTGAGAATAGTCCAAGCTGTTTTATATATCAGTATTTTTTTTTCCTTTTCACTGCTTAGTAGTATTCCATTGTATGAATGTATGTGTTTGTTCAGCCATTCATCCCTTGAAGGGCATTTAGGTTTTTCCAAGTTTGGGGCTAGCACAAACGAAGCTGCGGTTTTTAATTTTTATGAATGAAGCTGGACATTTGTCACACTGTTTACGTGCAAAATGTTTTCATTTCTGTATTGTTAATCCCAGGAGTTGAGTTGGTAGCTCATATAAAATGCATTTTTTAACTTTATAAAACACTGCCAAACTTTGTTCCAGGATAGCGATACCATTTTGCATCCTCAACAGCAAAGTCTGAAAGATCCAGTAGCTCTACATCTTTAATAGCACCTGGTATGGTCAGTATACACATTTTTAATTTTAACTATTTTAGCAGGAATGTACCCTATTTAAAAATAGTTATTTTTTGCAAGAATCTGAGATAAAATGCATTTCTCCATTGGACAGAGCCACAACAGACCCAGTGTAATACAGTTAAACATTCCTTCAATAGCTATGGCAGAGAGAGTTAATGTTTTTGCACCAAATGTCAAATGGGTATTACAGAATTCTGTAATTTATAAAATATTATATATATGAATTATTTTCTTGTATTGTCACTCATAAGAAACATGTGGGGAGAAATTAGAGGGTAACTGGATTAACTAGACATAAGGCTTTTTGAGTGACAGGAAAGATATTTTCCTAACTGTAGAAATTGAGAAGTCATCAGAAAAGTAATACAACCAAAGCTAGTTTTTTGGAAGATCCACATAGTTTCACTGTGGTCGTTGGAGTAAATGGAAAGGATGGTAGAGTGGACACTGAACAAGCAGCCTTAGAGAAACTTCATAAAAATGTATACAAGGCACGTGGTACAAAAAATAAGATACAGGAAGAACATGTTGTAAAAGAAGAACTTATGTACCCAGGGAGTCATGAGATTTAGGATGACTCTAGGGTTATTAAAACAGAAATAAGAAAGTCAGAATTAAAAGCTGGTATAAACAGTGTTAGTGATAATCAAATCAACCAGCACTACCAACACCTGGCTGTGCTAAGTGCTTTATCTGGCAGTCTTTACCACAGTCCTACAAAACAACAACAATCGGCTCCAACTACAGATGAGGAAACTGAACCTCACAGATGTCAATAATTTGTCTGAGATCAAACAATGAATAGATTTCTCTGTTTGTGTAATGAGACAGTAGTGCTATCAATATGATTACTGAAATATTAAAATAAGATATCTACAAACTTTTAAGGGCCATATAAATATTATCTAGTATTGTTTTGGTAATAATTCTTCTCCAAAGATTGAATGTACCAAAGGTTTCCAGGATTTAAATAATGGGCACATTTTCTCTTCAGAAAAAAGACGTTACCACACAATAAACATTTTCTACATTCAAAGTAAAAGCTCTTTGGGTTTAATTCCAAGATCTCCCATCAGAGACCATAATTTAAAAATGAATATGACAGGGAACTCAGAATTCTTTTAATTTTCCATCAATTATATATAATATAAATGTGCATATAAGCAAGTATTGCAGTAGAAAAATAATACTTTATCCTCATTTTTCTAGAGTGTCAAAAATGATAAATTTGAATATTTGTGGTAAACACTCAGCGAAAATGTCAGAAACATTACTTCCGCAAGCCAGCGTCTCATTGTCAGCTCTTTGTAATCAGTTTAATTTTTATTGAGGAAAAGGAACAATCACAAATCAGCCTTCTTGTGTCCTTTGAATTCTTATGGCTGCAAATGAGGCTTCCAGCCGCATCAATTTCATTTTGCAAAGGCACCATGTTGAATCATTAATTACCTAAGAAGGTACTGAATCCTTATCTCCTCCTGGTAACAAAAAATTTTATATATTATATGTATACACACAAATCAGATTGGAACCTGGAGCTATAAAGTCATCTTTTCTTAAAATGCCATCTGCCAGATTTCACTTCAGAACATCAGAAATCTTTAAAGGTGAGGGAAGGAGAGACGAGTGAGGGTAGTGAAGCATCAGAGTGCCAGGCTGTCTTGTCATCACAGCCTGTGCTGTTCCCTCCTCCCCAGTCTCTCCAGCTCCAACCCCCCTTGGATTACTGACACAGCCTGCTATCTCATCCCCCCACCGTCAGCAGCCCTGTCTGCCCATAAATCTGAGCGGCCAAAACAGTCACTCCATAATGCCTATCCGGCCACATTTCTTTCCTGCTCATAATCTCCCAAAGGCCTTCCATGCCTGTGATGTCAGGGCTCCTTAAAAGGCTAGCAAGGTGCTTTCTACTCAACCCCCACATATCTTGTCAGCATCCTCTCTCACTATCAACTATCTGATAAACCATGCACCTGCCATGTGTAATTATGTAAAGTCACTTTAACTCTAGGCTTATTATTTTAGTAATCTCTGCCTGAAGCAAAATTCATGGCTCAGTTTATGTTTTACCTCTTCTAAGTCTTCCATAACCTTCTCTCCGACTACCAATCACCATTTTCTATGCACCTCAATCATGAGAGTGAACATAGTGCCCTGCAAATTGGTCTCAGCAACCTTTGACAGTGATTGCATGTTGTTATAATTGTCCTTTGTCTTTTTTCCACCTTCCAATAGTTTGCAAGATGCATGTAGCAAGGCAGAAAAAAGCAAAGATGATGTCATATTTGACAGCATAAATGTAGTCCCAGTGTTACATATGTAGTTGACAGGGAAACAAATGTCATCTATGAAGGTATTTGAAATAAAAGAGAGGAAGAAAGAAAGGAAAGAAGGGAGGGGGGCAAAGAGAAAAGAAGTGAGGGAGGGAAGAATGAAGGAAGGAAGGAAGGAAGGAAGGAAGGAAAGGTAATAAAAAATTATGGTAAAGACTAAGGTGTAGTGAGTGGGTGGGCTGGATGTCCATTCTAGTCCTTATTCTTCTCTCATCAACAAGTTGATGAGATTCTTCTCTCTCAACAAGTTGAGAGTCCTAATAAATGTTTATACGATTTGAGCATAAGTTTTGCATCTTTAAAATGAGATAGAAAGAATTCCCAGGGTTCATTTAAACTTGAAAATTCTGATTCTGTAACTCATTATCAGCATCCTCAAGGTGATTTTAGCAGCAGAAAAAGGCAGGACTTCTGGTGAAGTTGGACATGCCTATCTCACCGTTGGAGCCCAGGAGCTGCCTCACCACACAGTCTTCATTTAGCTCTACCGTGGCACAAAAATCTCTACTTTTTTTTTTTTTTTTTTTTTGAGATGGAGTCTCACTCTGTTGCCCAGACTGGAGTGCAGTGGCGTGATCTCGGTTCACTGCAACCTCCGCCTCCTGAGTTCAAGTGATTCTCCTGCCTCAGCCTCCCGAGTAGCTGGGACTACAGGTGCCCACCACCATGCCAGGCTAAATTTTTGTATTTTTAGTAGAGATGGGGTTTCACCGTGTTAGCCAGGATGGTCTTGATCTCCTGACCTTGTGCTACGCCCACTTCAGCCTCCCAAAGTGCTGAGATTACAGGCGTGAGCCACCACGCCCAGCCTCTACATATTTAAAAAAAAAAAAAAAAAAAACACCTGCATGCTAATGCTGGCATTCTGCATTTCTCACCATTCTGAAACACGACCAAGCCTTGTCCAAGTCTTTCCGATACTCCAAAAAGTCTGATAACTGGGACTACATCTGTAGAAGACCAAGCCTCTCCTTACAGTTTGACATTATACCACATTTGTACATTCAACACATACTTATTAAGGGCCTGTTCTATGACTAATACTATACTAGGCACTAGTGGTATGATTAAAAATTAGACATAATTCTCTCTTTCATAAAGCTTTAAGTCTAGTTGGAAGACTAAACAATGGTATCTATCTTAACAATTTTTGTATTCTAACAGAAAGGCCAACTCAACATGGATAGGAAAAAGAAATGTATTGGCTGTAACTGAAGAGACTGTCTGCGGGTCCAGTTCAGACAGAGATTGATCAAGGTTCTCAAATGATAATCATAATGAAAGGACACACACACAAACACACATGCACACTCACACACACACATTTATTTTCCTTTCTCTTTCTTCACTACATGATGGCTACTTCAGCTTCAGTTCCTACATTTCTCCCGATTTATGTCGACAGGAAAGAGAAAGCTACATCCCCAGCAACTTTCTTTATAGCCCAGAATTGAGTTTCACTATGCTACACTGTCCTGATTTGAAGTCAGAGACCCATCCTGGAAGCAGTTACCATGAGCAGAGGGGAGGATGCAATGATTGCTTTAGTCTCAGTCATGTGAGCCCTGGAGCCCTGGGCTGAAGTCAGCTTCACTTAAAGCTTATGAGCTCTCAAAAACTAAATTGTGCTTCCCTTTCCCCAATAAGTAAGAGGGGATATGGGCAGCAAAACCCCAAAATTTGCTTTAATATAACTTAAATGTTGGCAAATGATATGAGAGAAAGGAATAATGAGAAAATCAGAGAAAATGTCTATCTTAGAGAGCATGCCCTGGGAAACTCAACCTGAAGAAGTGATCATTCCACAAAATGGGATCTTTCAAAGGACCATAAGGAAACAGCCATAAGGCTATCCATGGGAACAGTATTTCAGACATGGAAAATAGTACAAATGCCTGAGTCTCAGAGGAGGTTGGCTGCTTCCGGGCAGCATGAGATCAGGTGGCTGCATTGTGGTGGGATAGGAAGAAAAGGGTAAGGTGGGTGGGGGGGAGGGGTAAGCAAGGGCTCCAACATGTCAACTGCATTCTAAATATTATAAGAAGCCACTAATGGATTTATTCCTCTCAGTCCTCAATATTGCTAAGCTAATTATTCAGCAAATCTTCATGTTATTTATTCAGTAAATAAACATACTGCAGGTGTCAAGATGTAGGCAGGCTTCCAGCTTTCAAGAACCTCACAGTCTAAGGAGTGGGAGGAAGAAAAGACAACAATACCACAGCAAGATAGAAGAAAAGCAGCCACACATGAGCATCTGCCAAAGCTGCCTGAAACTGCACTAGATATGTCGTCTACATGTTCACTAATTTCCCTACAAGCAATTTACCAGATAAGTGTCATTTTGAAGAAAGAGGACACCCACGTATCCCAGGCTTGCCTGATGTCTCACCCATAGATTAATTGGTAGAGACAGGGTTTGAATTTAAACCTGGCTGACTTCCAATAATATTTACAAGACCTTCTTAAATGTAATAACAAAGCAGTCATTTGCATTTAGTTTCTGCTACTTTTCAAAACAGTCCAATACTAGATAATATCCTCTCTCTAATAATAAAAGCAACATGGCCTCAAATAAATAAACCCATTTCCAAGGTCACAGAGCAAGAGCATAGCATGGAAACCAGGATCATCTGGGTCCCAAGCCAGTGTTCTCTGTCCTGCCATGCTGCCTCCAAGATCCTGAAATACGAAGTACTTTGCTGATTCAGAAAAAGGAGGGTGCAAGTCCAGCTGAAGAATTATGGAAGCCTTCTTGTTTGAGCAGCAACTTGCTGCTGAGGCATTGACTGAACCTGGGCAATCAGATTAGGGGAGATTTTAACTATGGGAGCTCTAGCAGTTCCCACCATCCCTTTCTCTCCATTCAAAGATCTCCTTAGGGGGTCCTGGAGTAGAGATTAAACACATGTCTCTGACAGGCAAGCCCTTGAGGATGGACCCAGGTTAGCTGGGACCCCCACCCTGTTGACAGCCTCCTCTCTTTCCCTCTTGGCTTTCAAAGAAAATTAGCTCCTGACAAGCAGAGGAGACCGTTTTGGCTTCTCTACCTAAAGGCTAACCCAGTTCTCACAGTGTAGTGCTAGGCTGCCCCATCAGCTGGCATCCTCCATGCGAGAGACACCCATGGGTACCCCAGGGGAAAGAAGCTGTGTCAGGACCCATGGTGGCTTGTGTCTCATCTCTTCTGGATTAGTCCTTGAGAGATGCACATCTTAGTCTTGCTTCCCCATAACATATGTCAATTAACTTGCTTTCAGCATGCAATATGGTCCAAGCACTGGACTGGTAGGCTCAGTAAGTAACACAATAGTACTTGCCTGGCTTCATGGTGCTTTTAGTCATTAAACACATATCTCTGACAGGCAAGCCCTTCAGGATGGGTCCAGGTTGGCTGGGGCCCCCACTTTGTTGCAAACCTCCTCGCCTTCCCTGCTGGCCTCCAGGAAAAATTAGCTGAAAATTAGCTGTCGAGGAGAGGAAACACCAGGAATTGCAGTTTGGTGCGATTTTATTTATGTACTTATTTATTTATTGAAGGAGGTGTATTAGATTCCTCAGTTGCTCCTAGGGGAGTCTATAATGCACAAGAGCTCTCTCCTGTGGACCATAAGGGCTGCAAATTTAGGCTAAACTCCTGGGCTTTCACTTCCATCTAAACCTCACGGGAAACATGTCTTCCTTTAAGTTTGCTGACAATGCAAATTTCATAAAAATCTTTTCAATACATATTTCTTACTTTGAATTATAAAATAATCTGTTTAAAGGGCACATATTAAGGGATAGTACATTTTGGGAAACAGACAGAGCTGGTGCCTGTCACACAGGCATGCCCCTCTCCCTTGGAAGTCACTCTAGTGTCCGCAGGAAAAACTTCCAACTCCTTGGTCTGGATACAAGACCTTCCGTGTTCTTGAATCTTGGTCTGTATTTCTAGCATCACTTGCCACCATTTGTCCAGGCTTCTGGGCAGCTCCCACACCATCTTCAGTGCTGTTCTCCCTATCACGACTGCCGTATCCTACCCTTCTCAAAAATGGGTTGTTCTATGATCCCACTTAATAGCACCCACTATGTAAACTGTGCCCTGAATCCTTCAGGCAAAATTCGTGGGTCTTGTTCTGATCCTGAATCAGCCCTTCATGGTGCTAATAGGACACTTATCACAATAGAGCCCAGGTAGGTGCATATGTGCCCATCATGATCCATGACTCCCCCATCCTCTATAGGGCCTCTACAGGGCCTCGTCTTGCTCATGGAAGGTACATGACTCAATGATTACATTCATGGTAAAATGTAAGATGGTGGATTTCACAGAGCTTAAGTTGCAGGGCAGCAGCTGACAAAAGCACAAGGGAGAGAAAAGAAAAGGGGATTGGTATGGGACATTTGTTTAACTAAATACAATTGTGTTGGAAAATCCCTATAGGAAGCCTCCGGGTCTTTCTTTCCCATCTACACATGGCTGGAGGTCAATTTCTTAGAAAAAAAGTGAACAACAATAGTGAAAAAATAATAATACCGGCCAGCATAAAAATTGAGCTGTATGGTTTTTGTACTAATAACATTTTTATCACAGATGTAACAAACGCCCATTATAGAAAATTTAGAAAACACTAACAAGCAAAGAGAAAAAAAAAGATAGCATTAATTCCACTACAGAGAAAGAGCCACTATTATTTAGCATGTACTTTTCACATTTTTGTTTTCATATGGTATCTAAAATATATATTCTATTCTTTCTCCCTATCCTTCTGATATGGTTTGGCTGTGTCCCCACCCAAATCTCATCTTGAATTGTAGCTCCCATAATCCCCACGTGTCTGGGAGGGACCTGGTGGGAGGTAATTGAATCACGAGGGTGGGTTTTTCCCATGCTGTTCTCATGACAGTGAATACGTCTCACAAGAGCCCATGGTTTTATACAGGGCAGTACCTCTGCACATGTTCTGTTGCCTGCTGCCATGTAAGACGTGCCTTTGCTCCTCTTTCTCCTTCCACCATGATTTTGAGATCTCCCCAGCTATATGGAACTGTGAGTCCATTGAACGTCTTTTTCTTTACAAATTATCCAGTCTCAGGTATTTCTTCAAAGCAATATGAAAATGGACAAATATACCTTCCTTCATTTTTCTCTTCTTTCTCTGCTGTTCCTTCTTCTTTTCCTGCCTTCCATCACCTTTTCATTCTTTATCCATATTAACATAGGCAGTTATTCAAAATATAAGATTCTAAATAGTGTTTGCAGAATGCCACCTTTTGTGTAAAATCCAGGGAGGATAAGAATATATACATTTGATTTTGCTTATATTTCTATCAAGGTTCTAGAAAGACACATAATAAAGAAATAAAAGTGGTTGCTGATTGGAGTGAGCTGGGGCAAACTAGGTTGATGAGAGCAAAAGTAGAAGGAAGAATTCTTCCTTTTCACCAAGTATCATTCTATGGTACAGATGCTCCTTGACTTACACTGGGGTTACACCCTGAGAAACCCATCAGAAGTTGAAAATATAGCTAAGTAGAAAATGCATTTAATACACCTAACATTCCAAACGTCATAGCTTATCTAACCTACCTTAAATGTACTCAGAACACTGTCTGTACTTTGATTTTGCATCAGAAGAACATAATTCCTTGTAAATAAAAATAATAGTGTTGCAGGTCATACATGCTTTCCTGTACTATGCCTTTGCTACTTCCTCAACTAGTGTCCTCTTGAATCTAGGTGGCATCTCAGACTGTTTGTCCAATAGAATGTGGTAGGAGTGGTGCTGTGTCAGTTCTGGATGCCATGGATTGGTCTAGACGCTTTCTGGGAAGCTAGTTACCATACAAGGAGTGTGACTACCTGTGTACCATAATCCTCTGGGAGCCCCAGTTTTGCACAGAGGCCAACAAATATCAAAGCACTAGTCATATGCATAAAGAAACCAGCAGGCATTCTGCTCAGTCACTCCTCCAGATGTCACCAGCCTCAGCAACAATCTCACTGCAACCACATCATGAGATACCCCCAACAAGGCCCCATCCAGTCAAACCACAGAAATCTGTGAGCCACAGTAATGTATTTTATTAAATAAAAAAATATTTCAGGGTAGTTTGACATGCAACAATAGACAACCTGGGCAGAAATGCTAAAATGTAGGTAGACAAATACTTGCCATGTGCCTGCTCTGCAGCATAGGGGTAAAAAACTCAGATTTTAGGTTCAGGTTGCCTGTATTCAAATCCTGGCTCTAACACAACTATCTGCGTGACCTTGACCAACTTTATTCACCTTTCTGTGTCCCAATTTTCCATATAATAGAGGTAATACTACCTACCTCAAAAGAGTGTTATGAGGATTTAATAATATTTAGAATACTATCTGGCACACAGCAAATGCTCGGTATCAGCTATTATTATTATATACCAAGAGTTATACAGAATTGTCAATATTTTTAATATGAAGACATTCCTCAAGTAAATAATAGGCATTATTCCTGAAAATACTGTGATAGATTTTTTGGTAATTTTTTTTAAATTGAACCTCTATGTTCAAATTAAGATTAGACTGGATTTTTTGTTTTTTTCTGTCTGTGCTCTTTTATAAGTTATCAAGGTTATGTTTGCCTCATAAAAAGCTCTGATTTTGGAATGGTTTACATAACATATAACCTATCTTTTTATTAGAAGTTGGAATCATGTTGGAAAATGCTTGGAAATTTTGACTTTGAATTTGTCACATTGAAAAGATGCAACAAGTTTGTAATCTTTTCTAACTTTACTGGAAAGCACTAGAAGTAGTTTAAAAAGATGGTGTCATGCTCAAACCATCGTGAGAACCTGATGGTCTTTTGCCACGTGGTGTGGCACTCTGAAGGAGAAGTTGACCAACAGCTTAACAGTTTTTGCCACTATAGGTCTGGCTCCTTTTTATTTTCCTGCCTGAATTACAGATGCTTTTTTATTATTCCTTGTTATTGTGAATGTCACAAAGCTACATCTAAAAATGATAGTCATGAACCTCATGGCATTCATTTGATTGGTGAGCCTCTCTGATTTGAACATTAATTATTCAACCTTATTTTATTGTTTCTTTCATTTCTCATCTATTCTATGTATCATTTATGTTCTTTGCTATTTTTGTTATTTTTTCTCGAACAATGGAAGTATATTTGAACCAACTTCTCAAATACTGATGTATTTACTTTTCCTGCAGAATCCAGTTTTATCCACTATCTCCATCACTTTTTTTCCTTAATTCTAAATTCTTTCAATTGTCTAAAATTTTCTGGCCTTAAATCATTTTATTTTATAAACATCTTGCTTCTTTAATGATTTGAAATTTCCTCAAATCTTGTTAAGAATATGAATGAATATATCCTAAACATATCTCATGATTTGTTTTTATCTTTTTTGTCCAGTATTCTTTTTTAGCCCTTCTCTTGAGTTTTTCAACCTACTCTTTTCATAATCTTAGATTCCAGAAGATCAATTCACTTACTATTGGGAGGTGGCACTGCTTCTATCAAAAATAGTACATATCTCTGTTCATAAGGCCCTGATCCTGACGCTTGAAGTCACAGGTGACAAGGGAAAATGCAGCAGTTGAAACTTTCAAGGCCTGAATTTGTGTAATAGAGGGAAGAGAAATAAAAAGAGAAAAGAAAACAATTTAGAGGAATCTAGGAGGCAAGGAACTGAGGGAATTAAAGAAGGCTTTTGCGGCCGGGCGTGGTGGCTCATGCCTGTAATTCCAGAACTTTGGATCTGCTCCAATTTTGTGTACATTATTTTGAAGTTTTCTGCCAAAGCTCATGTTCTTTTCCTTTTAAAGTTTGTCATGTGATTGTTTCCCTATTAAAATAAATATTGGAGACATGATAGTTTGTAGGAAAGAACATTAGACTAGGAATAAAAACCTAACTTTAAATCATTTTACACTATATTATTTTATGATTGAAAGCAAGAGAACAACTTGGTCAGCATTTAGAAAGATCACTCTGGACACCATTTGGAGAAGAGATTGGAGAGGAAGAAACTTCAGGCATTGAGACAGCTATGGAAATAATTCAATTCAGCAAATGCAAGATGAGATTTTCCTTTATCTTTGGTAATGCTGAATTCTGTGCCTAGAATTTACTATTCCATATCAGTCCATTTAGATAGATAGATGATAGATGGATAGATAGATAGATAGATAGATAGATAGATAGATAGATAGATAGATAGATGAATCAGGCACTGTTGGTTGCCTACCCAACAAGAATACCTGATTTTGTTCCACCTCTTCCCCACATGACTCAGAGATCAATCCTGATTTATTTCACTTAAACATGACAATCATTTTGCCATTAAAAATAATGCATTTGAAGGTGTCCTTTGACCCAGTTTTCATCATTGAATTGTGAGGACAGGTTTGCTGGAAGATCTTTCATGAAAGTTCTAGAACTTACATAAACAATAGGAAGAAACAGTGCCTTCTCTTGCACTGAACATGACTAAAAGTGACTATGCAAGAGTCTCACCAAGGACAAAAGTCTAATGAAGGTGGTAAAATTGAAAGATGGAAAGAACTGGGTACTTGTTAACATTTCTGAGACACTGAATGACCAACCCAAAAGCACATTATCCCTAGCCGTTAACAAAGCTACGATAACATGCTTATTACTACTATTATTAACTTTTATTTTAGGTTCAGGGGTACATGTGCAGACTTATAATATAGGTAAACTTGTGTCACGGGGATTTGTTGTACAGATTATTTCATCACCCATATACTAAGCATAGGACCCAATAGTTATTTTTTCTGTTTCTATCCCTCTTCCCAGCCTCCACCTCCACATAGGCTCCAGTGTCTTTTCCCTTCTTTGTATCCATGTTTTCTCATCATTTAGCTCCCACTTATAAGTAAGAACATACAGTATTTGGTTTTCTGCTTTTGCATTAGTTTGCTAAGGATGATGGCCTCCAGGTCAATCTATGTTCCTACAAAGGACATGATCTTGTTCTTTTTTTTATGCCCCTTATTTTCGAAGCCAATTAAATTGAGTCTTCTGTTACTTGCAGCCAGAAGCATTGTAGCTGATGTAAACAACTACTATGAACCAGACACAGTGCTATGGGTAAGAAACCAAAGTGAGGTCATCACAGGCCCTGCATTCTAGGAGCTTACCATCTTTCGTAAGAGTTTTCAATCTGTATGTGAAGTGTTGGAAACAATAGTTTTTTTCTAGGCTGTGGTAAAATTCCTCTACATTTTATAAGGCTTACCCAAATTCATTTCTTTTTTTCATGGATTCTTAATTCTTCTCTCATAGCACTTATTCTACTTTTTTGTATCTTGCCATTAATATATACCCTCTCTCCAGCACTGTAGGAGGATGAAGCTGTCTTGGAGTACTGGACTGCTTCTACTTTATATTATTTAATTGTGAGGCTAAGAATTCAGATGACAAAATCATGTATAGCCCACACATAATTGCATCCCTGACTATAACCATGATCAGATGACTTAATCTTCTGGCCCTGACCACAAGCCTACAAATACCACAAATAAATATTTAATGGAGGAAAATCTAACTACTCACTGAACAATTGACATTTAAGCTCTTGTTTTATTTCTCTCTGATGTCAATGCCACAAGGTCATCTTCAAAACATCCCTTTTATCCCCATGCATGTTTATATGGCACCAGATCTTTGGTAAATGAAAATGGACACTGTGTAGCCAATTATCAGAAATTTACATTTTATGTTGTTGAGTCATTAGAGAAACAGCATTTGATTACTGATTACTTTTTGTTTTATCCCCTGGCTTATTCCATCACACATAAGTTGACATATTTGAGTTTAAGGAAGACCCATAGGTATGTAAATGTGGAGTATAATCATGGCATCTGTTGGCATGCAAATCCCTTAGGTTTGGTTCTCATAATGAACTTTGTAGTCCCAAACTACCAAATTAAAATGGAAATCTTTTCTGCTCTTCAGGTACAGAAGCAATTGCTACATCTTAAATTGGGGGCAGATCACCTAGATAAAATAAAATGCTGGGGAAAATAAAATTCTATGCAAGTTCTCTGCATAAGTAATGGTGGTCTGAACATATATCTTTTTTTCATCAACTTTTAAGTTCCGGGGTACATGTGCAAGATATGCAGGTTAGTTACATAGGTAAATGTGTGCCATGGTGATTTGCTGCACAGATCAACCCATCACCTAGGTATGAAGCCTAGCATCCATTAGCTATTCAAGACTGAACCAGGAAGAAATTGAATCCCTAAATAGAACAATAACAAGTTCTGAAATTGAGGCAGTAATAAATACCCTACCAACCAAAAAACAAAAAAAAATAGAAAAGTCCAGGACCAGACAGATTTACAGCTGAATTCTACCAGAAGTACAAAGGGGAGCTGGACCCATTTCTACTGAAACTATTCCAAGCAATTAAAAAGGAGGGACTCCTCTCTAACTCATTTTATGAGGCCAGTGTCATCCTGATACTAAAACCTGGCAGAGGTACCACAAAAAAATAAAATTTCATACCAATATCCCTGACGAACATTGAGGCAAAAATTCTGAGTAAAATACTGGCAAACCAAATCCAGTAGCACATCAAAAAGCTTATTCACCACGAGCAAGTTGGCTTCATCTCCAGGATGCAAGGTTGGCACTTGAACTTATATCTTTTAAGTAGAGATTAAATTAGAGATTTTGACATTATACAGTCAACTTGTTCTTTGCAAAGAGGAAGGTTTTAAGTCTGGATGAACTCATTGGTTGTCCTAAGGTGATCGACATAAGCAAAACATTACCTTATTCTCTCTTAATTTCTGTGGTGCTGTTAATCATACAAATCCTACTCCTGTGAGTCACCTAATAATTTTTCTCACACATGATCCTATCCCCTGTGAGCTTAGGAATACGTATTTTTGCAGAAATATATTCTATAATTTCAAAGGTATATCTTCTAATCAGTAACAGTAGGGTGATCCACTCTGCAAAATGTGTTAAACTTATCCACAATCCTCAATCTTACAGAGTTTCTGTGATATTTCCTTCAGCTGAGCCAACACTTGGAGGCCACAGATGATCAGTTATCAAAGTCCCTGCATCATTTTCTCTGCATGGAGTCTGAGGCCAGGCCCTCCAAGCTAATTAGATTTTCCCACCTTTCCTCAGTGTCTGTGCTAGGAAGGATGACAGTGAAAACCAGAGAGTGGAGGAAAAATCAGCCCCTAGCCCTTTTTCTCCCAGTTTGAATCTAGTCCCATCCTTTGAACCTGATGTATAATCTTGATCCCCTCAGCTTCATCATGGAACTCTCTAAATACCTTGGCCAGATTTCCCATTGGATTCCTCCACTCCTGGTTTTCTCAGATAGGAGAGATTATATTCACTCATGTTTGGGGGCACAAACATGGCCTGGTTTTCCTGAGGAAAACATTTAAATGGAGAGAGAATTGGTAAGAGGCAAAGAAATAAGGTGATGAAAAATTACAAGAGGAGGCTTCATCCTGATGTCATTGGAGGTCGTCTTCCTGGGAGTGGATCAGTCAGGCTAGTTATATGAACAGGCTTTAGTAGACATTAGGATAGCAAAGAGAAGAAGCAGCAGCGACCACTTGTGCAAATGCACCTTAATCCCACTTCTTCTCTGATATCCTAGCCTGTCTGCTTCATACTTCTCTCATGTCCACCACCTGACGCAAGCCAAGCTGTGCCTCTAAGTGACATTAAGGATCTTTTTGGGTTTATGGCCAGGTATCCAAACTCTAATTTTTGGAGTGAAGGGGCATAAAGAGCAGGTTGTGTAGTTTTTCCTATCTGTATGTTATATAGATCTAGGGTTTGGTTCTTGGGGGCCAGAAATGGATTATAAGTTCTACCTAAGACATCCAGGAAAAAATATTTACAAAGGGTCAGTTGGAGACAAAGTCCTTAGATTACGTCACGAAAATTAGCAATAGGTATCTAGCCCAAAGAAGAGCATGGCTTGGATTACCTATTGCTGCATAACAACCCATACCAAATGTAATGGTTTAAAGCAGCAACAGCCACTTATTTTCCTTGTGAATCAGCAATTTGTGAAGGGTCATGTATTATGGGAGCTAGAGAATAAGCTGCCTCTATAATTGTGTGAGCCATCTTTCAGAAATAACATCTATCCATCAATCTATCTTACCTATATTTAAACGTACTATTGGTTCTGTTTCTCTGAAGAACACTGCTTAATACAGCATTTGATTGAATCATTGTTTAATTCCAGGCCATAAATCATACTTTGGATGTCACTGAATATTCTGCCTATGGGTCAGATGCCCACGCATCTTGACATGACTGGCAAGTAAGTGCTGGTGTTATGGGTTTAACTGTATCCCCCCAAAATTCATATGTTGAAGTCCTATCCTCCCCAGTACTTCAAAAAGTGACCTTTGATGATCAGGTTTCTATAGAAGTAATAAAGTTAAAATAAAGTCATCAGGGTGGGTCCTAATCCCATATGTCTGGTATCCTTATATGAAAGGAAAATTTGAAAACAGAGAAGTCCGGAGGAAAGACTGTGAAGACACAGGAGGAAGATGGCCATTGAGAAGCCAAGGAGCTTCTCAAGCCTGGATCAGATGTTTTCTTCATGGTCCTCACAAGGAGCCGACACTCACCAAGCCTTGATCTCAAACTTCTAGCCTCCAGAACTGTGAGGCAAATTTGTGTTGTCTGACCTACCCAATTTGTGTTACTTTATTTCAGCAGTTGTATCAAACTAGCACAGCTAGCTATTAGCGTCTCTGAACACGAGCCACTCCTAGGGTGACTTTAGCTTCCTCGTAGCATGGTGGCTGTGTTTCAAAAATGAGCATTCCAAGAGCAAGGAAATGGAAACTGCCATTTCCTTTCACCTTGAGCCTGGAAACTGGCATGGTGTCATTTCCCTTGTGTTCTATTAGTCAAAAATCAAAAGGCTGGATTCTACAGGAAGGAATATGAAGTGTACTTTTTAATGGAAGAAGCATCAAATAATTTTGAGGACATGGGCAAAAACCATCTCCAGAATTGAGACTGAGAGACAAAGGATGAAGTATTTTGAATATTCCTTGTAAAAAATAATAACTAACTCTTGTTGAATATTTACCATGCTCAAGGCTCTAGAAGCTTAAGTGCATTATTTCTTTCTACTCTCATCACGATTCTAAATAATCCTAATATAGATATTGTTGTTGTTTTTCTCAAGCTGGAATCAGAAAGATTAAGAAACTTACTCAGGGTCACACAGCTAAGTAATTGTCAGAACTGTCATTTGAACCCAAAATATCTGATTTCTGTACCTGTGCTTTTAGTGACTGCAATACTGTTGTATAGGTCTTTCAGGACAGACAGTGTAGAAGTTTCTATGTTGGAGATAACTCCTACCTCAGCCCTTTAAACATGCACCTACTGGTTTTTGAGCTTCTCTTCCAAAACATGCTGCCCAGATTATCTAGTTTAAAAAGAAAATGCAACCCTCTTTTCATTTTTAAATAAAGGATAAGAATAAAATCTAGCAACTTATATAAAACAGCCGTAGATTTAAAAAGGATAGATATAGGCCAGATAAAAAAAGTTTGTTACTCTGAGAATAAACTCAAGTGCATTAAGTTTATAGGCACAAGCAGGAGAATAAATCAATTTAACTCTATATCCCATCATTCTTTACAGGTGTGTAACAAGGTGTACTTTGTTAGATTTTAATCTGCCTACATTTGAGACAGCAAAGCTCCCCACAATCATCTTTTAATGGCATTGCAATTTATAGACAGTAACTAATTTCAAACTTCATAGCACTTGGCTTTTATGATTATTTCAAATCATTTAAATGCAAATGAATTTCCAGAGAGAGAAAACATCAAATGCCCTTGAGTGGCACCATGTAATAGAACCATGCACGGAAGCCACTGTAGGAATCTGAAGCAGTTGGATAGGGTTGGGTGGTAAGACTGTATAAAAGTGTTTGTCTAAATCCAATTTACATTTCATTCCACATTATATTCTATTTACCCATTTTGTCATTTTAATATGACTTATTTACTTAATCCTCCTCTGAAATCCTATCCATTCTCCATTGCAAATGTAATATTTGAGTTAGGAAAAAGGAATGGCAATGCAACATTCCAAAACAAAAATTGGGGGCTGGGCATAGTGGCTCACCCCTGTAATCCCAGCACTTTGGGAGGCTGAGGCGGGTAGATCACCTGAGGTGAGGAGTTCAAGACCAACCTGGCCAACATGGTGAAACCCCCATCTCTACTAAAAAATACAAAAAATTAGCCAAGCATGGTGGCACTTGCCTGTAATCCCAGCTATTTGGGAGGCTGAGGCAGGAGAATCACTTGAAGCTGGGAGGCAGAGGTTGCAGTGAGCCGAGATCACACCATTGCACACCAGCCTGGGCAAAAAGAGTGAAACTCGGTCTCAAAAACAAACAAACAAAAACAAAACAAGAATGGATGACTCTCAGATACCTCTTGCTCGTCCACCCCTCTTTGCAGTTAATGGTGCCACTGTCTGATGCAGCCCCATGCATAAATGTGTAAATTATACTATTGCTCTTCTTTCAAACAGAGCTTGTGTTTGCCTGTAGACAAAGTAAGATTTCCACCACAAAATTGCTAAGCAACAATATATATACAGTATCAGGACAAAGAAGGCTGGCCCCTATATGAACTCATTCTACCCTGATAGTTCACTAAAGCACTGGGAGCATCAGGGCAATACACTTAGAGAAAAGCTGTGAGTAGCAATGTGCTCTTTAAAAAGGAGGAAAGATGATCATTCACTCCCTCACTCTGCCCAGTATATGCCAAACTCTGGGTTCAGCACTAGGAATGCAGGTATCATCCTTGGTCTCTATAAGTTTAAACACAGTAGAAGAGAAAGATGCAGTTGAACAGCCATACACCAAGACTACACGGCATTGCAGGGCAGTGACTATCTCTGAGCATTAAAGAAAGTGGAGGT
This sequence comes from Pongo abelii, assembly GCF_028885655.2. NCBI lineage: Eukaryota > Metazoa > Chordata > Mammalia > Primates > Hominidae > Pongo > Pongo abelii. The sequence goes on from NC_071988.2 coordinate 13,574,361, forward strand.
AAAGGAGATGGTAGGTAGTTTGGCAGATATTTCAGAGAACAGCTTGATTGGATCGCCTGTTTTCACTTCCAGTTTTGGGGGCTTTTGCTTCATGATGCTTATCTCATCTAAGTTTTAATCATTTATAATTAGTGGTTCTCTTGTAGAGTAGCGAAAAATACAGACAAGGGCTATATCTGCCCTGCGAACCCTGTATCTTGCAGTTTATCACAGGGCCCCATGCATAGTAAGAACTTCATACATATTTGTTGAACAAAGGAATCAAAGTTACTGTTTCTTTTCAAACATTTTAATCACCATGATAAGAATTGGCTTTTGTACCAGTCATGTGATCGCCTATACAATCACCACTTCTCTACATTTGAAGGTGCTGGACTTTCTGTTGGGGTCACTGCCCCCATTCTTTTCTATGTGGTCCATTAAAGCCTAGTTCAAAACTTTGGTTTTGTCATAAGAACTGACCTGACAATGCCACTTGTAATGACCTCCCTACATCTGAATTTGTACAACATGAGTTATCATTTACATGGATTTCAACGCAAAATTGGTGTGCCATTCTTGGCTTCATGAAGTGTGTGTTTGTGTATCTGTGCAAGTGTATGTGTGTATGATTGGCATGGAATTCTTTATGAAACTGTTTAAAATACATACTATGTCTCTTATGCCATGTTCTCCACTGTGTAGCATATAGCGCAAACCTCAAAGAATAGAATCTCCAAGCCTTTATATTCTGGACGATAATATGATCACCTGAACATGAGCCATTGTTTTGTATTTTCAGGGGAGCTAAAAAAGCATGAAGTTCCACACCCAGCACCAAACAGCCGGTGCACAGAGGAAGACCCAGAATTTGTCTTCCTCACTTCTAGTCTCCTCTTGTTTTCATGCTTCCATGTTGCCATTCTTAAATGCACAATAAAGAGTCATATAAAAGATGAGCATTTGAAGCAATCGAAATCCATAGCTGATACCCTAGCTCTTCAAGACCAGTTCTTTTCCTCATCTGGGCCTCCATCTTCTCCCCTCCAAGATAAAAAGTCTGGATTAGGGGCTTTTTCAATACTCTTACAACCCAAAATTTCAGTATTCATTTTCTGAGTTGATAGTTTTTGCTGCCTGGGAGAAATGAATGAAAGATTCTGTATTTCGAAATTGAACATTGTGATATATAATATAATAAACTTCCAATTCTCATATTACAGTGTAATGACCTTTTTACATCAATTTATGACTAAAAATGAACTAGGCAAGAAATACAGTATGCAGATATCACTCCCAATCTTTCCTAAGAAGCTTAGAATTCAATTAGATAGAATGACAAGTGAAACCAAAATTACAGGGAGAAAATGAGTCACCAATCAAGGAAGATAAGAGCCCACAGGCAGGTTCATTGAGTGCTATGTGAGTATTAGCACGAATCTCTCCATTAATTTGATAAGAATTTCAGAAGAGTTTCCAGAATAATGTTTGAAAAAATTGTGAGAGAAAATTAGTTAGATACCAAAAGTGATTCATTTGGGGCCACAGGACATAAAGGGTGGAAAAGAATAATGGTTAAGTGCATTGACTTTGGAGTCATTGAGATCTGAGTTTAAATCTTAACTCTACCACTCTGATGTGAAACTTGGATCAAGTTATTAAACATTATTAAGCCTCAATACAATTATATGCAGGCAAAGGTAAATAAAAATATTTTTTCTCAAGTTCTTTGTGTCTGGTTTCAACGATGTAATTTGTGTAGCCTCCAGGGAATAGTAAGTGTTCAATAAAGTCAATATTGCAGGAGATCAATATTTATTAAATTGAGTTCACACAGTTTTAGGAAGCTATATTGCCAAGATAATTATGTTAATAAGCCAAGAAGATTGGAGATAGAATGAAGCCAGAAAAAAAATGTTGAATAGTAATTGTCATTAATATTTACAGGGACATGATCGGAGCCAGAGGCCATTATCCTTAGCAAACTAACACAGGAACAGAAAACCAAACACTCTATGTTCTCACTCATAAGTGAGAGCCAAGTGATGAGAACACATGGACACAGACAGGGGAACAACACATACTGGGGCCTTTTGGAGGGTGGAGGGTTGGAGGAGGGAGAGGAGCAGGAAAAATAACTAATGGGTACTAGGCTTCATACCTGGGTGATGAAATAATCTGTACAACAAACTTCCATGACACAAGTTTACGTATGTAACAAACCTGCACTTGTACCTCTGAACTTAAAATAAAGGTTAAAAAAAATGCAAAGTGCTTAGGAAACTCTCTTTAGTGCTTATCTCATTGAATAGTATTAGAAGCTGTTTAAGTGACAAGAGAAGGGCTTGTGCTTCTTACTTTAGAGATGAGGAAATTAAGTAACTTGTTCACAGTCACCTACTTAACAGAGAAGTGGAGCTGGTTCTCATACACATAAAATTCTAAGTACCCAAATCATTAAAAAAAATGCCTCACACTTTGTGTCAGGAGACTTCAAGTAAAAAGCAAGGGTTAGATTTAAATATGAGGCCAATAAGGGTTATATAGAAGACCTAGAAGAGAGGAGATGTTAAGTTATTAGGTGATAAGCATGGGACAAGTTGACACAAAGTATAGGTCTAAAGTAGAGACTAGAACAGAATGGAAAAGAAAGACATGTTAAGAAGTCCTTCCCATGGAAAGGAACACTTGGTTGTGATCTCAATGTGGGGACTGGAACTTTTTATTCTTTATCTGGAGTATGGCTGTACAGATGTTCTGGAGGATGGCTATATATATGTCTGAAGTATGGCTGTACAAATGCTCTGGAGGGTGGCTGTACCTATGTTGGAGCACCTGCTTTATCCCTGCTCCAGAATAAAGGTTCTTATCCTGATTTGGGATAAAAAAAGGACAGTCAGTCCCGATCCCTTGCCTCCTTCCTATGGGGTATCCTACTACAGGCTATACACTGGCTCAGGAGCTAGAAGTACAGTAATGACAGGTTAACCCTGTTCAGATTGTCAGGACATAGTAGAGTCAAATAAGGAAAAAGGCAAATCTAATAAGATGGCAAAATATTAGAACAGAGGAAAGCACAGGGTTATCTGAGATTGAAATGGAAGGCTTCCACATAGGGATAGATGTAGAGAAAACCATCCTTGACCAGTGAGGAAAGGACTGGGTCTCAAGATGAGCACGAGATCAGCATGGGAGGAAACTGAAAGAAGTAGCTGTGAGAAGAAAGGGTGCTCCAGTAAGTAATCCAGTAAGTAAGATTGCACAGCCCATGCCAGAGCATCACAGTGTTGAGGGGTGGGCATATCAAGATTATCCACCTTGCCTGTACCAGGAGAGCCACCTAATTAGGGATGTAATTGTTCCTGCTCCACCCTTCCCTTCTTCTAAACATACTTTCTCCATCTCTGGTGAGAAACAGCTACTATATTTGGTACCACATAGCTTGATCTCAGCTAGCCACAGCCATGTAGACCAGAGTGGGCATCTGACCCACAGGCAGAATATTCAATGACATTGAAAGTACGACTTATGGCCTGGAATTTAAAAAATTATTCAATCAAATGCTGTGTTAATCAGTGTTCTTCAGATAAACAGAACCAATAGTACATTTAAATATAGGTAGGATAGATTGATGGATAGATGTTAATTCTGAAAGATGGCTCACAAATTATAGAGGCAGAGAAGTCTCACCATCTGCTGTCTGCACTCTGAAGGTTCAGAAAAGCTGGTGATGTAGTTCCAGTTCAAGTCCAAAGGCCTGAGAATCAGAGCAGACAGTGATGTCGGTCCCAGTTCAAGTCTGGAGGCCCTGGAACTGGAACACTGGTGTCCAAGGACAGAAGAAGATGGATATCCCAGCTCAAGAAGAGACAGAAGATTTGTCCTTCCTTCATCTTTTTGTTCTATTAGAGCCTTCATTGGATTGAATGATGCCCCTTACATTGGTGAAGGTGGATTTTTTTCACTCAGTTTACTGATTCAAATGCTAATCTCTTCCAGAAACACTCTCACAGACATACCCAGAAATAACGTTCTACCAGTTACCAGAGCATCTCTTAGCCCAGTCAAGTTGACATCTAAAATTAACCAACATAGGTGATCCACTTATTAATTATAATGGGAAAAAAGAGACACAAATGTAAATGGTAATACGAGAAACAGTAAAAAAAAAAAAAAAAAAAAAAAAAAACTATCTAGAATTACCAGTAGAAAGCATAAGAGATGTAGGTAGACAAGTAGACAAAGCCATAGGTCAGACATAGTTAGCAGGGAGAAAGGAACGCAAAGAGTTAAAGAAACTAAGCTGGTAGAGAGATGAAAGTAAAAATATAAGCAATGACAGATGTCAAAGCTTCGTGCAAGAAAGAAGTCTACTTTCTTGGTCCCTGTTATTGTTTTTGGCATTATATGCTATTTGAGATGTAGTAAAAAAAAAAAAAAAAAAAAAAAAAAAAAAAAAAAAAGGATAATAACAGTAGGTAATTCTGAGTCAGCATTTTTGACAGTCTTCTAATCAGAATCCATATTTTGAATGTAGACTAAACCACCTCAAAAAGGGTATTTATCTAGTGATGTGGAAAGAAAACAAATAAATGAATAGGAAGCAAATAATTTAAGTGAAAAGATTAATATCTAATTTGTCCCCAACCTTTCTGGCAGCCAGAGCAAAAATAAAAAACATGGTGAGTTACTAAATTTTATTGTCACAGTAAGAAAAGTCCCAATGGCCTAGAGGAGTTGAGACAGGATAGGAAAAGTCTCATTTCAAACTTCAAAATGAATTTCCAAATGGGTCATTCTACTAGGGTTACTCTTCAGTACAGCAGCCACTCTCCTCCATGATAATTTCAGAGTAAATTCAAAAATAGTTTTCAAATGATGCATAGTCTTAAGTCATAATTAATTGAAAGAGGCCCCGCAAGGGCCTCATGTGATCTGGCTTTGCAACCCTCTGTGGCCATATCTGGAACCCAGTGCACTCTGAATACCAGGCAAACTCTCACTTCATCTCTTTCATGCTTCCTCTCATTTTCCACAACCCAGGGACATGTGAACAATAGAATATAACTTTCAAGGGTTCAAGACATTTTGTCTGCTTTGTTAACTGCTGAATGACCATCGCCTAGAATAGAACATTGTACACAGTTGGAACTGAGTAGATCCATGTTTATTTAGTGTGGACTGACTCATTTCAGTCTCAATCTATAAATTATAATAGGTTCCCTTTACTAAATATGCTATCAAATGTTTTTCACTTGTTGTTGAAACCACATCCTTGAAGCTGGCCTTCCTAGAAGACTATAAACTCATTGAGGGTAGTACTTCTTACTGTCTTATGGTATCCCCAGACTTGGTGCAGGATTCTGCATTTAGAAGATGTTCAATACATCGATGGTGAATGACTGATGATAGGAAGGAATGACTAATGAGTCATAAGTTGTATCATGTAATGCAGGTTCTAAATGCAATATTTTTAGGGAACTGAAAGAGGACGGAAGGACTGCAGAATGATTGAAAGTAAGAGGAGAGAAATAGTAAATGATGGAGGAAGAGGGTAACAAGGACAGGTAAAACAGGTTAAGAACCAGAGCATGGCTGCTGATGCTGAGAAGGAGGGTGATCCCATACATATCATCTCATTTGATTTTCCTAACAGGAAGAGTTATAGCTGGAGCTTGTAGGTAAAGAGACTAATAGTTTAAGGGTCTAAGTAGGATATATTCAACAGATTAAATTGAAGATATGATTTTAACTATGATTGTTAAACTTTATGCCAAAGAGCCTCTGAGTCTTCCCACTGGTATGGCTAGCTCAGGGCCACCTGGCCCACCCACCCATTCTGCAGATAAGGGAAAAGGTGCAGCGAGATCTCATGAGTTATCCACATTTGTCCAAATGGCTAAGTGTTTCAAGAAACTCTGCAAAACAGTGACACTAAAGAGGGGTCCTCAATTTTCTCGAATGAAATCCTTTAAATGTTTGTGGTATCACAGCAGGGACTGATCAGTGTGAGAGTAGGGGACGCAAAGGAGTTTGCTGTTTCCACTCTCTGCACTTTCTCTTCAGAGTGGCCATGCCAATCCTGGGGGACACGCTGAAGCCAAGGGCCTGGTGAGTGTGATTATCCTCTCCCTCTGCTAATTAACCCCTGCAACTGACCCCAAAGAAAAGGCCCGAGGGAAGCCAAGGGTCAGATCAGCCAAAGGCCAAGATAATAAGGCTGACCTTTGAAGAGGCAATCAGACTTGCATAGTGATTTGTAAAGAGGGTAGGCCTGTCTTACAAAGGTCAGCTACCTCTTCTGAGCAGAAATGGCACCCTAAGCATCTAACGACAAGTGAAGGCTGCAGGGGCCCTAACAGGTGGGTCCATGTGACACTGGTGAGCCAGGTGGCTGTTGTACACTGACACCCTGCTGGAGCCCCATATGGGAATCTGACAGAATGAACCTTCCCTCAATAAAAAGACTTAGAAACTTCCTCCAGGTAAATATAAACACTGGATTCAAGAAGATAAACACAAAGGTGCTATGCCTAGAAACAGTGGCACCTCCTGAAAAATACAATTATTCTATCACATAGCACATTACTCATTTTCCTAAATGTAGAGTGCAGCAGTCTTGGCTTTCTGTGTGTAATAAAGTTTATTTTCCAAGGAAAAGCTTACTACAAACACCAATCTATCAAACAAAATCTGAGTGCTATTAATTGAAACAGGATGGGGACAAGGCATTTCCTTCAAGCCCCTGTTGCCCACAGCTGCCTCAGAAGCACCTCGAATAGACTGAATTTAAAACTAAAAACAAAAACTACTGGTGTAATAAAAAGGATTTCAATGGCATACTTGCTTAAGGGATGATTTGCTTAATGTCTGTCTGTCCCACTGTACTATTACCCTCCCAAGGGCATAAATCGATCTGCTTTTCTCAACGTCACACTGCCAGCACCTAGCATAGAGGTCAAAACAAGGCTTGAGATGGTGTGTGGGAAAGTGCTTTGTAAATTCTAAAAAACTAAAAGGCTACAGCTAGAAAGGAGTAGTCTCAATTCACTCATCAGAATCTATTTCAGGAAGCAATTATGTTCAGTCGAGTTGAAAGTGTTCTCTCGGTAAGTTCACTGGCTCCCAATGAACAAACAGAGAATTATTGTTTGACTGATGCCTGACAGACACTTGAAATGACTCCCAAGCCTATTGTTGCTTGTCATCATTTTAAAAATGCCCATCCCTCTCTCACTAGCTCCATGTCCCACAACTCATTGTTTGTGAGGCATCCATTGTCTCCAAGTTTCTACCTCGAACACCTGCATTAGCTCCTTTCAAATGGCCGCACAACAGCAGAATATAATTGCACTTTCATCTTCCTTAGGTATCACGTCTAAAGAAAAATCTGTGGTGGGCCTATTCTTCTGATTAGATGGGCATGCCAACAAAAAAATAAATTGAACCTCTGTCTTTCTGTGAAATCCAATATTTCACAATATACTATTTGACACAGCTCTGATTGCATTGATCTGAAAGGGAGCATTGCAGCACACCGAGAGAATGTTCACCTTTTACTATGTTACATGGATAAAGAGTGGTTTAAAGGCCCCAAATATAAACAATGTATTGAGCCTTCCTTGCTGATAAGTTGACATACTAGTTGTTAAGTAAATATTCAGAAAATGTTTTGCTCAAAGGTACATAATGAGGATGACCTATAATGCTTGCAAAGTGCGTCATAGGTTATGAGGCATGAGGTGTGGACTGGGGAATCCAGCAAACAGCACTCCCTGCGTAGTGGGGAGAGCTACACTCCCACCAATTCAGCCTGTGGTCATTCTTTTCATAGCAGCACCTTCCACCCAGAGATAACAAGGAAGTCTTCATACGGAAGAAAATGCTTAAGGGTAGACTTGCAGGACCAGCTGACTTCAGCTGGTAGTGCCTGGAAAAGACCTTCCAAGCAGAGGGACTAGCACTCAAATGAGCAAGCACAGACCTCTCTGGCCTCTAGTTTGCCTATAATCCTCTGAAAGGAGCACAAGGATGGAATATTTTACCAAGACCTGTCTACTGCACAAAAACATGGGACTATAGTGGTTGGAACCAGTAGTGCTGGTTTCAACCCTTCACTCTTTTGCTGGTAGGTGGAAAGCACATGATCAGCTAAATCCTCAGCTATTTTTTAGTGAACAGCTGCCCGGTCAGGAGTCTCTTCTTTCACTTACGAAATGAGTTTGTAACCTTTTCTCGTGCGCAATTTCACTTTTACTGTTTTTTTGTTTTGGTTTCGTTTGGTTTGGTTTTTGCCTCAGCATCCATACCTCTGAATATTATTTTAATCTCATATCCTTTGTTAATCATATGAGCTACCAATCCCTCCCTATTTTGCCTGTTAGCAAACTTCACAAGCAACCTGCTTTTATCTTTGTGTATATCCCTTATAAAAATGTTGTTCAAAAAGAGATCAGGAGATTAGGAGAGGACTCAGTTGGGGATCATGCGTTCTTGTTCATTAGAGGTGTCTACATAGGATTGATCTACCATCTTTGATTATGATTTTAATCATTACTGTTTAGTCACAAGATTTTTGCCAACACAATGCAGCACAGTGAAAAAAATCATTGAAGAATGAGACAAGATCTAAATTTGAATTTTTACTCTGTTATTCTCTGTACAAACACAGCATGGCATTTTTCTGCAAGTCTCAGCTTTCTAGTCTCTAAAATGGGGGGTAAAAATGTCTTCCTCTGATGAACGGTCTGAAAATGTAATTCATTGACTCTGAATACCTGGAGTCTAACAGGTCCACAAGCACACAAATGGCTGATGATGCTCATGCTGATGCCCTTAATTGTTCAGGCCTAAAAATAAACATTGCTTCTTTCTATTTCCAGGTGTTGGATAAATGAGAATATTTTCTTCTAGCATTTGCTTATTCCCACTGGGAATTGTCTCAGTGACTCTTTTCACAACATCTTCTATCTTGCAATAACAGAGGTTCAAGCTCAGCTCCGCTTATGAATCAATATGCAACCTTGGACAAATTGTTTCCCCTTCTTTAAACTTTATTTTTCTTATCTGGAGAGTGAACATAATATTATCTACTTTGCAGCATGGTTAGGTGTTATTTGTTCATGCCGCTATAACAAAGCACCATAGACTGAGTGGCTTATAACAGAGATGTATTTCTTACGGTTCTGGAGGCTAGAAGTCCAACATTAAGTTTCTAGCATGGCTGGGTTCTGCTGAGGGCCCTCTGCTGACTTCTCCTTTTATACTCACATGACAGAAAAAAATAGTGAGCTAGCCCTCTGGTCCCTTCTTACAAGGACACTAATCTCATTGACGAGGGCTCTACCCTCATAACCTAATTGCCTCTCAAAGGCTCCACCTTCAAACAATAACACATTGGAAATTAAGATTTCAATAAATTTTAAGGGGACATGGACTTTCAGTCCATAACGGGAGGACAATATGAGATAGTACAGACAGGACACATACAAAGTAGTAGCTTCTACTAAGAAAATGGCCTCTGAACCAATGGCTCGTCTAGTGTCTTCTGCCAAATCAGTGAAGCCCTTTTTAAACATGTAACTAATAAATTGAACTGATTCTTACTGATCATTTGCTGTGTGCAAGGTATTGTAGAGAAAAACAAAATGGAAACTATGCCCTTAAGGAATAGCTGTTCTCCTATATGGTGATGTTTGCCACTGTAAGTATACTTCAGTCAAGGTATGAGAGGTGATTGCCATGAGAGAGGTAAAGGCAAGAGACTGTGAGATCGCAGAGGACGGGAGAGAAGCCTTCAAGTTGGATAAGGCCATGAAGTTTCCTTGTAGAAAAAGACTTTAAACCTGCCTTAAAAAGCAAGCAAGCAAATTAGTTCAAATATTGTGGAAGACAGTGTGGAGATTCCTCAAAAATCTAAAGACAAAACTACCATTTAACCCAGCGATCCCATTACTGGGTATATAACCAAAAGAATATAAATTATTCTATTATAAAGACACATGCACACATATGTTCATTGCAGCACTATTCACAATAGCAAAGACATGGAATCAACCTAAATGCTCATTAATGATAGACTGGATTAAAAAATGTGGTACATAGACACTGTGGAATAATATGCAGCCATAAAAAAGAATGAGATCATGTCCTTTGAGAGATACGGATACAGCTGGAGGCCATTATTCTTGGCAAACTAACACAGGAACAGAAAACCAAATACCACATGTTCTCATTCGCAAGTGGGAGCTAAATGATGAGAACACATGGACACAGAGAGGGGAACAACCCACACTGGGGCCTTTCAGTGGAAGGAGGGAGAGGATCAGGAAAAATAACTAATGAGTACTAAGCTTAATACTTGGGAGATGAAATATCTGTACAACAACCCCTGTGATACATAGTTACCTATGTAACAAACCTCACTTGTACACTTGAACTTAAAAATAAACATAAAACATAAATAAGTGAATAAAACTTTTTTAAAAGAAAAAAAAAGCAAGTAAAGATGGACCTGAGGAGATGGGATTTCAGGCAGGTTAAAACTCCTTGGTGGCATGTACCTGAAAGGAGGGAAAATAAAAACATTTTTTAATGGTAAAGAAAAGGTAGGATTTGTTAGAAAGATTCATAAAGTGGAATTTCATTATCAAGCTTGAGGAAATTCAGGAACCAGCACCTCTCTGAAAATGCTAGCAAAAGAAGCATGTAACTCTTCTCTCTAGGATGCAACCAAGAAATAACTAATTTTCAGCTGCGTTTTACAAATAGACATCTCTGTTCCTTTGTTCAAATTATCAGGAGAGAGAATCAAATTGGCACAGTGTGTATCAGTAAAAAGTGGCCAGTGTAGCGATGGCATAGTCATTGGGAATGCCTTTGTAAGCAGAGCAACTACCCCAATTTGTGTTGATTATAGAACAGAATGAGGAAACGCATTCTAGGGGACAATAGCATAGAGGTCAAAGCGCTCAAGATGTGCACAGAGAAGAGCAGACTCCATGTCCAGATTGTACACGGTGTGCAGGAGAGGAACAAGATGAAAGCTGGAACCTGTTTCTATTCCATCAATGTCTTCAAAATCCCACGAATAAAGGATGAGTGAGAGATGAGAGGTCAGAAAGGAATGAGTGACATTTGGTTAAATTACTGCAGAGAAATTGTACTGTGTAGGATCTGCTGGGTTGTTATTGAACACCAGGACAAAACTTACTCTGGAAACATTATATGGCAGAATCAAAGTGCATTCAGTGTAATTGCACAGACTGCTCAAAGTAAAAAAAAAGTACTTCAAATAGATAGAAAAATATTACTTGAACCGAATTAAATTTATTGTAACCTGGAAAATCTTGTTTTGATTTTGCTATCTAAATTGATTATCCTCTCTATTGGGAGTTTCCAAATTATGTCTAAGTCTTACTCATTCATTCAACTAATTCTTTGGAGAATGTGAACATTCATTTATTTCTCAATAGGTAAATTCTGCCTGGTTGAGTATGGAGACTCAATTCCTAAAACATAGGGACTGAGTTCCTAATGTCTCTCCTGAAACCCCACTTCATGTCTCTACAAAGACCCCATCAAAATAAAATTCAAGAAGTACAAAAAGGAATACATTCATATGAGAAAACAGAGAAATATTTTTTAAAGAAGAAAGAAAAAAGGAAAGAAAAATAAAATGTGAAAAAGGTTTCCAGAGCATACAGCAAAAATACAAATAAACATAAAATTAAGGTAATAGAAAACAAATATGAATGTTCATTACATAAATGTCTTGGGAGGGTACTAGTATGATAAGAGGAAAAGAAATTAAGAAAAATCAAAGTAATTCAGAATAATCTCAGACTTAATGAACAACCCCTCAAATTAAAACAGCTAATAAATAAGCACAATTAATTAAACAAAAAGGCCCACATATTAACATGTCTTCATACATGCACAACATCAATGATTACTTTTCTAAAGAAAAGGGTAATTCACATACAAAAGAACCAAAATCAGAGCATCACCATTCTAGCATCAACACCAAGCATCAGAAAACTTCAGAACAATAGACTCAAAGTTCTGGAGGAAAAATTTTCAACTCTTTAATCTCAAAAAAAATTAAAAGATAGCCTTTGTCCTTTAAAATGGGAACATAACTAGTATATTTTATAATGATTATATTTGTTTTATTTTATTTCTGCCATTTTAGTTTTGTTTGCTCTTCAACTTTTTTTCCTGATTTCTGTTAGACTATGTTTTCTTATTTTATTTTCTTATATTGGTTCCTGCATGAAGAGGCTCTATCAATTTATATTCCAAAAGTCATTTTTAAGAATACTCTTATCCTCTCTCTAACATCCTCACTAGGTAGCTTCAGGTTTTTGGCCACATTTTTGACAAGCTGACAGTAAAAAACCAAATCAATTTATTGACTACTAACTAAAAAAGATTCATGCTAATCACTGTGTTTATTTTTGGTAAGTGGTTCGCATATCTTTTCCATTTCTAATTTGTTTGTTTCTTCAATACTGAATTACAAGTATTACATATTGTAGATATTAATTATTTTATATTATTTTAAATATTTTTTTCTCATGATATTACTTGTTTTTTAACATTGTGTTTCATGGCACTTGAATAATAGAAGTTTTTAATTTTTTTTTTTTTTTTTTTTTTTGAGATAGTCTCACCCTGTTGCCCAGGCTGGAGTGCAGTGGCATGATCTCAGCTCACTGCAACCTCCACCTCCCGGGTTCAAGAGATTCTCCTGCTTCAGCCTCCCAAGTAGCTGAGATTACAGGTGAGTGTCACTACACCTGGCTAATTTTTGTATTTTTAGTAGAGACGGGGTTTCACCATGTTGGCCAGGCTGGTCTCGAACTCCTGACCTCAGGTGATCCACCTGCCTTGGCCTCACAATATGCTGGGATTATAGGCATGAGCCACTGTGCCCTGCAGAAATTTTTAATTTTTAAGAGCTCTCACTTATAATGCTGTTTGTTATTGTCTTTGAAGACTTTACAATCCCAAAATTATAAACATATTACCCTATATATTTGTAATATTTTTGTCTTAATGGTTATTTTTATCATACTCTAAGATATCTGAGGATGTATAGTCCTGAGTTAATTTTTAATATTAACCAAATTTTCTAAAGTCATATATAAACAAGTCCATCTTTTCACTAGTGAGTTGCAATGATATTTTTTTAATTCTCCAAGACATCTGAATGAAATAATTTTATGACACATAGATTTCCATATATATACATGAGTGTGGATTCTCTATTCTGTCTCATTGATGTATTTATCTATTCTATGCAAATACCATATTGTATTTATTATTACAGTTTTGTGTATGTGTTTTAATCTCTGGTTGAACAATTGCTCCTTTTTCTTATCATTTATTTTAGAATCACCTTATTTCAGATATTATCCTAGAAGGTATTGTACCACAGGATAGAAGGTCAATACACAAAAATTAATCACAATTTTCATACTGTCAGTAATCTATCAAAAACAAAAATTTAAGGTACATACCATTTACGATCACTTGAAAAAAAAAAGAAAATACATAGGTATAAATCTAACAAAACACAAAAACAGGATCTACATGTAGAAAAACTGTAAAGTCTTGTTGAAAGAAAGCAAAGGATGTCTAGATAAATGGAGATAAATACCATGTAGGTGGATGACAAGGCTTTACATAGTAAACACATCAATGCTACCAAAATTGATATATAGATTCAAAACAATATCAAAACGTCACCAAAATTTTTGTAGTTATAAACAAGATCACTGTAAATTTTATATGGAAAGGCAAAGAATGGCTGAAATTATTTTGAAGAGAAAGAGTGAAGTGGATGGAGTTACATTAGCCAGTTTTTTTTTTTTTTCTTTTTTTTGAGACAAGAGTCTCGCTCTGTCGCCCAGGCTGGAGTGCAGTGGCGCGATCTCGGCTCACTGCAAGCTCTGCCTCCCGGGTTCACGCCATTCTCCTGCCTCTGCTGGGACTGCAGGCGCCTGCCACCATGCCTGGCTAATTTTTTGTATTTTTTTTTAGTAGAGACAGGGTTTCACCATGTTGGCCAGGATGGTCTCAATCTCCTGTCTTACGATATAACTGCAGTATTTAAAACAATGTGGATTGGTGGAAATATCAACACAGAGATCAATGCCACGGAATAAGAAACCCAGAAAAATATCTACAAATATATATTCAACCAATTTTTGGCAAAAGTGCAAAGACAATTCAATGGAGAAAGGATAGTATTTTTAAACAAATGATGTTGAAACAATTGCATATGCATAGGTTAAAAAAAAAAAAAACTCAACCTAAACCTCAAGCCTTCTAAAAAATTAATTCAAAGTGAATCAGAAATCTAAAAGTAAATTGATAAAAACAATATATTGTACATTTTAAAATATAAGAGAGATTTAGAATGTTCCCAACATAAAGAAATGATAAATTTTTGAGATGATGGATATCTTAATTACCCACATTTGATCATTGCACATTGTATGCTTGTATCAAAATTTCACATGTACTCTTCAATATATACAACCATTATGTATCCATAATTTAAAAAAAAATCTTCTTTGAAACAGAGCCTTTATGTTCACGAAACATAATTAATTCCAGATAGTAATGGAAGATGAAGCTAAAATTACAAGAGCCTACTTTAGAATTAAAAATAATGTAAGACACATAAGACCATATATGTTATAATTTCATTCGTATGAAATATCCAGAACAGGTGAATTCTTAGAAACTGAAAGCAAATTAGTACTAGCCAGGCGATACGGGGAGAGAGGCATGAGTAATGACTGTTTAAGTTGTATGAGATTTCCTTTGGAGTGATGAAAATGTTCTGAAAGTAGACAGTGGTGATGTTTACATAACATTGTAAATGTACTAAATGTCATTGATGGTAAATTTTGTGTTCAGTGTATAAAATGTTTAAAATATTTAGAAATAAAAGAATACGTAGGCAGAAAATAAATAAAAGTAAAAAAAACCCCATAAAACTATAAATCTTTTGGAAGAAAGCTTTAAAAAAGAGAACTTTTGGGCAAATAATCTTTAAACATAAAGTTCTATAAAAGATCTTTGAAAAAGTAGATAAATTGAATTAATCAAAATTTTAAAAAAGGTTTTCTTCGTGAAAGACCCCTGTTAAGAAGACAAAAAGACAAGCCACTGAGTTGGAGGGCGGGGAGGATCCTATCTGCTAAACACATATATGACAAAGGACTTTTCTCCAGAATATTTAAAAATACTCTAAGTTCAATAATAAGAAAGCACAGAATTCAATTAGAAAATGAGAAAAATACTTAAACAGGCACTTTGCTAAAGAAGATAAATGAATAGTGAATAAGTATGTAAAAGGATGCTACAAATCACTAGCTATGAAAGAAAAACAAATTAAAATCATGAAGATACATAATTAAAAACCTATCAAAATGGCTGAAATAATACTGTTAGTACCAAATGCTGGAGAAGATATGGAGAGACTGGGTATCCTACACATGCTATCGGGAATGTGAAATAGTACAGCTACTCTGGGAAACAGTTTAGCACTTTCTTTTGAAGTTAAACATACATTCGCCATGTGATCCAGCAATGCCACTCCAAGAAAATTGAAATGCATGTTTACACTAAAACCTATACACAAATGCTCACAGCAGCTTTATTTGTAATAATCTCAAACTGGATACAATCTAAATATCCCTCAATGCGTGAAAAGTAAAATAAACTCTAGTACATCTATACTACTCACCAATAAGACTCAACAAATTATTTGATGGTTAGATCTCAATAGCATTGTGCTGGATATTTTTAAAGCCAGTCTCAAAAGGATGCATATTCCATTATTCATTTATTTACTTATTTTAAATTATTATATATATATATATTATATGGAGAGAGAGCGAGACAGAGAGAGAGATGGAGTCTCACTCTGTCAGCCAGGCTGGAGGGCAGTGGTATGATCTCAGCTCATTGCAACCTCCACCTCCAGGGTTTAAGCAATTCTTGTGCCTCAGCCCCCTGAGTAGCTGGGATTACAGGCGTGGGCCACTATGCCCAGTTAATTTTTGTATTTTTAGTAATGATAGGGTTTCACCATGTTAGCCAGGCTGGTCTTGAACTCCTGACTTCAAGTGATCCACCCGTCTCAGCCTCCCAAAGTTCTGGGATTACAGGCATGAGCCACCGTGTCCAGCCTGATTCCATTTATGTAGCATCCTCAAAATGACAAAATTGTATACATGGAGAATAGATTAGTGATGATCATGGTTTAGAAGAAGAGTGACACAAGTTTACCTATGTAGCAAACCTGCCCTTGTATCCCTGAACTTAAAAGTTTTTTAAAGAGTGTGATTATAAAAGAATAACATGCAATTTCCCATGTAGTGAAGAAATAATCCTGTATCTTTATCATGGTGGTAGTTATATAAATTTATACATGTGATAAAATGTCATAGAATTTATATGTATAACCCATAGACACACCAAAAACATGAGTGTATGTCAAACCTGATGAAGTCTGATTAAGTTACACAGTCTATTTAGTTGTATTATACCAATGGAAATTTCCTAGCTTTATTAAAAAATTACTATACATTAGTAATTATGTAAAATGCTACTATTGAAGGGACCCAAGTAATAGGTACATTGGATCTCACTGTACTCTTTTGAAACTTTTTGTCAGTTTATATCAAAATAAGCTAAAAATGTACATAAAGGGAATCATATTATATGTATTCTTTTGTGACTTTTTTGGGGTCCTCTCAACACTGTTTATAAACTTCATCTAGAAGATTACCCATAATTCTTATTCATTTTCACTGCTGTATAGTAGTTTTATTATGAGTACTCTATACTTTTTATCCTCCCTATGATATACATTTGGGTTGTTTCTAATCTAATTGTTGTTGTTTTTGTTGTTTTGCTAGTGACAACAGCAATGCTATGAACAACCTGGTGCCCAGATGAGATTGTTTTTGGGAGGCATATACCTAGGAGGAAAAGCCCTAGATTGTACAGGGTGGACATTATGAAATTTACAGAAAAGCCCATTGCTCTCCAAAGTAGTTATACCAGTGTGCACTACAACAGGTAGTTACAAGCAATCTCTTTTTTCAGCCAGTGGTATTTGTCAGACTTAATTTTTGCCAGTCTGATGATGGTATTTGATATCTCATTGCTGTTTTCTTTTGCATTGCTCTCATTATGAGTGTCGTTTCTAATATTTGGTGGTTGTCTCTGCCTCCTTCCTCAAAGTCATCTCCTACCACCCAACCCCATTACTAATTGTGCCTCAGCAACCCTGTCCTTCTTTCATCTCCTTGTTTAGTCATAGACAGTTCCTGCCTTAGGTTTTTTTTATTTTATATTCCCTCTACTCACCCTCTCTGTTTGAATTAGTCTGTCCTCCAGCAGTCATAGAACTGGCCTTTTCTCATCCTTTGGGTTTCACTATATCCTCAAATAGGCATTTTATAGCCGTCTTCATGTCACCTTTTTACACTTTTAAAATACGGTTTATTTCTCTCTGAAACAGCAGAAAAAATCTTGATGATTTTGTGTTTAATAACCTTGTTGAGTCACTCCCCTTCTATAATATTATAATCTCCATGAGAGGAGCGGTTTTGTCTTTATCACAGTCTTCGCTACACCTGGAAGAGTGAAGAGGTAACAGGATGTTGTGGGAAGGTTCTGAGGCTTGGAGCAGGTTGGAATGTTTCAAGAATGCAGCATGTAAGACCTTGTAGGCCACACTAAAGCGTGTGAATTTATTTTTAAACATGATGATAACATTTAAGGAACATGAAAAGGGAACAGGGAAATCCTACTTATATAGTAAAATTTATGTAATTCTCCTGCACAAGCCATAAACACTAGCCTTATCATAAACCTGTTCTCCAGGTTGGTTGACCTCTAGAGATGTTGCACAGTGGCATTCTGAGACTCCCTAATTTGAAATCTCCATGAGATTCAACATAATCTTCTATGTTGTTTTATTTCTTATTTTTCTGAAGTTTGTTTTCATGCAACTTCTGTGAAAATAAAAATTTTCAGACTCCTTGCATGTACAGTGTGCTCTAAATTGATGGCTTAGCAAGGTATCAAATAATAAGCTAAATTTGTTTTTAATAGAAAATCAAAGTAAAAGCTATTGATGTTTGAATCAAAAAGACAACCTTAAATACTAAATTGTTGAGATGGTCTTCAATTCATGTATTAGGTAACAGGAAAGAGAATTAATGGTCCAACTCTCCAATATACTAGAAGAATAAGAAAATAAATAACAGATGTAGAAATACATGGATAAAACCAGAAACTCTTAAAATTTAAAATACACATGGATACATGAAAACAAAAAAAGGACATAAGATATAAGTTGAATTTGTTTTTAAGTCAAAAAGTCTAACCATGTAAGAAAGAGAAAAAAACACCAAATAAATATTTGGATAGGCAAAAAGTGTTCTAACTGCCAAGAAAAATATTTTTAAATTGCTTAAAATACAAATAATCAGATTGATTGAAAACACTGTATAAATTTTAACATTAAAACTTGAATATATTTTTAAAGGACTGTAGAATAATTATAAAAATCTATTACTTATAAGCTACAATGAAACTATTAATTCAAATAAAAAGAAATTATATAAGCTATATTCTCTAATGATTATGTTGTAAACTTGTTATAAATATACATAATAAATTAGACATATATATGACAAGACATATATATTGATATGGAATTTTTAAAACATATTTTCTAAATAACACACCTAAAACCATATACAACTTTGTACCAGTTAATTTTGAAATCTAGATGACACAGATAGTTTTCCTAAAAAAAATAAATATTTCTGAAAATTCTTAGAAGAAAATAAACTCAAAAATATTTAGACAGCTCAGACTAGTCAATAGTATCAAAGCTTTAAATTTCTCAGTGTCACAGTCTCAGATCTTCAGAATCTGGCATCCTTACGAGATAAAACGAAGTTTCATTTTGTACTTCAAAGTGACACTTTTAAAGATTCAATTTATAAATAACCAATCCCTTTGGATTGTTTTCAGCCAAGAATATAAGTCTGTCCATTCTCCTTCACTATTTTGTGTTATAGGGCAAGCCATTCTTCTTCACTTTTTATACTTCATTCTGTTTGCACAAGTGAATAGGAAAGTTTGTATAATTTGGAGTTTAATGAATCCCACTTTCTCACAGATGTATGCCACTATTTCAAATATCACCTTTATCAAGAATAAAAATAATATTTTGATTGTTCATCTCCTTTACTTTCCTTGTTTCATTTTAATATAAAGGCACAAAACTTGAAGAGAAAAGAGAGATGTTGTTTACTGAGGTTTTTGGAATCCTCAACACTGGCTCCAGCCATAAAAGCAAAAAAGGAGGAGCTGTCAATTCCCCTCTGTCTATAAAAGGTAATTGCATCTTTAAGGCCCCCAGGTTGAGAAAGGCCAGTACACCAGGCTTCTGCCCATGGATCATCGACCCACACGGGATTAAAATGGGAGCAAAACCAGGTGAACTGTTATCTTAAAAAAGAATAGTTTTTCTATTTATTTAAGTCACTGGACTTTTAAAATTATATATACCAGAAACTAAATCTCAGTCCTAACAAATGTGTTCCATGAATTACATAATTTTTTGTTGAGAATTACAATGTAGTAAAGGTATAAAGAATTCCCAGAATTTCTTGTAGAAAGCCAAGGAAGCAGTTGTATAGATTATTTTATGACAGGTATGTGAAAAAGTATTTGATTTTATTTATGATAATGTTGATATTTAAAAGCATATATAGCTTTTAAGAGAGCATGAAAAGTTTTAAAAAAGCTTAAAAAATGCAATTTTAAGAAAGATGATCCAGCAAATAGGATACAATGCCGCTTCTCTGAGGGAGACAATGAAAAAGTATTTTAGCAAATGAAAGGTTCCATTTCTGAAATAATTAGCACTTCTCAATGTCAAGTTTGCTCATCTTATGAACAGTTCTATTATTAACATACAGAGAGCTAATATGAAAAGCACATTCTTATGTTAATTATCTAATTAACTAATCCAGGCACAATTAAGCCACTAAATTCACATAGTATTAATTTTTCTTATGTTGGTCTCATGGATACTAAATTTCTTGGCAAGTTAACATTTTTGCTGGTCTTCCTGACACTTTGATATGTTCACTCCAGTGGACTTCTTAGAATGCATGAACTCAAGAAAAGGTAGAGGTCTCTCATTTAGTTTCACAGGTCTGTTTTCTAGAGAATTTTGCCCAACTTCACCTGAAGAACTCAAAAAATATTATCCAGCAAGTAACATTTCACTTCAAATGACAGTATTAAGCCCTTCCTTTTTTAGCAATTAATCATGTGATGATGAGAAGAGAAGGAAGTAGAACGTGTTGAGTGCATGAGGATGTGAGGAAGCCCTGCTTTGAAGATTGAAAATTTGAAAGCAGAAGAGACAAGTGTCCCTGTTTTTTTTTTTTTTCCTGTAGCTATTGAGTGTGGGAAGACCACTGTTACATCCCACATAGGCAAGATGCTGGACATGGGATTATGATCTGACTGGATGCAACTATTTCTTGAGACAGGCCACGTCATCTTCTCCTGAGTTTCCCTAGAAGCCTAGAGGAGATCAAAAAGGTGACAGTGACTAAGCCTGACAGCTTTTATCTCTGCTAGAGAATTACCCCAGGAAGGAAACAGAGTTAGAGACAGCTAAAATCTCAGAGTAGCAGCAGCTGCAGCCATATCAAAGGTGAGAACTGGGCCAACAAAGGAAAACCAGCCAAATACTCCAGTGAGTGTCAGAGGATACTGTAGAACATTCTGATGTCAAGGGCAGAATTATGCTCTTCGATGGACACTTCCCATCAGCAACCTTGGCTGCTATAACCCATGATCTATGAATCATGTAATGGACAACATACTATGATACCTACTGGGAAATCTGAGTCAAAATTGAGTTTTAAAATAACAAGTGATTGAATTAAAGGCTCATATGAGTTGGAGAACAACTGGATTGGTCTGACAGTTTTCCAGAGTTGGTGAGGTTTAATTGGATGCTAATAGAGCAACAGTCTCAGCTTATATTGATTCTGATGCTATCCACATCTATTGAGCTAAGACAATGAAATATATTCCACTACTCAGAAGAGAAAGTGCCCATGAAGAGTCTAGATTTTGCAGATAGGGAAACGTGGGTGTAAATTCAATCTCTGCCACTAGGCTGGCTGAGTACACCTCAGCAAGCTTTTCCCTTCCTTAAGACTCACTGCCTTTTGCCTATGTCAGGTTGGAGGCTAATAAAATACCAGACAGCATCGGTGCGAGGATAGGTGTGTGACTGACTCAGAAGCAAGTCTCCTCTGAAATCCTTTGAATAACTGAGTCTCTCATCCCACATCCTGTGCAAAATTCTTCACCAGAGTTCTGGAAATTCCTGAGAGTTTGTGTCTCTCCCAGTCACCTTTAGCTTTAATGCCTATCTTCTGCTAAAATTTCAGTCTTTACTTTGCATTTTGTGGCTATCTGCTCCATTGAAAATCCAAATTTAAAATGTATCCTTCTCTTGGTTTCTCTGATGCCTCAAGTAGATTGTTATTATTCTTTTAGGGGTTCCACATTGCAATAACACATGATAAATACATTTATACTGAGTATTTAGGAACCATATTTTTAAGGCCCTTGTCTGATTCCAGCAAGTAAATTTTAGTAGCTTCCCCTCTATTTTTCTCAGCTCTCTCTTTATTTTCTCTACCCTTCTTTCTTTTCTGTGCTCTGCACTCACACATCTCCCTTTTACTCCATTACTTCTAAATGACCTATATGTGTAATGTTTTACTTATTTATATATGTATGTTATATATACATTATATGATATATATGTTGTATGTATTTATATATATGATGTAAAATTCTAGAAATTAAAGAAACAATCACCATAACAATTTTATTACCTAGAACCATTCATGTTTGTAATTGAAAACTATCCAGGTTAGCATCCAGGCTTTACCTATGTCGGCTTGGGTAATTCTCCAAACCTCCCTATGTCTCAATTCCATCATCTCAACAGTGAGGAGAATAATGGTAGTTGCCTCTTAGTGTGGTTGGTTATTAGACGTAGCGAAGTATCACGTGCACAGTGCTCAGGAGACTTCCTGCATTCAGTAAACACTAAGTAAGAAGTGCTGGACTGCTCTTAGTATAATTGTTTGGCATTATAATTTCAGCCATCAATTTATCATATAAGAGTGAGAAAGGTAAAGACAAATTAATAGATATAAATAATGTCTAAAGGAAGAAATCATTCTGGCAAATATTTTTATTGTTTTTTTTCAGTACTGTATTTTAATAAATAAAATTGAAATTGTTAAATATCTGGTAAGAATTTTTCACAAAAATAAATATTATTATTTCTCTACAGTTAATAAAAATGATTGTGCAAACAGCATTATAAGGTTAGACTCATTACTTCCTTAACAACACTCTTTAATTTCAGAGGGTTTAAATTTATTATTTACTATAAAACAGGTGAGATCAGGTGGTCAAACTACCCTGTCTCCAATTTCTCAACTCTCTCCTTTTCCCACTTCTAATTTGTGTAAGGTAAATTATGATGTTTATATTACTAAGAATTATAATATGTATATACTCTTTTGTATATAATTACCCATCTTAACTATATATCAAATAAATGCAACATTCAACCCAGATTTTTACATAGTTTTTTTAATTTTAAAATTTTGTGTGTTCTTCTTTAATTGGCCATTTTGTTTGTTTTGTTGTAAGAAAGGCATATGGTTATTGTATTTTTTTTAATATTCTGTATCTAACAATACAGATGTTCCTTAACTTATGATGAGGTTACATCCAGAAAAACCCATCATAACTTGAAAATATTGTAAGTCAAAAATACATTTAATACACCTAACATAGTGAACACCATAATTTAGTCTAAGCTACATTTAAGGTGCTTAGAATATTTACTTTAGCCAAATCATCTAACCCAAAGCCTATTTTATAATAAAGTATTGAATATCTCATGTAATTGGTTGAATACTATACTGAAAGTGAATAACAGAAAGGTTGTATAGGTACTTGAAGTATGGTTTCTCCTGAAGGCATTATTGCTTTCATACCATTTTAAAGCCAAGCAATTGTAAATCAAACCATTGTAAAATGGGGACTGCTGTGGTTTGGATATTTTCCCCTCCAAAGCTTATATTGAAATTTGACCCCAAATGTTGGAGGTAGGACCTAATGGGAGATGTTTTGGTCCTGGAGTCAGATGCCTCATGTTTGTGCCATACTTGCAATAATGTGTGAGTGCTCATTCTCTTAATTATCCCACGAGGTGGTGGTTTAAAAGAGTCTGGCACCTCTCTCTCTCTTGCGTCCACTCTTGCCATGTGACTTCACACTCCAGCTCCCCTTTGCCTGCCACCAAGAGTGGAAGCAGCCTGAAGCTCTCACCAGAAGCCCACCAGATTCCAGCACCATGCTTCTCGAGCAGTCTACTGAACCATGAGCCAAATAAACCTTTTTTTCTTTATAAGTTACCCAGCCTCAGGTATTCCTTGATAGCAAAACAAATGGAGTAAGAAAGGAACCATCTGTACTATAACCTCTATCCGTGCCACCAGAACTGCACTGAAATTTATCCACCATTTCTTGGCATTAAGTATTACTGTCAAGAAGTAGAAGTCCAGACTACTCTTTCCTCATGTAGGTGGCTCACTATTTCTGCTAGGGTATCAGAAAAATGCTTTTCTATTTCTACCAAATAATCGGTAATTTTATTAGGACATGCCCCAATGTAGATCAATTAGAATTTTATTTCTAACTATGAATTTACATCTTTCTTGCTTCCAGGAAACTTTCCCGTATTATACCTTTAAATATGTTTTGTTCTGCATATTGAATTTACTAATAAGGACACCATTTATCCTTATGTTTTCTACCCTTTACATTTACTGTCTCCTATCTATTTGCTTAATCTCTTCATCTTTTTTTTCTGTGCATTCTTTTGTGATTATCCCAAAACTCTGTTCCATGACAAAAAAAAAATCAATTTTCAGCCATTTTATTTTATCTCTCACTCTTTGTCATTTATTATTTGTCCTGTGGTGTCTGCTTTAATAATTGACAAATGTATTATCATCTCCCGTTCTGACTTTCTGTTTCTCAACACACCCCCTCTCACCCCTCCACTTTTCCTATTGGAGTTGAATAAGTCTCTCCCGGAACCGCCTCTGATCATGATCGTGATCATCACCCACATTTCTATCCACTGGCTCAAAAAATCTTCAAGGATACCCTGACTCTTCCACTATCTCTCTGAGACCTGAGAAAGTTGCTGCCATCAGAGTCCTAGTATCCTCACGTTTGTTTTTATGGATTTCAAAGGAGAAACTTTCATAACAATGATGACGATGATAATGACCATGACAATAGATGATACATATTGAGCCCTTGCTATCTGCTAAGAACTGTTTCAGCTAATTTTTAATAATTGCCTCATTTAATCTATGTAACAGCTCCATAAGGAGGGTGCTAGTACTATTCTTATTCTCATTTTGTCAATGAGGCACAATGAGAAAATGAAGGCACAGAGCAATTAAGGAAATCACCCTGAATCAGACAGCAATTTAAAAGTGGTTGCTTCACTGCAAAGTGTTTTCCAATACTTTTTAGAATTGGTGTGTCTTTAGGAGTACAAAAAAAGTCATCTGCCTAACAAAAAGGTGCTCCCCAACCTACCCTGTGTTTTCAATTGCTTTAGTAGCAAAAAACGTCATTCATTTTACCGTCCTGATACAAGCCAACTCCTGCCTGACTGTCATAGTCTCTAACTGGTCTCCTGTGTCCAGCCACACCACCTACCAATCCATTCTGCTCACATTTGCCCATGTGGTTTCTTCAGAACACAGACTTAAGCCCACTATCCTTCAAGGGCCTCGTAGATGTTAGGGTAAGTCCCTAACGCTTTCATGTGATTCCTAAGATTCTCTATAATCTGGCCTTTACCTCCCTTTCTGGACTCATCTGCTGCTGCTCCCCTTCCTGAATTTTTTATTGCAGGACCATGGACTCTATTCTTTTAAAGTAATATTGGTATAAATGTATGAGTTACAAGCACGATTTTGTTACACACATAGGTTACATAGTGATGAAGTCAGGGCATCCATCATCCAAATAACGCATGTTGTACCCATTGCTCTACGGCATCTTGAACCTTTGCTCTTCCTCTCAAATCCCGATTGCTGACTCTCTGCCTTGAGTAAATGTCACACAGTTTACTTGTCTCAACTTTACCGTTGTTTTACACGGGGCTTTTGCTGACCCTATACAGGTGTCATTTCATATAGTCCCACAACTTTAAATATTCACCAACCACATTTCATTGAGATTAATCTATACATAGGTTTGTTCACTTTGGTTTCCCCGGCACTTAACCCTGCATCCAGACACGAGTGGGCTTGAAGTAAATGTTGGTTTGTGGATGAATAAATAAATATCATTGGAGAAAATAAAAACTGAGAAGGCACCTTAAATGTGGACTCTTGCTCTGAGGGAGAAATTAGATTAAGAGATGAAAATGTGCTTAATAATTTTTCTGTGCCCTGGAAATATACTGAATATTATTTATTTGGGGGGCCATTTTCCTCACTAGGTTGTGGGTTCCTTGAGGAGAGGGACCCCATGTTATTTATGTCATATACCCACTGAATAGAAATGTATTTGGCCTGGGGATTGATCATAAATATTTTTTTCCCCTGGGCATGGTGGCTCATACCTGTAATCTCAGCATTTTGGGAGGCTGAGGAAGCCAGATCACTTGAGATCAGGAGTTCAAGACCAGCCTGGCCAACATGGCAAAACCCTGTCTCTATAAAAATACAAAAATTAGCCGGGTGTGGTGGTACACACCTGTAGTCCCAGCTACATGGGATCCTGAGGCAGGAGGATCCCTTGAACCCAGGAGGCGGAGGTTGCAGTGAGCTGAGATCATGCCACTGTACTCTAATGGGTGATGGAATAAGATTCTGTTTCAACAATAAAAATAATAATAATTTTTGTTTCCTTAAGTGTCAGCGTGTACCCACTACCCATGGAAAACTTCCAAACTAATCTCACAGTCAACCGGAAGTTATTGTCTTTTCAAAAGGAAAAGTCACACTGATTTTTCAGTGAGACACACATCACACAAAGTGAGACCTACTGGCATACCTCTGTTTAAGGTTGGTTGAGTTATTTTCCATTTCCAATGCAGTTGAGTTTCAACCACTTTTAAAGAGCAACATTCTTTCTGTGGTTTGGAGTATTCTTTGTTTGCTAATAAAGTTCTCCTTAAAGAAGGCGATAATCAGGTTTCCTTCCATTACGCATAGCACAAAGTACATGATTTATAAAGCCCATGGTACCATAACAATGTAAAAATGTCTTGTCAGATCTCTGGGAAGAAACTCTATATCCCAGTTCAATAACAAAGACACTGGAAATGCAACCAGCCCCTGGTTCTGTGCACAGTAGCCTCTCAAAGAAAGAGAAAGAACAATAGACCTACAAGTTGAATTCTCAAAGCGAGCCACTCAGACAACCCACTGGGATGATGAATGAGCTGTCAAGCACATAAATAAACAGTAACTCTGCAATCACATTCAATACTTTATTTTGATCAAATAAATGTCATTATAGAGATACATCATTTGAGAACCATTGTGTTGGAGAGGACCTTAGACATGTTATTAATAAGAGTATCTAATATCCATTTACTATTATCCGGGGGTAGGCAATTTATATAGATTACCATATATAGCCCTCAGAACAACCCTATAAAATAGTTAAATTAGTCCCATTGTTACAGATGGGATTCTCGATGCATAGAGAAAAGAAGAAACTCTCCCAAATTCTTATAACTATAAAATGGGAGAACAAGGATTTGAATTGGGACTATGCAGTTCCAGAACCTGTCACCTAAACTATAGCTAATCCTTTTATCATAGAGATGAAGACAACAAACAGTGTAAGCAAAGCTACAAAGTATTAAATTGTTAAGGTATTTTTCTGAGAAACCCTATACATTATTTGTGTTATTTACTAATGAAAATAACACTATAAATCTGAACATATTGTCCCCATTTTACTAGTGAAGAAAGGGAGGTTCAGAAACATTTACTGACTTCCCCAAGGTCACACAAATAGTAAGTGCAAGGTCCATGATTCAAACTAAGGTGTGTAGACCTTGAAACTGAATCATGACTCATTATTAGCCTGAGTGGCTTCAAAAGATAATGAAGATAATTAGTACAAAACTATAAGTGATAACTCAAAAATGATACAGTGGTAAGAAGGGTACTGGGACAAAAGATAGTTGGGTTCAAATTGTAGTACCATCACATTTACTTTGTGATCTTAGGGAAGTTATCTCCTCCCTTCTACTCCTTTTGAATTTCCATTTTCTCAAGTTTAAAATTAAATAAAAATCTCTTAATGAAATATTACTGTCAAAGTTAAATAAAGCAATGTAGGCAAGGGGGCTGACATATGATAGAAATTCAAAAAATGTTAGTATATACCAATTAAACATGGCAGCAGATGAGTGTATTTGTCTCTCCCTTCCCACACACTGCTGAAATAAAAGTAAAGAAGTATAATGGTAGGATCCCTCAAACACACACAAAAAAGAGGAAATAAATATGGATGATAGATTTCCATAGATTTTTGAAGGATGGGAAGCCAGCAGAGGAAGTTAAAACCTAAACACCTGGGAGGTGAGTAATCATTAGAAACAATTCAGTTAAATCCAAAGAATCTCAGAAATGTTCAAAATTGTTGGTACTATGAACTATGAAAAATGTGGATGATACCTGGAACTTAAATGCAGATTTGATCCTCATCTTCCCTCTTTCACCCAATGAAGAGGTAGCTAGCTATATTTTCCTGCTGCTGTAGGAGACTAGAGTTTATTCTTCAGAGAAACAAAAAAACAAAGAGGTCCTGAAAGCAGATTCACCATGTCTGGAAGTTATTAGAAGTGACAAACTAAAATACATGGAAGCCTGCAGAGTGAACGAGGCAAGCCCAGGTGTCATCCTTTATTTCCAAACACCAGCAGGAGGGAAGGTATGAGATGGCTTTAGTCACATGTCTGGTACCTTCCTCAGATTGGCTTGAAAGCTGAACTTAGCAGGAGCCTTCTTTTTCTCCATGTTCTTTCGGGGCCTCTTCACATCTGTGTTATTTAATAGTGTGGATCCTGTGCTCTAAAAGACTAGGGTGGAAGCTTGCAGTCTTCCTAAATGCGAGGCCCAGAAAATCACAGCATCATTTTCTCTATGTTCCATTAGCCAATGCAGTTACAGGTCAGCCCTTGTTCAAGAGGACAGACAGAATCCTCCTCTCGAAGGGAGGAGTGTCATAGAATCTGCAGCCATCTTTAACCATCCACAGTTCATAAATTATGATCACCCTTTGATCATAAATTATTTGCACTCCACATAAATCTAAAACATACTCACTCTCTTCAAAGGTTTCCTAAGTAGCATCCCATTTCATTGCAACATTAGCTCACAACCAGGAGTGGTGGAGGCTCTTCAGATATGGTTTCTTCAGTAAAGTTCCTGTTAATCTAAAAACCTGGAACTGAAGACATAGCTATGTGGCCTCTTCACATCCAATATGTAATGCTGGAACAAAGACAGGGTACTACCATTGACAGTCCTGTTTTAAAAGGGAGAAATGAAGAGGTATGTTGCCGTTGGTAGTGTAGAGAAATTTTGAAGTCTTGTCAGATATATGTTGCCAATTCCTTTATTTCATTCCAGTCCTACTTTTTGGAAAAATTTTCTGTGGCTCTAACCTCTGCCCTCTGGGTTTTGGGTTCTGCCATGAATCAGCTTTCCTTTTCCATAGTAAATGAACTGGATAGCCCATATTTCAGCCCAATTCCTATTGAGAGTTTGGAGGTCTTGAGAGCTGTCACGCCAGCTGGTGGTATATATGCCAATCAACTTATTTTTAAAGCTTCATGGGTATCATTTGGATCTTATTGAGGTTCACTATAATAAACCATATTTATACCCATAACAACATATTTTCCCACAAAATAAAATATTTGTATTTCATCTTCACAACATTTGTGTCATTTCATTGAGCAGGCATTATTATTGTCTTCATTTCAGAGGAAGATATGCCTTTCTGACAAAGGCTCTTCTTTGTCTTAGTTTGGCTGGGAGTTTGTTGTGGGGCAGCTTATAAGATTCTTCAAAGTTCTCTTGTCTAGCAATGACAGGCAACAAATATACCTTTAAATCCTTCTGAGATATTAATAAATTGTCTTGTAGCCACATCCCACTTTTTTGCCCTGAAATTATGCATTATTGCCATGGATTTGATCTTTGCCCTGTGACATTTCTTTGAGTATCTTTTGGTTGATGGACATACCTACATTATTTAGGTTTTTAAAAATAGATGCTACATTCTATTTCAGCTGTATATCGCTATATAACAATCTTCCCCTAAACTTAGTGTAATAAAAAAACAAATGTTTTGTAATAGTTTGTGATTTTGTGGGTCAGGGATTCAGGCAGGAATAGGCTGTGTTATTCTTCTGACATTGTATAATTTAGTAGCATTCAGCTAATAGATAGGCTGGTCTAGGGGATCCAAGATGGCTTCCCCCAGGAAGCCCAGTACCTTGGTGGAGATGGCAGGAAGGCTGAAGCCAGCTGCCTTCCTGCTCCCACATGCAATCTGAAGGTCTCTTTGCATGATCTTGTCAGCAAAGGAGCTGTAGTTCTTAAATGGTGGCTCAGGACTCAAAAATGATAAAGGCAGAAGCTACCAGTCCTCCTAAATTCTCAACCCAGAACTGGCATAGTGTCACCTATGCCACACTCCAGTGACCAAAGCAGTCACTTTCTAGCCCATATTCAAGGGCTGGAGAGCAGATACCACCTCCCAATGAAAGGCATGTCACAGAACCTGCAGCCTTCTTCAATCCACCACAATTATTTCAGAGAATGCAGGAAAAGAATAGAGCTCTAGGTGTAAGAGAGCTAAATGTTAAATTACTATAATACAGAGTCAATAGATAATATTTGTAATTATTATCAAGACCAAGAAGTACAAGCATATTACTTACAGCTTTTGAGATAAATTCTAGAAATAACGGCTTTAAGAAAAGAAAGTAGGTACCTCTTGGGGAGGACTTGTTGGCAGAAAGGGATAAACAAAGCTCTTATTACATTTTATTTATAGGCTTTGAAATAATATTTGATTCATTTCACTATGCACATGAATTACTTGACAAAAATTAAATTTAATTTCCAAAGGGTAGTTTCTCATCATTTTTTTCAAGTGTGATAATTGTACCCCACTAGCCTAAGATGAAATTGAATGAATTTTGCAATGTTATTATTCTGAAATAAGCAACTAAAGAATTATTCAGAAGTTCCTCTCTGTCTCTGACTCAGGATTAGCTCAATAAGTCAAATAATAATAACATTTCAGGAGAGCCAATACCATAGTTCCTACAAGAAAAAGGACTAAGACTACAAGTTTACAAATCTTTTAAATAAATCCAATGTTTGTTACACTTTAAAAGTGTGTTAAAGGCCAGGTGTGGTGGCTCACATATGTAATCCCAGCATTTTGGGAGGCCGAGGCGGGTGGATCACAGCTCAGGAGTTTAAGACTAAGACCAGCCTGGCCAAGATGGTGAAACCCCATCTCTATTAAAAATACAAAAAATTAGTCGGGCGTGGTGGCAGCTGCCTGTAATCCCAGCTACTTGGGAGGCTGAGGCAGGAGAACCGCTTGAGGGAGGAGGTTGCCGTGAAGCCAAGATCACACCACTGCACTCCAGCCTGGGCAAAAGAATGAGACTCCATCTCAAAAAAAAAGTGTGTTAAAATGCATGCCAATTTTATAGTTAAACTCCAAAATAAAACCATTGGTAATATTTGTGTAGTGTTGTGCCTTTGATAGAGGATTTTCCTATACATATTTTTTTATTTCATGTTCACAACACTTCTGTTGTTTTATTGAGCAAGGATCACTATTGTCTTCCTTTTCCAAAGGAAGAAAGTGAGGTCTTCAGATATGGTTCCTTCAGTACAGTTCCTCTTAATCTAAAAACCTGGAACTGAAGACACAGCTATGTGGCCTCCTCACATCCAATATGTAATGCTGGAACAAAGATAGAATACTACCATTGACAGTCCTGTTTAAAAAGGTAGAAGACCTTGAAACTTAATCCTGACTCATTATTAGCCTGAATGGTGATGATGACGGTTTGACTCTGAGTCTCTACCCAAATATCATCTTGAATTGTAATCCCCACATGTCAAGCGAGGGACCTGTAATCTCCACTTGTCGAAGGAGGGAAGTGATTGGATCATGGGGGTGGTTTCCCCCACGCTTTTCTCTTGAGAGTGAGTGAGTTTTCATGAGATCTGATGGTTTTATGAGTGTCTGGCATTTCTCCTGCTTGCACTTCTCTCCTCTGCCACCATATGAAGAAAGTTGTTGCTTCCCCTTCACTTTCACTATGATTGTAAGTTTCCTGAGGCCTCCCCAGGCATTCGGAACTGTGAGTCAATTAAACCTCTTTCCTTTATAAATTTAAATTACCCAGTCTCAGGTATTTCTTTATAGCAGTGAGAAAACAAACTAACACAGATGAGCTAAGTACATTATCAAAGCTGATTTTTCTCTTCCAAACCCTGAGCTCTTTCACTATACTTAGTGCTGGTCTGCCAAACCCTTATAAGACTATGACCAGAGTGTGTAAGGGAAACAGAACTGTGAATGTTCATCTAAATCTGAAAAATACTACCACACTTGAACATTCCACAAGAATGAGTATAATCTTGACATGTGTAGTAGTAGTAGTATATTTATGGATTATTGCAACATCAAGAAGCAAACAATGTCTTTCTTGATGCAAACAATGAAGAGAAAAGGATTCCAACTCAGTAACATTTCAGTGAGAATGTTGAAAATTTTCCTCTATTAGGATAGAGACATTATCCAGAACACTTTCTTCTGGACAGTGCCAAAGTGTATACAACTTGAACAACCAACCAACCATTTAAAGTCCAGTTTGCAGAAATTCTGGTGTGATTTTTAATAGGAAGGAAAATGTGGGACTGGCATGAAGAGGTTTCACAGCTACATTTCACAACACGGGGTACTCAGCTGCTCCCCTTGAATGGACTAGCATGACAATGCACACTTATTCTGTAAACAGGTTTCACTTAGGGACCTGCAGCTTTGGCTTTGAAGGATAGAGCTGCCATCTTGTATAGTGTGATGAGCCACTGGGAGGTGTGGTTTTCCATTTGGCTAAGAATTGTTGTGTGACCAAGGGCACATAATACCTGAGTCTCAGTAGTCTTATTTAAATGTAAATAAATAGCATTTTCCAAAGTGTTGTGCCCATACCACTGAGAGCACATATGTCAGTCTTAGTTGGGACAGAGCTGAAAGCTTTAAATTATGATCATAATTTGTTTATTTTAATAGGGATTAGAATAACAATAAAGTATCTTACCTTCTCTAAGATTTTATCAACAGTATTGCTTGGTTTGAGACTAGAGTAGGTATTAAAATTGTTGAAGGTAGTCAAATTAGAGGAAAAAAACAATTAAATAATAATAAAAGTATATGTGTGAGGAAGCAACTAAAAAGCACTGGACCAGAAGAATCCCTTCTGCTTGAAAAATGTTGTGATTTTTTTTCCTTAAAAGACAAGAACATCAACAAGTAGTATTTTTTTCTATATTAATAAGAACACTGTTAATAATAACTACTGCTAACAGCTATAATATGAAGAAACTGTTATTTTCCCTTTTAAATAAGGAAACAACAGTTCAGGGAGACTAATTTGTAAAGAACCACACATCTAACTTGTGGAAGTGCCAGGATTCAAAGCAGTTTCACAATAATTGCAAAGTCCATACCTTTCCATGGGCTATGGAAGAACATAATAGCTGGAGTTAAGTGGCTGGGGCTCTGGAATCACACTGCTCAAACTGGCAACTTGGGTCCACCATTTTCTCTTTTATTCACTTTTATTTTAGGTTCAGGGGTACATGTGCTGGTTTGTTATACAGGTAAACTGTGTGTGATGGTGGTTTGGTGTATAGATTATTTTGCCATCCAGGTAATACACAACCTCCCAAGACTGAGCCAGAAAGAAATTGGATACCTTAATAGATCAATAATGAGTTCTGAAATTTAATCAGTAATAAAAAACCTACCAAGAACAACAATAAAAAATGACCAAGAAACAGAAGGATTCACAGCCAAATTCTACCAGATGTATAAAGAATAGCTGGTACCATTCCTACTGAAACTACTCTAAAAACTTGAGGAGAAGGGATTCCTCCATAACTCACTCTCTAAAGCCAGCATCGTTCTGATATTAAAATCTGGCAGAGACACAGCAAAAAAAAGAGAAAACTTCAGTCTAATATCCTCAATGAATGTAGATGCAAAAATAGTCAACAAAAACCAAATCCAGCAGCACATCAAAAAGCTTATCCACCATGGTCAAATAGACTTTATCACTGGGCTGAAAGATTAGTTCAACATACATAAATCAATAAATGTGATTCATCAAAACAGAACTAAAGACAAAAACCACATGATTATTTCAATAGATGCGGAAAAGGGTTTCAATAAAATTCAACACCACTTCATGCTTAAAAACCTTAAGAAATTAGGCATTGAAACCATATACTTCAAAATAATAAGAGCCATCTATGAAAAACCCATAGCCAACATCATACCGAATGGGGAAAAGCTGGAAGCATTTCTCATGAAAAGCAGCACAAGACAAGGACACCCCCTCTCACCACTACTGTTCAACATAGTATTGGAAGTCCTTGCCAGAGCAATCAGTCAAGAGAAAGAAATAAAAGCCATCCAAATAGGAAGAGGGGAAGTCAAACTATCCCTGATTGTATGCAATATGATTCTATACCTAGAAAACTCCATAGTCTCTGCCCAACAGCTCTTTGATCTGATAAAAAACAACTTCAGCAAAATTTCAGGATACAAAATCGATGTACAAAAATCAATATCATTCCTATACACCAACAACATTTAAGCTAAAGGCCAAATCAAGAATGCAATTCCATTCACAATAGCCGTAAAATAGTCAAATACAGCTAACTAGGGAAGTAAAAGATCTCTACAATGAAAATTATGAAACACTACTCAAATAAATCAGATGACACAAACAAACGAAATAGCATTCTATGCTCATGGATAGGAAGAATTATTAAAATGCCCATACTGCCAAAAGCAATTGACAGATGCAATGATATTCCTATCAAACTATCAATGACATTCTTCACAGAATTAATTCATAAAAAACTATTCTAAAATTCATATGGAACCCACAAAAAAGCCTGAATAGCCAAGGCAATG
This sequence comes from Pongo abelii, assembly GCF_028885655.2. Lineage (NCBI taxonomy): Eukaryota > Metazoa > Chordata > Mammalia > Primates > Hominidae > Pongo > Pongo abelii. Next base: position 13,608,801 of record NC_071988.2, read on the forward strand.
CTAAGCAAAAAGAGCAAAGCTGGAGGTACCATGCTATCCCACTTCGAAATATACTACAGTATAGTGACTTGCCCACTCTTTTGCAGACGGATTGTGGCAGAACCAGTATTCACCCCTATTTCCATGTGATTTTGTAATGCACAGCCTCGATTGGTCACTTATCATTTACTATGACTTGAATTTCTGCTGGTCTTGGACCTTCCAAGGGTTTGCTCAGAAGCTGTCAAGTTTGTTTATGGATGATTCCCATACGACTTTTTCTTTTTTTTTTGTTTTTTTTGCTGAAGACATTTTTAGTTTGGGGCTCAAGAACATGACTCCCATATTTAAACAAATCCGGAAGGGTGTTCTCCCAGGAAATCATCTGGGCGACCAAAAAAAAAAAAAATTTGTTTGCCTTTTTTAAAAGTGATGTCCTCAGTCAACAAGAACACATACTCCTTTTGAGTAGTTTAATCATTTTTCTAATTCAGACAAAATGTTTGGAATTGTTTGGTATCTTTTGGCTTATTGTGATGGTCACAAATTGTCAACAAGGACCTTGAAAACTCTCTGAGTCTTAATCCACAATGTTCATTTCAGCCAACCCCAACACTTTGGAGGAGGATTCACTTTATAGGAACTAAAATTTTTAATATTCTTTGTAGTGTTAAGGCTCTAAAAGAAACTTGGTACCTCGGGGTAGCATCAACCCCTGGAACAAAATATTTGATTTCATATGGCCTTTCTTAGGCTCTTATGATTCAGCTCAGTGAAGGAAATTTCCAGGCAAAGGAGAATTCTGAATTATATTTGTTTCTATTATGGTTTTGCTGATGATTGGCTCTTCTTAGTTTGCCAATGGCACTAACGACCATAGTGAGTTTGAGCCTTAAAATATCAATATTTCTCACAAATAACACATGTGGGCTATTAATATTACATCTTACAGTAAAAGATCTATCACTAAAGCAGCATCTACCTGAAAACTCAATCTCTTTTCTTCCTCTCTGAGTCTTCTGCTTTTGTAAACTTTTCTCATATGCTTTATTCATGCGTGAACAGCCAGTGATATCTGCAATGAGGGAAAAGGATAGACTATAATTGAAATTGAGAGACAGATATAGGAAAAGAGGAGACAGGGAGGGATATTGGGAACGTATCACTTATGTGCCTGCATTGTTTTGAATTCTTGTGTAGATTCAATATGCATCATTATTTAGTCCTCACATTAACTTTATATTTATTTATCTCTGCATCTATCTCAATATGGAGCCATCAGACCACCCTATCTGGGCTCAGACACAGAGGGAAGCCTGAGATAAGGTTTAGCTAACACAAATGCTGATCCTTACTGGGTGTGAACATTTGGATAATTGTACTCTTATTTTCTCTTTTTACATTTTCTCATCACATGAATGTTTTTAATTTAAAAACTGCATTTTTTCAAGGTTCTTATTATTAACAAAAATAATAAATACCCAAAGAGTCCTGTCCCAGCTTGGGCTCTCTAGAAATAGACTGAGACAGAGTTTAGTGTGCAGGGGGTCCCCTGGGAGCAACACCCATGGAGGAGGTGGTGAAGCAGAGCTGGGTGAAGTAAGCTCATAAACTGTGACGCAGACCCGAGAGCCTCAGTGGACCCACAAGAAGGTCTGGAGTTGAAATGGCCCATCAAGCTGTTGCACGTGGGGCTAAAATGAGCAGTCCTTTTTCTCCATGCCAATCAGTTGGATATGATCCTCCCTAAAGTTCCTGTCCAAAGTTGGGTGACCTTGAGCAAGCTGGCTCTACTGAGGCTAGTCCTTATGGGCTGATAGCTGAAGGCTGATCCCTAACAGCATTTCTTGAAGCTGAAGCAACAAATTCTTCCATTGAAGGGGGAATCTGAGTGGCACCTGCTTCACTGGCACATGACCTCTGCCATCACACATGGTCCTGGGCTTAGAGGGGATCACGTTTGGTTCAATGCTCTGCTGTTGCTGCTGACCTCAAATTTAAATTTTAAAATAAGAGTTCCTGTATTTTCATTTTGCACTGAGCCCTATAAATTAGGCAGCCAATGTGTTCTGGGTACACAGCTCAATATCCAACATAGTTCCTACTCCCTATGATTATGATGTATCCTTATAGAGTAAGCCAGCCTTCAAAAATGCACTTCCAGAGTAAAACAAGATTAGTACATGCTACCCCTCAGCTGTGCTGATGCAGAATAAAAACCTTGAGATATTCTGAAATGGAATTAAACATCTACATAATTTAGCTAGTTAGGTCTAAGTAAATGTCATCAGAGGTCCCTAAATGAAATTAGGCAACTGAGTTAAAATAAAGAATAATAAATCTTTTTCCTCCATTTTGTTGCAACTTTTAAAAAATGTTTTATTACAGTGGTGAGTGTTGAAGAAATTCTGTGCTAATTTTATTTTATTTTTTCTATCTTCTTTTTTCTTTAGCTTGTTGGTACAGAAGCAGAAACAGAACAGATTACTAGAACTGGAAGTGTTTCAAGTAGCCCTTTATTTTACAAGTGAAGAAAATGAAGCCCCACAAGGACATTGTCCAAAGTCACACAGCTGCTCAGGGCCAACTCATGAACTAGAAACAAGTTCTCTTGATTTTAAATAAGGTATTATCTAACCATATTTGAGATTTTTTTTCACTATTTACATAATCGGTGATCCAGACATTAATTCTCATATGCAAGGCAGGCATTTCAGTCCATGCTTAATTTCACAGTAGCTCAGAAAATTTCTAATACATCAAGTCTACATTAAAATCTGTATACCAAAAGTGGGATCGCAGATTTTTTCTTTTTCCTTTTTTTTTTTTTTTTTTTCTGAGACGGAGTCTCGCTCTGTCGCCCAGGTTGGAGTGCAGTGGCGCGATCTCGGCTCACTGCAAGCTCCCCCTCCCGCGTTCATGCCAGTCTCTGGCCTCAGCCTCACTGCAAGCTCCGCCTCCCGCGTTCACGCCATTCTCCGGCCTCAGCCTCCCGAGTAGCTGGGACTACAGGCACCTGCCACCATGCCCGGCTAATTTTTTGTATTTTTAGTTGAGACGGGGTTTCGCTGTGTTAGCCAAGATGGTCTCGATCTCCTGACCTCGTGATCCGCCCGCCTCGGCCTCCCAAAGTGCTGGGATTACAGGCGCAAGCCATCGTGCCCGGCCGGGACAGCAGATTTATGGGGTGACTCTCCAAGCTGCAGATGCTGTCATTTTCTCCATTGAGTTAGAGTTGTCAGTTACTAAACCTGGAAGCCTTCATTTCAGTTGGTTGCAGTGAATTTACTTCAAGATGCTACCTGTTCCTCTTTGTATAAGCAGAGAGTTGTCAAAACAGGAAGTCTGATTATAATGGGGCCATAGAACCAGTCTGAGGCTGTATTTGCATATCTGGAAATGGAATATAACATACCCAGAGATGAGAACTTTCAACTTTCAAAAAAATTCAGAGGGCAAAACTGATTTTGTTTCATAGACAAAATGTGTTTATGGGAGGCTGATGGTTTGAAACAAAGCCAAGAAGCAAAACTATGTCAAGTGTCATTGTTATTGGGGTTGCTTGAAAAATAAAATATTTGGACCAAATATTCTTTTCTAAAAGCTAAAATAATTCTGGAACAATGGAATGTAATCTTGCATAGGGACTAGAAGTGCTCATAGAGCTTTGACTATTCAATAAAAAGTCACAGTGAACTCTGTCTCGCATTTCAAATCGCCAGCAACCTCAGGTAATTTGGTGTATTGTTTTCCTGGTATGTTAAACTTGAGTTTGTTTATGCATTTTATCTTGACTGCTGCAGCTACCTATGTTTGCCTCCATCCTAAACTAGGAGAAATAGAAGGAAAACTAATTTCTGCCTATCATCAGCATTCTTGCAAAATAAGAATTAGATCAATTAGATTGATGGATAAATCACAGTGGGTATTTCTTAGTCACCTTCCCTATGTCCTTTCCACTTTTATACTTTTGAGAATTCATGCTCATCCAATTTTAGCCAATGCATTTAAGGTGGATTGAATTTATTTCAAGAAATGAATGCCTATTGGCCTGAACCAAACAGCCTGTCTCATGCCTGATTCAGACATGGATTTATGACTAGGTTAGAGCCTCTGAAATGCTGTGGCTACAAGAAAACAGTTCTTCTCTCTTCCAGTCCTAGTGGTAATAGGATACAAGGCTTGGAGCCATCTTGCCACCATTAGATGAGCCAGGTTTTGAGGAAACCAGTATAAAAGGAGGCAGAAGACAGACATGATAAAATAAGCACTAATAACATTGTCTGAGCCATCTAGATCAAGCCATGCCTTTGCCCTTGTCAGTTGCTTTATTCCCCAAATTCCCCATTTGATTTGAGTATGTGCTTATCCTTATGGCATAAAAAATAAAGATCACTAAATTATCCATCCTATTACAAACACTTTGCGTAAACCCAACCTGCACACCATAGTATCCCAGTAATAATTCAGAATGTCCTGGCCTCAGGATTTGACCCCATCTTGAGATATTTATCCAGACTTTGCCTACCCAGCCCTTCCACACTGTTCTTTCTTCTTCCTCTACATGTATCCCCTCTTCAATAACCATCACGATTACTGACCACAGAGTTCACTACTTACCCCAGGACCCCAAGCTGTGGCAATCCATTTGGGTGTGCCTCTCCAGGATGACACCAAGAAATTTCCCTTGGGCACAGTGTCAGGATGGGGACTTTGAAAACACACTACACAGCTGGGTGGAAGGGGGACTCACAGTTTCTTCTCGTGCTCAATGAGAGCTAAGAAGATTAGATACCTCTGGCTCCTAGCCTCCCTAAAGAAGGAAGAATTACATCACACTGATGGATGTGTTGCTGTGATTGAAGGTCAGTCCTGGAAAGAGCATGGTGAGGAGAGAACATATTTCTTTCCAATAAAAAGAAAGTGATAAGCAAGGTGGGAAGTGGAACTTGCCTGGAAGCAAAAAACAGGGTTGCTTCTGTGGTTCTTCCCAATTGCATCATCTTTCCCTAAAAAAAGAGATCTTTAGCTTAGAAATCTTGGCTACCATAAAGTTAATGTCTTCAAAATTTGTGATACTCTAAGTTGTTTGGGATGGGAGGTAAAATCTTCAATTCTCTCTACTCTACTCTCTGGGGAAACAAACAAACAAACAAACAAATAGACAAAACTTAGTAAGCCACTTAGAAAACAGGAAATCAGTGCTCATCTGCTCATTCCATTAACTGACATAGAACCCTTGCCTTGGAGAGTGTGGAGGAACCTCAGAAACAGACTCCAACTCCCACCTTAGAAAATGAGAAAGCTGAGGCTCAGGAGCCTCCTTACTCTTGCCTGAGTTAGGCTGAGACAGCCTAGTGCCAGATGGAGCCAGATAGCCTGGTTTTAACATAATGTTCCTGCATTGCAAATACTAAGTCATTCATAGTACAGTAACCATCCACGTGCCAAAACCTGATAGAATATTTGCTATGTGTAGGACACTATGATAATCACTCTCAATGTAAATCAATAAGTCAATTCCGTATCTGAAGGACATCAACCAGCTTCACTTTCTATAGCAACATGAATAAAATTCATTGCATTCCAGGCTAAAAGGGTTGCAATTTCACAACTTTACAAGGCAGAATCTAGTATGAGGGGTTTCCAAATACATAGTTTGGGGAGGTCCAGGACTATTGTTTAATACCTCCATGTAGAATAAATTGCAATTACTTACCTATAATCATAATTTATCTTCATAGATGGATATATTGATATTAAAAGCTACACTTTTTTTCCTCTTCAGAGCTGTACTAAAGGTGATTTAGAAGCAATGGTGGGCATAAAGTTTACAACCTAAACTCAGGACTTTTTCTTCAATTGATCCATCCTGGAACTTGTCAGCTTATTAAACCAAACTCTCACCATGATCTGTGATTTCAACTCTCTTTTGTATTTTTGTGATTTCCAAATCTATATCTGCATCAAAGGCCCCCTTCCTAGCTTTAAACCCTTATTGTCCAAACAAAATTCCCCATTTGATTTGAGTATGTGCTTATCCTTATGGCATAAAAAATAAAGATCATTAAATTATCTGCATCAAAGGCCCCCTTCCTAGCTTTAAACCCTTATTGTCCAAACATATATCAGATTCATCCAGCTGGATGTCACACTGAGGCAACTCAACAGTTCCAAACCAGAACCCTTCATCTTTCTTGCAAAGATTTTGCTTCCCTCTCCCTGTGTAATTAATGATGTGTAGTTGCTTAAGACAGAAATAACATATTTATCTGTAGCTTCCCTGAATCCCTTGCCCTTATACCCAATTGGTTACTAAAGCTTATCAAGTTTTTCTTAATTGTATTATTAATTTACTTCCTTCATTTCAATTCTCACTGCTCTACATGAGACCTTTATTGCTTCCTCATTGAACTTCCACTTGACTATCCTTTAATTCACCCACAACTTCATCATCAGAATTCTATTTCTTCATATTAGAAGATCAACTATGATGTTTCTCTACCTAAAATATTTTAACACTTAACCATTTCCTACTGAATAAATTTCAAATTCCTAAGTTTGATATTCTAACTTCTTTACAGATTCCAACTTACATTTATAACTTGATGTCAGCCACTCATCTTAAAGTACAATATTATCTGATGAAACCAAATACTAGCCATTACTGTAAGATGATATATACTTCCATTGCTGTCTTTTACTAGACTCTCTTTCCCCAAATCTTTATCTGCCAGAATTTTATCCATCAATGTCCACTGAAGTCTAACATTTACTGTCATCTCCTCTGTCAAGTCTTTTCCTACCATCCTTCCAAATGGAACTAAGTACAGTTTCTATTTCAGTAGAATAGTTTTTTCTTGATATCTATTCTATAGCATTTTTTACATTATACTATCATTTATTACATACCTGTTCATATCCTTAATTAATATGCATAATCTAAGAAGGCTGAAGTCATGCTTTTTATCCTCTCTGTTATTCCAAATGTCTACCAAGTTCCCCTGCATAGAAAAGGCAGTTTGATAACTATTAAGTAAAGGAACACATAAATAAACTTATGAATATTGAGAGAGAAGTTTTGTAATTAGAAACACACATGTTAGATCTGCATATGTTTAGTCAAACTGCCTGTGGTCTCAACTACTTGGGAGGCTAAGGCAGGAGTATTGCTTGAACCCAGGAGGTCCAGGCTGCAGTGACCCATATTTGTACCATTGCACTTCAGCCTAACAGAGCTATATCCTATCACACAAAACAATTAAATTTTAAATTAAAGTTGACAAAAAGGGAAGCCCAGAAGGTCAGGATCTGATAAAAAAGAAAAGAAAAGAAAAGAAAACGACTCCCACAGTTAGCTGGGAGTAGAGGAGACACAATAGTTAGAGAGTAGTACTCTAACTTCTAGTAAAGATCTCTCCACTCAGCTAATTTTTTTCTATAGCTTTGAGTCCCCTGAAATTATGATTATACCATTCAAACAACTGATTTAGGATACATGTGAAACCAATATTGACTTTAATTATCGGTAAAAAATGAGAAAATTTTTCCTTGCTTGAGATTCAGTATAACTAGGTCCTAATGCTAGGTTCTGGTCCTAGGAGCTAGAAAAGAACCATGCAATATTGGAAAAAGTATGCTAGAAGTTGGAAAATAATATTTGCTGGTAAATTTCTCATGATGAAGTGAGCATGATAAGGGCAGAAATTTTTATACTATTCACCTGTGCATTCACAGTGTTTGGAATAATACCCAGTTGCATAGTAAGACCTTGGGGAAATATTTAGTTTATACAATAATAAATAAATTTCTATATGCTATAAATTTTATTTTGTATTTTATATGCACTACTTCACTTAAATTTTATAATCACCCTATAGAATAATAAGCCTCATTAGCTCCACTTTGCAGATTTGAACACCAAGGCTCAGAGAGTAAAAATGTTGTTAAGAAACTCAGAATTATTTAGTGTTAGAGCAGGTACTAACACTCCAGTGTGTACATCTCATTATTCTTTTTTCATCTGTAAAATCATAATGTTGGAAAAGTTTAAAGGCAAAAAATATATTATATATACACATATATATGTACATACATACATATATACACACATATGGTGAGGGAAGAAATACATTCGTACTTTCCAGATCAAAAGGCATACTATTGGTTTAATATTTAAAATTACATCATGCATTGCTTAGTTTGCTCATAAAATCATCATGACTGACATATTTAGATTTTTATGGATGAGAAAAAGAACATTTCTGGAATGTAGGGATGCTGAGTTATTTTAAAAGAATGTTTGTTCAACAAACCTGCATGTTGTGCACATGTACTCCAGAACTTAAAGTATAATTTTTTTAAATAAAGAATTTTTGTACCCTTCCCCCTATCCCCCAGAATGACCAAAAAGTCCTTAAGATATATTTTCAAAATAACCCCAAATTTTTCCTTCTGGGCTTTTACATCTCTAGGACTAGATTACTACCAAGGTCTAATCAAGTAATAAAAATTTTATTATTGTAATAAAGTGCAGAATGGAATATTCAAAAGCCAAAAATGTATGCTTCAGAGACCAAGTATGAAGAAGAGTGGAAGGAAAAAGATAATTATGGCCGGAAGTCATAGAGGCAGGCCTCATGGAAGACTGGAGGATGAGGGAGATGAGCTGTATCTTTATGATGGATATCTGGGTGGATTTTCTCATTTTGTTTTGTTTTGTTTTGCTTTTGCCTTCTCAGTATCCATTTCCTAACTCTGTTTTTCTTTTCAGAGCTTGCCCCAATCCCACTTTGTTCATTTGGTTTGGAGGGAAAATAACCCTCCACCTACTACCCCAATCCATGGGGTGAGTTCTGGTCTGAGGTTTGGCCAACCAGAATTACATTGGTTTGTTCAAGGTGTATAATAAGTTCAGGTCAATAAAAGAAAATATGAGACTTTTGCTAAATGATTTAGCGAAAAGAAATCCTCTTTCTATTGGAGGAGCTAAGCTGGTAGGATGAAGTCTAGAGCTGTGATGATCATTTCGGCAATTCATGGGAGAAGCCTAGGGATGGAGACCCAAGACGCAAATTCCCGATGTGGTTTCATGAGCTCTTGAATTCATGACTGAAGGAACTAGACATCTCCACAGAGTTTTCACTTTCACCATTCACAAATTCTTTTTTATGAATCAAGCCAGTTTGAAGTGTTTATATCTCATGCAGCCAAGAGCGCCCTAACTAATAAAATCATGGATATGACTTGGATTAGGATGGGTAGAGAAAAACAATAAAAGTGTTTCCAATGAACCATTATCTCTCATGAACAAAGCTCAGATGTAGGAACAGGTGATAAAATGGAAAGAAGACCAGAGATAATATATTGGGACAGACCATGATATAAACGCTTTTACTGGTCAGTTGGGGACAATGGATGCAAGACTTTAAACACATTGATGGAAATTCTTATACTAATGATGTCAGAGAATCACTGAAGGTTTTTGAGCAGTAGCCATAGTGATAAGATTAATTTACATCTGAATAGCACTTTACAGCTTTCAGAGTGATTATTCATGTATTATCTTATTTGATCATTTTTCAAAGACATTAATATTATTATACATTTTTATAATAATAAATGTTGTTTTACAGATAGTGAAACTAGGATTTAGAGAGGTGATATAAAACATGCATTCTATCAAACCCTTCAGTGTTTTCTCATTGTTCTTAGAATAAATTCAAATTACCACAGACTATAATTTCCTACATGGTCTGGCCTCTCATTTACTCTTTAGTTTTATCCCATTACATTCCCTGCCATGGTTACAGTGCACCAAGATATTGTCTTGACTTTCATTTCTTCAAAAGCACCCAGCTTTTCAGGACTTAGGGCCTTAACACATGATGTTCCTATGCCTGGAATTCTCTCTCTGATTTTATTCTTTCAACTAATATTGCATGTGCCTCAGTTCTCAGCTTTGCCTAGGAGGGCTTTTCCTGACTAACCCTACTCCACATAAAGCAGGAGCCTTTGTTATACTTTCTAGTAAAACCATGAGTATTTCTTTCAAAGTATTTTGATAATTTCTAATTATGCATTAATTAGTATTCTTTTTAATGTATTTTATTCTATTAGACTATAGTTCCTATGAAATATGAGAACTAGAGTCATTTCTTTTTGGTTCCTGTCTATCAAGGACTGAGGACATTAATTTCCTCAGTATTCAGTATCCATTTCCTAATTGTTTTTCTCTTTGGAACTTGCCCCAACCCTACTTTGTTCATTTGTTTCGGAGTGGAACGAACTCCACCTAGCACCCCCAATCCATGGGGTGAGTTCTGGTCTGAGGTTTGGCCGACAAGAATTACATAGGTGTGTTCAAGGTGTACAGTAAATTTAGGTCTATAGAACAAAATGTGAGGCTTTTGCTAATTTCCTCAGTGTCCCTGAATCAGAATTGTTGAGTGAATTAAAGAATAAATGAATGAATAACTTTCTACTTTCTGAACTATAAAAGATAAATACAAATAAAAATTTTTATGGCTTAGTTTATAAGGTTCTGTAATAATTAAATTAGATAATGCTTGTTAAAGGTGGGTGATGTTTTCACCCAAGCACCTGCATTGGCCCCTCTTAATTGGGTTTTGCTACAGCCAAGTGTTGTGGAGAAAGGATATTTGCTAAATCCCTTTATCTCCATGTTCTAATCAAAGGAGGGGTCTCCCGTAATGTAGAGAAAATCACCTTTCTACTCAAGGCAGACAGTGAAGCCATGAGGTTTACTGCTCAATGATAGAAAACAAAACCAAGATTAGCATCATCATTGTCATTATTACTACTACCATTATCTTAGTGCTTATAATGTGTCACTCATGCTTTGACTCCATCTATTGAGTTAATTGTCACAATAACCCTGTAGTAGAAGTTGCTATTATTGTCTACATTTTCAGATGAAGAGGTAGATGCAGAGATGGTAATAAATATGCCCTATATCACATGGTCAGAGGCACAGCCAGGACCAATCCAAGCAATCTAGTTTCTGAAGCTGTGTACTTAACCATTGCAAATACTGCCAATTTCATCACCATTTGGCTACACTGGCAGGAGCAGCACAGAAAGACTTGCCATTTGTCTCTGCCAGCTGGGCACAGCCGCCTCCAGGTATCAGACAAGGCAGAGTAGTCACACAGAGGGATATCAGCTGCATAGTTCCTTGAGACTCCCTTATTCCTCAAGGGGCCCATGTCAAGGGAAGATCCAGTGGCTATCAAGGTTCCTGTCAGGAAAGGTGACAGAGATCCATCAGCATAGTGGTGGACAGGACCCCCAGGCCAGTGAGCTGCATGGGGATGGTGCAAGGAGTCAGGATTTGCAGCCAGTAGGTACCAAAGTGAGGCTGAATAAGCCAGAAACCTCCTCAGAGTTCCAGCCAGAGACAGAGTCGAGATTAGCATCTGTAAGAGTCACAAGCTTCAGCAACTACAGGGATCTTGTGTGGCTCATTAAATTGCATCTGTTTTCTTTCTTTTCTTTTCTTTTCTTTTTTGAATACTAAACCAAATTATAAATAACACAAAAGAATCAGTGATTAAAAAAAAACATACTTTAGCTTCTATTGTTCTACAACTAGCACTAGATTGGAGGCACAGATCAGTGTGAGAAATCAAAATGAGCCTGCTGAAAATCTTCCTTGATGGATATTTAAGTCTCTGACTCTCACTGATTTATCCAATGAAGAATGTGAAGAAAACAGTAGTCATTTCCCAACCTGGCAATTCTCTCCTGCAGAGTGAAGAGCTGAAATTGAGAAGAGAAACACTGAGAACACCTCAGGAGTGGGACAGAAACATCAGATGAATAGATACATAGTTTTACATTTTCTCATAGCCACATTAAATAAAAGTAAAAAGAAACAATGAAGTTAATTTAAACAATATGTTTTAACCTATATTGTCAAAATATTATTTCAACATGCAATGAATATAACAATTACTAGATTTATGTTCTTTTTTCATACAAAGTCATTGAAATCTGATGTGTATTTTGTATTTACAGCCTATGTCAATTTTGATTAGCCAAATTTTAAAAGTCCTCAAAGAGGAGTATGTGTCTAGTGGCTATATTATTGGACAGCGCAGATTAAAAGTACTGAGTTGGCTAAATTTAGACTGCGCTAAATACTATTTTATTTTCTAGGAACCAGTGCATGAAGCTTAATAGGAAAGCTAGAACAAACACGGAAAAAATAAACTACATTCTGACTGCCTAGCTGAGTTTCCTTGTGAGTTAGAATTTCAACCTCTTCAACCTTTCAGTATTTATAAATCACTTAACGTAGTGTCTGACACAATGCAAGAGTACAGGAGTGTGAACTATTTTTATTACCGGCATTATTAACAGCAGGGAAAGAATGAAGGACCAGGTCTCCTGACTTCTAACCAAACGCCCTTTCCAGAATCTCAGGGGCCTCTCATGTTAGCAATACATTTGTGCTAAGAAGACAAAGTCATGATTGGCCATCAGCGTTATTAAAACTTATACACTGGATTCCTGGTGCTGTAAGATCTGAGATACTTCAAATGAACTGCTTGCAAAACAAAGTACTGAAAAACAAATCTTCTCATTTTCCTGAACTGACCTTTAAATCCACATAAACTGCCTCTACCATGCAACCCTGGCTGCTAAGCACCCTGATGTTCTTATTAGAGATGCAAGATCCAGCTTGCTAGTAGGAAGCACCAGAGGCCTGTCATGGTTGAAAGTCAGTGTTGGGAGGCTGTTTTTATGTGAATATATTCTCATCAATGAAAAAACTTACCGAGGCCACACTTGAACTACATTCTTACTAATGAATCAACTAAGAAAATGAAAGTTAAAAATACTTCATAACTATCTTTTTGCAACATCCTCAGAACTGACAATGAAAGAAAATACATTTTCTTAAGACAGCAGCTCTTGGGGACAACCATAGCAACCAAATCAAAGCCAGATTATTACGTAGAGGAGAGAAGCCAACTGTGAATGGGTAAGTACCAAATTAAGTCTCTTTTCTAGAAATGTATCCTCAGGATCCACTTGTTGTTCCTAGTCACTAAATATTTTTTAAAGGTTACCTAGCCTCTTAGGAAACTTGTCCTTATATTAATACTTTTCTAAACCCCCAGGGACAGATTAAAATGCTTATGACCACAAGTGTGAAAGAGTCATACATAGCCAAAGTAGGAACCTCAACTACACCCCCTTTACAGGTAATATGGAAAAATCAACCTTCCTCACTCTGAGTGGCAAATGTTTAGGGAGTGGATCAGAGAGCTGTCTGCAGCAGCAGAATATGCTGATTACACTTATTCCTTTTTCACTCTGTCGTTGTTCATCTACCATGGGCAGGTACTGTGCTAGGTCCTGAGGATAGACAAGAAATGTAGTTCTGCCTTGATGGAACCTACAGTCTTGTGGAGGGGAAGAAAAACATTAATTAACAAATTATATAGATACTTAATAATTTAAATTGATTGAACATTTTGTACCAGGACCTGTAATCAATATTAAATATATATTATTTCTAGGAATCATCGTACTGGAAATGAACATCAAGCTACAAGTAAAGTATATGCTACAAAGGAGGGGAGCATGGGGTTATGGTATCACAAAACAGGAAGCTTGACCCAATTTGAGAGACTAGGAAATGACAAATGAGCAAGGGTATGCTGGTAAAGGGTTAACAACAAGTTCTCCAGAGTAAAAGTCTGATGTGTAGTGTTTGCTGATTTCCAGAGTGTAAATACTTCTGCAATGTCTGATTTGATGCTACTACTGTGATGTCACTGAAGGTGGAATTGGAAAAAGATGTGCACGATCAGATCTTTTCATGAGCAGAGGTAATCTTGCTCCAACTAGATATTAGGACAATAAGCTATTGTCTGGAGAAGAAAAGATAGGCAGCAAGTTGAATGGGTCTTGAATTCATCTGCTAGGACTGCCATAACAAAATGAAACAACCTGGGTGGATTAAACAACAGAAATTTACTTTCTCAGTTTTTTTTTAAATTTTACTTTAAGTTCTAGGGTACATGTGCACAACGTGCAGGTTTGTTACATAGGTATACATGTGCCATGTTGATTTGTTGCATCCATTAACTCGTCATTTACATTGGGTATTTCTCCTAATGCTATCCCTCCCCCAGACCCCTAACCCCCAAAATGTCCATCAATGATAGACTGGATGAAGAAAATGTAGCACATATATACCATGGAATACTATGCAGCCATAAAAAAGGATGAGTTCATGTCCTTTGCAGGCATATGGATGAAGCTGGAAACCATCATTCTCAGCAAACTATCACAAGGACAGAAAACCAGACAATGCATGTTCTCACTCACAGGTGGGAATTGAACAATGAGAACACTTGGACACAGGGCAGGGAACATTTTCTCAGTTTTGGAGGCTTGTCATCTAAGATCAAGGTGCCAGCAAGGTTGGTTTTTGCTGACGGCCCTTTTCCTGGTGTGTAGACAACCACCTTTTCACTGTGTCCTCACATGACATTACCTCTATGTTTGCAGGGAGGAAAAGATATATGGTATCTCTTCCTTTTCTTATAAAGACACCAATCCTTAGGTTGTTTATGGCCCCATCTTTATGACCTCATTTAACCTTATTAACATCCCTAACAGCCCTGTCTCCAAAAACCATCACATTGGGGGTGATATTAACTATAGGCTTTGTGTCCCTACCCAAATCTCATCTTGAATTTTAATCCCCTTAACTCCCATGTTTGGTCAAGGGAGAGAACAGGTGGAGGTGATTGGATCACGGAGGCGGTTTCCCCCATGGTAGTTTCGTGATAGTGAGTGAGTTCTCCTGAGATCTGATGGTTTTTTAAGGGGCTCTTCCCCTTTGCTCGGCACTTCTCCTTCCCACTGCCTTGTGAAGAAGATTTCTTGCTTCCCCTTCACCTTCCACCATGATTGTAAGTTTCCTGAGGCTTCCCCAGCCATGCTGAACTGTGAGTCAATTAAACCTCTTTCCTTTATAAATGACCAAGTCTCAGGTGATTATTTACAGTGGTATGAAAATGGATTAATACAGAGGGTTAGGGCTTCAACATATACATTCTGGGGGTTCATAATTCAGTCTATAACAGTTCCTACCCTCTCCGTTTTCACAGTGAATGCATATGTCAGTTCTCTGACTCTGGGGTTTCCAAACGGCAAGCTACAGGTAGGAATACGGTGTCCTTAGAGCCATGATAAGGGATTTAGGCAGGCATAAATGCATACCCAGAATCTGCCTGTAGAATGAGTAGATATCCTACCTATATAAATAAACTGAAATTCTCATAAGCAATTACATATTCTTTTTTTTTTTTTTTTTTAATTGAGAGGGAGTCTTGCTCTGTCTCCCAGGCTGGAGTGCAGTGGCACCATCTCGGCTCACTGCAAGCTCCGCCTCCCAGGTTCACGCCATTGTCCTGCCTCAGCCTCTCGAGTAGCTGGGACTACAGATGCTCGTCACCTTCCCGGCTAAATTTTTTGTATTTTTAGTAGAGATGGGGTTTCACCGTGTTAGCCAGGATGGTCTTGATCTCCTGACCTCGTGATCCACCCGCCTCAGCCTCCCAAAGTGCTGGGATTACAGGCGTAAGCCACCGCGCCCAGCAGCAATTACATATTCTTATGATAAATAAAATAATAATGCACTAAAGATATTGGTAAGTTCCTTGTAGCTTTTTTTCATATAGTATTTTATCAGTAAGAAACCATGACTGATTTAAATCTGGAAAATGAGTTGCTGAAGCTGGATGTTAAAAATAATTTAGAGTTTACCCAGTTGTAAAGGGCAGAAGACATGCCAGAGGTAGGTTCTACCTAGAGCAGACTCAGAATGGTCCATGGTGTGGGTAGGTAGAGCACAATATTCTTGGAGAAGACACTGAGGTGAGAGTAAAAGACTAGGGGCAGATGTGGAAGGTTATTTTACTTTGCTAGGTAGTGTGGGCATCCCCCCGGTTATATTGGGCTTTTCACAAAGAGCTTTAATGCGGAATACAATTTGAGAAGACCTGCATTGCAGAGGAATCTTTTGTTAATATGGAAGATGGATTGCAGAAGCCAGGATCTGGGAGCATGAAGATCAGATACAAGGCTGTAGCAGTAGTTCTGAAACATGAAGAGGGCTGTGTCAGTGGAGGTTCAAAACATAGGATGGCACTGACGCACTTCTTACCACACTTTTCCTCCACACACGTGGACTCTATCTTTTCTCATCAGACTACTGATGACACAAAGATGATGAACGTCAAACAAATATACTAATTTTCTACCAACAAAAAATGGTTAATTAAATAATAAATATGTTTTTAAGCACACATTATAATTAAGATTCTACTTACAATTTTTACCAAATAGCCTTTGGAGGAAACTATACATTGTTTCACTTATTTATGCCAGAGAGCTTCAATGTAATGTCTTTGGTTTGGAGAACTACAAGGGAGAAAATCCTGTGTGCAAATGACGGATTTAAAACAGATAGGTTTTGTCATACCCTCAAGGTGAACAAGGTTTTGTTTTCTCATTTCTAGAAGTTTAGAATTGGTTTTCTTAATAGTTGGGATTTAAATCTTGACAGCTAGAAATAAAGTCAAAAGAGTAGAGTAAATTCAGATTGTTGAGATCCTAATTGATTTCGGTGTTTGATTTTTGCATGTTTAGCACATCTAGGAAAAATCAACCCCTGTTAAGACAGAATCATTAAAGAGACTCGCTTACATAATTTTGTCCTCACCAGGCACTGTGGCATACTTCTCTTTTTATGCCCATATATTTAATGTAGAGCATTATGAAAATGGTGGGAGGTTTCTCTGAGAATAATTGGGCCCACACAGACAAAAAAAAATATACATAGCTCTTGAGTGCTTACATACATTACTTTATTAAATTCTTCTTTTTTTTTTTTTTAGACAGAGTCTTGCTCTGTCATTCAGGCTGGAGGCTGGAGTACAGTGGCACGATCTCAGCTCACTGCAACCTCCGTCTCCCCAGCTCAAGCAATTCTCCTGCCTCAGCCTCCGGAGTAGCTAGGATTACAGGTGCGTGCCACCATGCCCGGCTAATTTTTGTATTTTTAGTAGAGACGGGGTTTCACAATGTTGGCCAAGCTGGTCTCGAACTCCTGACCTCAGGTAATCTGCCTGCTTCGGCCTCCCAAAGTGCTGGGCCACTTTGTACAGGCATGAGCCACCATGCCCAGCCTACTTTATTAAATTCTTATATCAGCTCTACGAAGTGCTGTTATCATTCCCATTCCATAGACAATGGAGCTGAAGCTTTACTTGCCTAAATACACAAAACTCAAAAGTGGATGCCACCTTTTCTGTCTGACTGCAGAGTCTGGGCTTTAACCATGCCACCACACATGTTTTCTTCTTCATTGCTCTCTGTATCCAGTCAAATCCCAGGTACTGCTGAGTCTTTCCTGGATTGCTCTTGAATATTTGTTCCTGTCCCACCCCTTCCTCAGACCTACCATCCAGCTCGTACCAAGACATGGCAAGCACCACCTAACCCTCTGGCTCCAAACCAGACTTTTCAAATACAAATCTGATTGGACCATTGCCCAGGCTTTAAACTCTTTAATAGTATCCCACTGCCCTCATGATAAAATTAAGAATAATGAAATTAGAAATCCATATTAGATTTAGGAGACTTGATGTGAGCATATACCTATCTGATTCTACAGCCCCTACTTCACAATCTAAGTACACAAACTACCTATATCTAGTCATCTAACAGATATGCAACGCTCTTTCGTACCTCTGGCACTTACGTATGAAGCTTTCTCAAGGACCCCAGAGAACTGAAAGGCCCTGAGCTCAAGCTGTAGCCCAGATTTTCAACCCAACATAACAACATTGGCAAATAATCATCCTGAGATATATTCTTATAATGTGAAAAACACAGGGAGCTCACTCTTTTGTGAAGCAGACAAGTTCTTTGCAAAAGTTAGTTATATATATAGCTACAGGTACCAGCATCTTGCGTGTCATGATTTCCATCCATTGCCCTCTAAGTTCTGCCCACTGGAGTTACTTAAGAGCAATCTAATTCTTTTGTACACAATGTTATACTGCCAAATATTAAAAGTAAATTCTCATATACTTTTATTCTAATGTTTATATTTAGACATAATTGTGTGTATGTGTATACATGCTATTTTCTTTTCTTTTCTTTTCTTTTGAGATAGAGTCTTGCTCCGTATCCCAGGCTGGAGTGCAGTGGCATGATCTTAACTCACTGTAACGTCCGCCTCCTGGGTTCAAGATATTCTTGTGCCTTAGCCTCCTGAGTAGCTGGGATTATAGGCATGCACCACCATGCCCAGCTAATTTTTGTATTTTTAGTAGAGATGGGGTTTTGCCTTGTTGGCAAGGCTGGTCTTGAACTCCTGGCTTCAAGTGATCTGCCTGCCTTGGCTTCCCAAAGTGCTGAGGTTGCAGGCGTGAGCCACCATGCCCAGCTGTGTATGCTGACTTCATAAGAAGATAAGAGAGTGCATAAAACACAAGGGAGACAAAGGTGAGAATAAGTCGTCAATCCTATACTCCTTAGATATATCTTCTAAAACAATAGTTCCCAAGCTTCTTGTATTGTTACCCCATCAAAAAAGTGCATTCCACATTATGGCCCACTATATGCGTGCACACACACACATGCATTTAGTCATGTGCCATATAAAGACATTTCAGCCAACCATGGAATGCACTTATGAAGATGTTGTAGCCCAGGAGCAATAGGCTGTACCATATAGCCTGGGTGTGTAGCAGACTATACCAGTGAGATTCGTCTAAGAAGCTCTGTGATGTTCATACAACGACAAAATCACCTGGCAATGTCAGAATATATCCCCATTGTTAAGTGACGCATGACTATGTATCATAGACATTTGACCCTTGAGCAACTCACAGTTTAGGGGCACTAACCTCCATGCAATCACAACTTTTGAATTCCCAATAACTTAACTACTAATGGCCTGCTCTTAACCAAAAACTTATCAATAACATATAGTTGATTAACACATGTTTTGTATGTTATATGTATTTATACAATATTCTTACAATAAAGGAAGGTAGAGAAAAGAAAATATATCAAAACATATGGCAATCCCACAGAAATACAAACTACCATCAGAGAATACTACAAACACCTCTACACAAATAAACTAGAAAATCTAGAGGAAATGGATAAATTCCTCGACACATACACTCTTCCAAGACTAAACCAGGAAGAAGTTGAATCTCTGAATAGACCAATAACAGGCTCTGAAATTATGGCAATAATCAATAGCTTACCAACCAAAAAGAGTCCAGGACCAGATGGATTCACAGCCGAATTCTACCAGAGGTACAAGGAGGAGCTGGTACCATTCCTTCTGAAACTATTCCAATCAATAGAAAAAGAGGGAATCCTCCCTAACTCATTTCATGAGGCCAGCGTCATCCTGATACCAAAGCCTGGCAGAAACACAACAAAAAAAGAGAATTTTAGACCAATATCCTTGATGAACATTGATGCAAAAATCCCCAATAAAATACTGGCAATCTGAATCCAGCAGCACATCAAAAACCTATCCATCATGATCAAGTGGGCTTCATCCCTGGGATGCAAGGCTGGTTCAACATTCGCAAATCAATAAATGTAATCCAGCATATAAACAGAACCAATGACAAAAACCACAGGATTATCTCAATAGATGCAGAAAAGGCCTTTAACAAAATTCAACAACACTTCATGCTAAAAACTCTCAATAAATTAGGTATTGATGGGACATATCTCAAAATAAGAGCTATCTATGAGAAACCCACAGCCAATATCATACTGAATGGGCAAAAACTGGAAGCATTCCCTTTAAAAACTGGCACAAGACAGGGATGCCCTCTCTCACCACTCCTATTCCACATAGTGTTGGAAGTTCTGGCCAGGGCAATTAGGCAGGAGAAGGAAATAAAGGGTATTCAATTAGGAAAAGAGGAAGTCAAATTGTCCCTGTTTGCAGATGACATGATTGTATATCTAGAGAACCCCATTCTCTCAGCCCAAAATCTCCTTAAGCTGATAAGCAACTTCAGCAAAGTCTCAGGATACAAAATCAATGTACAAAAGTCACAAGCATTCTTACACACCAATAATAGACAAACAAAGAGCCAAATCGTGAGTGAACTCCCATTCACAATTGCTTCAAAGAGAATAAAATACCTAGGAATCCAACTTACAAGGGACGTGAAGGACCTCTTCAAGGAGAACTATAAACCACTGCTCAATGAAATAAAACAGGATACAAACAAATGGAAGAACATTCCATGCTCATGGGTAGGAAGAATAAATATGGTGAAAATGGCCATACTGCCCAGGGTAATTTATAGATTCAATGCCATCCCCATCAAGCTACCAATGACTTTCTTCACAGAATTGGAAAAAACTACTTTCAAGTTCATATGGAACCAAAAAAAAGCCCACATCACCAAGTCAATCCTAAGCCAAAAGAACAAAGCTGAAGGCATCACGCTACCTGACTTCAAACTATACTACAAGGCTACAGTAACCAAAACAGCATGGTACTGGTACCAAAACAGAGATATAGATCAATGGAACAGAACAGAGCCCTCAGAAATAATGTTGCATATCTACAACCATCTGATCTTTGACAAACCTGAGAAAAACAAGCAATGGGGAAAGGATTCCCTATTTAATAAATGGTGCTGGGAAAACTGGCTAGCCATATGTAGAAAGCTGAAACTGGATCCCTTCCTTACGCCTTATACAAAAATTAATTCAAGATGGATTAAAGACTTAACTGTTAGACCTAAAACCATAAAAACCCTAGAAGAAAACCTAGGCAATACCATTCAGGACATAGGCATGGGCAAGGACTTCATGTCTAAAACATCAAAAGCAATGGCAACAAAAGCCAAAATTGACAAATGGGATCTAATTAAACTAAAGAGCTTCTGCACAGCAAAAGAAACTACCATCAGAGTGAACAGGCAACCTACAAAATGGGAGAAAATTTTCACAACCTACTCATCTGACAAAGGGCTAATATCCAGAATCTACAATGAACTCAAACAAATTTATAAGAAAAAAACAAACAATCCCATCAAAAAGTGGGTGAAGGATATGAACAGGCACTTCTCAAAAGAAGACATTTATGCAGCCAAAAGACACATGAAAAAATGCTCATCATCACTGGCCATCAGAGAAATGCAAATCAAAACCACAATGAGATACCATCTCACACCAGTTAGAATGGCAATCATTAAAAAGTCAGGAAACAACAGGTGCTGGAGAGGATGTGGAGAAATAGGAACACTTTTACACTGTTGGTGGGACTGTAAACTAGTTCAACCATTGTGGAAGTCAGTGTGGCGATTCCTCAGGGATCTAGAACTAGAAATACCATTTGACCCAGCCATCCCATTACTGGGTATATACCCAGAGGATTATAAATCATGCTGCTATAAAGACACATGCACACGTATGTTTATTGCGGCACTATTCACAATAGCAAAGACTTGGAACCAACCCAAATGTCCAACAACAATAGACTGGATTAAGAAAATGTGGCACATATACACCATGGAATACTATGCAGCCATAAAAAATGATGAGTTCATGTCCTTTGTAGGGATATGGATGAAACTGGAAACCATCATTCTCAGCAAACTATCGCAAGGACAAAAAACCAAACACCGCATAGTCTCACTCATAGGTGGGAATTGAACAATGAGAACACATGGACACAGGAAGGGGAACATCACACTTTGGGGACTGTTGTGGGGTGGGGAGAGGGGGGAGGATTAGCATTAGGAGATATACCTAATGTTAAATGACAAGTTAATGGGTGCAGCACACAAACATGGCACAAGTATACATATGTAACAAACCTGCACATTGTGCACATGTACCCTAAAACTTAAAGTGTAATAATAATAAAATTAAAAAAAAATCATACAGAAGAAAAATATGTTTTGAGTACTGTACCATATTTATTGATTCTGTAAGTTTACAAGGTGAACAGTCAGTCTAAAATGGCAGCAACTGCAGCTGCAGACCTCAATCAATGGTCCATATCAAGCAATTCAACTTTTTCTTATATATCATGTAGTGACTTTTCCCTGCTTCTTGGGGACACTTCCAGCATGACTAGTGGCACTACCTTTGTATAAGTCCCATGTCACTTGGTATTGCACTAAACACGATGAAAAACACATAAGAACTACAAGAAATTACTTTTCACTGTGATACGAAATTTACTGGAGACATGAACTGCTCATGTAGAGATGATTAGCGTCACTCGGCATTTTAAATGTATATTCCCAAAACTTGAGCTCACCAGAATGGCAACAGGAGGTGGCTACAAAATTATTACAGTGGTACAGTATTATTACAGTTAATTGTATGCAGTTATAATTTAATATTGCATCTTTGCATTTGTTTACATTTGTCTCAACTGTGAGGAGCACCATAATAGATTTATGTATATTTAAGGTGGCAAATGATAAAATAGACTAGTATCTACTATTCTAGATCTACTATCTACCACTCTCTACTAGTATCTACTATTTCAGATCTACTATTTTAGACTAGTATCTACTATTTTATGAATTTGTCATATACTTAACTTTTTTTTACTTTTTTGATAGTTCTAGGATACTCAGTTCATCTGCTAGTTTTCCAAATTGTAGCAAGTCTCAAACGTTCTTTCAATATATTTTTTGAAAATAATCCACATCTAAACAGACCTACACAGCAAGGGTCAACTGTATACATACTAACCATCTACACACACACACACACACATACACACACATACACATATCATTTATTCTATCCAATGGACTCTCATTTTATTTTCTATTTTTCTTTTTTAGATTCTGGTCATGACTCACACATTTATTTCAGAATCTGCTAATGTACAACAACTAGCAATTTGAAAGACATTGTTCTAGATGAACTCTATCTCACACATGGTCCTCTTAACACATAGATTCATGAACTAAATCAAAGATTCCCATCACACTCTATTGCTAATAAAGAATGTTAATTCCATGTGTTCAAGGATTATATGACAAAATTCTAAAGCACAACGAAGTTGCCAAAATATCATAAATATCAGCACAGGGGGCCAGGATTGGGCTGCATGGGAACAAAGTAAACAGCTTGGCCAGCAAGGATTTAGGAGTCATAGTTGACTGAACAGTGAAGCCTCTGAAAATAGATCAAAGGATGTGTTATCAAAAATGACCTAAGAAATATTCTCTGTGCCTCCTTTCCATGCAGTAAAAAGAAGAACCCAAAGAAGAACATCTCAATTCCTTATGCCTGGACTCTAGGCCTATATCTTGCAGGAGTGAACTAAGAGATATTGAATACGTCCTTTTATTTCAATAGGCCTTAATCTAGTTTTAATATTTAGGAGTTTTCCTTAGAGAACATTAATGGTCCCCAGCCCTGGCTATTAGCTAGGGAGCTACTACAAATTTAGAACAGGGGCCTTCTTCCAGCAATCCTAGTTTAACTGGTCTATGAAAGTACCTGGGAATGGGGTAATTCTAATGGTGAGCTACTGATGGGCATGGTTGCCTAAGGTAATTTCTAAGGTCCTTATAGCACATTCTGCAATTCTACAGCAGAAAAAAAGAAAGCTGTGTATCCTAAGTGGAGACAAATTTCCAAGTGGCAATATGGCAGGCTGTGCACAGCAAAAGCTCTGGGGTCAAGTCAACATCCTTCATTTCCTAGCCTCAGTTCTCTCATAGGTAAAATAGAGAGAGAAGTAGTCCCTGTCTTAGGAAGTAGGTACAGGGACTAAAGAAGAGCATAAGGATAGTGTCATTTGCATATCACTGTACACACACATGTGCACATATAAACATAAACCTTTAGGTAAATGTGAGCAATCACAGTTATCAATGTATTGATTAAATAACTGAGGTCGCTTAAAAATATAAGTGAAAGTGAGCTATGTTTACTCTCCTACCCAAAGTTTAAAATAAATTTTTTGTTGGCCCAAATAAAAGTAAACGTTTGTAGTATGCTGAAGTCGGGGTGAAATGACATGATGTCTGAACTGCTTTGAAATCCTTCAAAAAGAAAGCAAAAAGAAAAGAAAAATGGGTATAACGTAAGTATGACAAACTCTTGGCAACTGTAAAATATAGTGAATATATAAAGATTTGTTGTACTATTTTTTCTACTTTCTGGCATTTTAAAAATATTTCATACTAAAATGTTTTTTATTTTAATCCAAAAACAAAAGAAATAAAGTCTTGGCTGTGGTGTGGTCAGATCTGTAGACAACATACCTCCCCCAACAAAAGAAGAAGACTAGTTCCATGATAATCCAGAAACCTTTCAGAAGAGTTAAGAGAAGGATGCGTGCACATAAGTCACGACAAAGGAAAAAACGAAGACACTAAGTACATTCAGTTTTTGTCTATTTTGTTTTGCTCTACAGTTGGTATTTTCTTGAAAAAGAATGCAAGCCAAAGTATCCAATTCTTAAACCTATTATATAACACGATGTGAAAAATAGTGATGCAGAATTCTGTACTTGTGGAAATTAGTTTGTCTGGAAACATCTGATGTCCTTGTATGTAAAGGAACATTCAGAAAAATCTTTGTATTAGATCTGAACTCTTACGAGAGGATTTAGTTTCCCGGAAAAGTGGCCTCCTAGAACCACAGGGAAGCTTCAGACCTGTTGATTCAATGGTCTCTTTACTGTGCCCCAAAGAATCCATAAAAGAATCTTATTCATTCAACAAGCATATAATGAGTACCTGCTATGTGGCAGACACTGTTCTAGTACTCAGTGATAAAAACAAACAATTCTTACCTTGCCCTAGAATGGAAAAGGTAGGTTGCTGGTGATCTAATTGTTAAGTGCCTGCTGTAAGGTTTGCTTCATTAGTTAATGGTCTGTTGTAAGACTTCTTTAAAAGAAAAGGTTTTGATAAAAATGAACTAACACTATTTGAAAATAGCCAGTCTATTCTAAACCTTCATTTTATATTAAACTTTTATGGCCCAAAAAGGGAAACCAAATCTCCTGAGGTTGTGTGGAGCTGGTGGCAGGGCCAGGACTAGCACACCACATTCTAGGCTCCAAGTGAAGGCTTTTCCCTCTCTCCAACACTGTTTTTTGGCTCTTCTCCCACCCCTCCCCACTTGACAGACTAGTCTAGTAGGAGCTCACAGATATGGAATAAAAAGGTTAGAGTCTAAATCCCAGATAAATCAATTACATTTTCCTGGAACTCAGTTTTCCTGGATCTTATAGGATACATGTGGTTTGGGGAATCAAATCAGCCCAAATATTTTGTACATAATCTGTGAACTGTAAAATACTATACAGATGTTAGTAATTATAGTCTGAGTTCCCGTGTCTTCTCATTGGTACACCTCAAAGCAAAATAATTGAAAGATGGAGTAATAATAGTGAAATGAAAGGAAAATAAATGTGTCCACTGGACAAACTGTTATAGTTAAAACAAAAAAAAAATGAAATCTAAAACAATCTTAGTTAGATGCTAGCCCTGCTGCTTCCTATGCAATGTCAGTCAGTGCAGGGAAGCCCTATGGGCAATGGTGAGGCTTGAGCACTAGAAAGTGAGACAGGCTCTGAAGTAATCTCCCTGTCTCCAATTTGTCAACTGTAAAGTGGAGAAGATGACACTAGTGCCTATTTCATTTGGCTACTCTTTGAGATGGTGCTTTAAAAGCCTTTAGCATAATATTTAGGACACACTCAATGCTCAATGATTATCTATTATTTTTAATTCTAAAATATGGACAATAACTCCTACCTCATAGGATATTTATTTGGATTGAATGAACGAAAGTAAACTGTACATCCAATAAGTGAGTGATGTCTCTGAAAGGTTAAAAATATGTTCTTTACCTTTTCCTTCATTTTTTACTAATTTATGAAACTGGTTGCAAAAAAAATATACTTACTGGAGAATTGTAATTTAAGGGGCATGTGATAAGCCAATTTCTCTAAGTCAGTAGCTCCAAAATTTTAGTGTATGTCAGAATTTTATGCCAAACCAGGAAGGCAATCCCATTCACAATTGCCACAAAAAATAATAAAATAAGGAATTCAGCCAACTAGGGAGGTAAAAGATCTCTACAATGAGAACTACAAAACACTACTCAAAGAAATCATGGTTGACACAAACAAATGGAAAAACATGCCATGCTCATGAATAAGAAGAGTAAATATCATTAAAAATGGCCATACTGCCCAAAGCAATTCATAGATTCAATGCAATTCATATCAAACTTCCAACAACATGTGTCACAGAACTAGAAAAAGGTACTTTGAAATACATATGGAACTAAAAAAGATCCCAAATAACCAGGGGAATTCAAGTAAACAGAACAAAGCTGGAAGCATCATGCCACCCAATTTCAAACTATACCGCAGGGCCATGGTAATCAAAACAGCATGGTATTGGTATGAAAAAAGATATTCATTTTTTTAAAAAGGCAGCAGTATCCATGAACCCTCCTCCTATGGAGAGGGAGCTCAGAAATCTGATTTTTAACAAATAATTTCAACACAATAACACAAATGATGGTGATATGGTTTGGATACGTCCCCACCCAGATCTCATCTTGAATTGTAGCTCCCACAATTCCCACTTGTCACGGGAGGGACCTGGTGGGAGGTAGTGAAATCATGAGTGCATGTCTTTCCTGTGCTGTTCTCATGATAGTGAATAAGTATTAAGAGATCTAATGTTTTTTTAAAGGGGAGTTTCCCTGCACAAGCTCTCTTCTCTTGTCTGCCACCATGTGAGACATGCCTTTCACCTTCCACCATGATTGTGAGGCCTCCCCAGCTATGTGGAACTGTGAGTCCATTAAACCTCTTTCTTTTGTAAATTGCCCAGTCTCAAGTATGTCTTTATCAGCAGCATGAAAACAGACTAACACAGATGTGTAAACACTTCTTGAGTGGTGTAAGCCCTTGTTACTCAAACTGTGTGCTTGTTCTGGCAGCAAAAGCAACTCCCTGCGGATTTGCTAGAATCACAGAATCTCAGCTGCACCCTGACCTGCTAAGTCAGAGACAGCATTTTAACAAGATCCCTGGGTGACGTGGGTGTGTGTGTGTGTGTGTGTGTGTGTTTGTGTGTGTGTCTAAGCTCTGTCTCTTGGGAGTTAGGTAACTGACTGTCTCCCTGGATCTCATAGCTTCTTTTTCTGTTAAAAAAAAAAAAAGGTCATTGCTCTTCCTTATAAATTGGAGCTTTATAAAATCTTAATAGAAAAAAAGAACATATTAAGATATCTCAATATTTCTGCTGAATTATTATCAGAAGTTTTCCCCATTATATTGGTCAGTGTCTTTCATTTAAAAGGCTGTATGATAAATGGATTTTAGAAAGACAAAACCTCTTTTAAAATATTTATTTTCTGACCATTTTTATTTTATTTTTAAAAAGGGAATGAAAATCATTTGGAAGTTTTTCATTGGCTACTACCTCAAAGTTAAATTTGATATTCAATTACAGTAACTTTAATAGGCCAGGTTTGGATATGTTAATCCCCCTCCCTATTTGTAGAGTTTTTTGCTGTTCTAGTGCTTCTTAAAGATTTTTTAAACATAGATATAATTAATATACTATAGGCCAGGTGCTATGGCTCATGCTTGTAATCCCAGCATTTTGGGAGACTGAGGTGGGTGGATCACTTGAGGTCAGGAGTTTGAGACCAGCCTGGCCAACATGGTGAAACCCCATCTCTACTAAAAATATAAAAATTAGCTGGGTGTGGTGGTGCATGCCTGTAATCCCAGCTACCTGGGGGCCTGAGGTGGGACGATTGTTTGAACCCAGGAGGTGGAAGTTGCAGTGAGCTGAGATTGCACCACTGCACTCCAGCCTGGGTGACAGAGCGAGACTCCATCTCAAATAATAATAATAATAATAATAATAATAAATATACTGTAAAGCTCAAAGCCAGATTATTTTCACCATGCACCCATGTAAAAACAGAGTTACACTGCACCCCTTCCCAGTCAATAACTCCCAATTCCACCCCAATTATTCTAACTTCTATCACTATAGATTAGTTTTAGCCATTCTTGAACCTCATATAAATGAAATCATAGAGTATATAATCCTCTGTGTCTGCTTTCTCTTACTTAAGATCTTCAAAATACATCCATGTTATTGTATGTGCTAGTAGTTCATCCTTTTTATTGCTGTGTAGCATTCCATTGTATGAATACATTACAACTTTTTATCCATGCTTCTGTTGTGGGCATATGAGTAATTTCCAGTTGGGAGTACTACAAATAAAACTGATGTGAAGATTCATGTCTAATTATTTTGGTGGCTATCAACACTTATTTATATTGGGTATGTATTTAGGAATGAGTTGCCCTTTTAACAGTTTTCTGTGTACATGAGTAAATCCTTTCTGGTTATCAGTAGGTTATAGATTAGGGTTGAATGGAAGGAAAAAAAGTGTAAAAGGGAAAAAAAAAAACAAGCATAAGAGAAAATGGAATACACAGAAAACATATAACAGCACTTCAAGATCAGAGGTGGACCCTCCTATGAGGGAAAATGCTGGTTGAGCAACCCAGAACTCTGGAATTCTTTAGGTAAATCATTTATTCTTGTTAGTGGTTAGTTTACTTATCCAAAAGTTGTTGATAGACTAGATGTCCCGAATGATCCTTTCCAGCTTGATAATCTAGAAATTTAACAAGTGAATTATGCAGTCACTTGAAAAGGAAATGCATTGAAGAGTCCTTTCTGATTAATAGGTTGTGGAGGAGGAAATTTCTACCACTTTTCTCTCATGCCAGACTCACCTCTCTCTACCTCTTCCTGAATCCCTCTCTCAGAAGGAGGCATCATTAAGCTCACTGAACAGAGCCCATGCATTCATTGGGCCACACTTCCTGGAAGGCAGGTCACTATGCCTTGTTGGGCAGAAACTCAGGTTGCCCCATCACTTTATCACCCTGTCTCCTGGTACAATAAACTCTCCTAGGCAGGCCCTGAGCTCTAGGGAAGGTTGGTCCTCCTGTTAGCTCCCCTCTTCCCACCCATGTGTTCATCAGGGTGAATATGCTCAGAAAACACAGCACCTATCTAAATGTTCCTTCCTGTATATGTATGTTTTAGTCTCTGAGCCCCGATATTTGAATTTGAAGAAGACACCACACTTCATCCAGACTTTATCACACACTAACTCAAAATTCTCAGAGATCTATATATTAGTGGGTATTGGAATCTTGGTTGACTACTGATAAAGCATTTTCTTCCAGTTGAGGATTTGTTTTTATTCCCTTTGTGCATAGTGCTCCCTTAGTCCAAAACCTCAGAAAGGAAAGATGGCCGAATTATTCAGACTCCCTTAAAGCCTTCTGAGACATTGCAGAAATCCTACACCCAGGGCAGCCAAAGTTTGTATCAAGAAAAGTACATTGTTAAAACAAGGAGCCAGGGTGCCATGCCACACAAACATCCAAACCACAAACCCGCAGCCACAGATCATGAGGGTTGCTTGTATTAGGAGGACAAAGAAAATTACACATAAAGGAGAGGTAGGAGCTCTGGGAGCACAAGCTACCTGCAAAAGGAATGGAGCATATTGTGGGAATGCTGATCTGAGCAGCTGTCATGTGCCCACCCTGAGCTTATCTCTTTATAGAATGCATTTACTGTCCCCCAACAGCTTTTGTTATCATAGGGGTTTATATGTCCATTCCAGATGTGAAATACAGATGTTTAGAAGAATTAAGTCACCTGTCCTAGAACACACAGCATGTGGCAAAACCAACTTTAAACTTTGTCTGCCTGCAAAACCCATGATATTTTTGCCATGACCAGCTATCTCCATCTATCATTCTAAACTGAAGAAGTTGTAGCCCAGATGGCCTTTGCAAATTAGTTGTCAGAATCAGGACTGGAGACTGCGACTTCTGACTCATTACTGGGTCAACTCCAGTCATACTGCCCTGTCTGTTAATGCCAAAACAAAGTGAAGCCCTATTTGGCTTTCAAAACATTGTCTGAAATGTCATGATGGGATTGTTTTGCCATCTCACTTTTAAAGACATGAGCCCTGGAGTCCTACTGACTTGATTTAAAGCATAGCTCTATTATTTGTACTGTGTACTGGCAAGCTACTTAGCCTTTCTGTGCTTTAGAGTTTGTTATCTATGAAATGGGTAAAATAATAGTGCCTTCCTATCAGGTCTTAGGAAGACTAAATGAGATAATCCATGTAATTAGTTTACCATCATATTAGACATGATGGCTACTACAGAAGTAATAATAATGGCTACTACATATGGTGCGGTGATTTATCAATGCACCATAGACGTAGGTTGTTTTCCTGGAGCTCCTGCTTCTTTTTCATGTCTAATTATTATTTCTGTGCTATTTCTCACTCATTAGCAATAAATGCAGTTCCCCTGAAGACCAGAGGCTTGAGGATAAGGAGAGTGATTATTTTATCTTCATGATATTCACGGGTCTATGAAGATACACTTTCCCAGGGCCTTGGATCAGACCTACGTCTTAGATCAAAGCAAAGGACCAGCCTGTGTCTCATGTTCATGATTATCCAACAGATTAGTTCAGAATAATGTGCCAGGCCCTAGGCTGGGCTCCAAGACTCCAGGGATGAAAATAACAGAGTTCCTTCCTCACAGTTCAGCCAGGGAAAGAAACATCAACAAATGAGGACAGTATAGTGGAACAGGTTCTGCTACATTGAGAAAGGGATAAGAGGTAATCTGTTTGCTGATTTAGGGTCCTTGCACAGCCAGAGCAGCTCACCAGAAAGTCTCCTGGCTTGAGGACCTGATGAATCTTCTGGGGGAAACAGAAGAGAATGCTCTGGAGCTGAAAGTCAGCCTGGAACACTGGGAATAGGACTGAGAAACAGGGAGAGGTTTCCCTGGCTCTGAGCAAGGCTCTCTTCTTCTCTGAGCCTCTGATCCCTCAACTCCCTCAATGGGTAGATTTAACTATTTATATATATATATATATTTTTTTTTTTTTGAGACAGAGTCTCACTCTGTCACCTAGGCTGGAGTGCAGTGGTGCAATCTCAGCTCACTGCAAACTCCGCCTCCCAGGTTCATGTCATTCTCCTGCCTCAGCCTCCCGAGTAGCTGGGACTACAGGTGCCCGCCACCAAGCCTGGCTAATTGTTTTTTGTATTTTTAGTAGAGACGGGGTTTCACTGTGGTTTCGATCTCCTGACCTCATGATCCGCCCACCTCGGCCTCCCAAAGTGCTGAGATTACATGCATAAGCCACTGAGCCTGGCCGATTTAACTATTAATGTTACTATAAACATTAAGCAGGAACCATTTTTGTCATGTAGCAAGTACATAATAAATCGTAATTTGATGAGGATAATGATGATAACAGTATAGTTCAGGGTACAAAAAAATAGTAATTTCATTAAAATATTGTCTGAATCAGATCTGGGCTAGTTTCAAGACTCTGATTTTGCTTAAAGCCCATTTTAAAAAATGAAAGGTAAATCAGAGAAAAAGAGCAGAAAAGCATTCCAGACACAGGTTTACAGGACCCAGGGCACACCCTCCTCCTCTTCAGAGTTCAGTAATCATGTGTTGAGAAAATGAAATAGAGAGTTCTAACCGCAGGAAAATGACCCCTTCCCACTCCAAAAAGAGCTGCAGGGCTGTAATAGGAGTCAGAGTCCAGGGCCTTGGCTGTATCCAGGGCAGAATCAGCAGCTCTGGCTATGACCACAAGGCAGACAGCAGAAATCAGTCGTGGAATTGCCAGCAGAACATTTTACTAATCACCAGAGAGAATATGTGAATCTTCAGGGACTCTGAAAGGGGAAGGAGGAAAGTAAAGGGATTGGAGTTATAGGAATTATTCTGAGTGTGAGCACAGATTAAAAGGCAACTTTCCCTTATTGTTCTAACATCATCCTTCCCCTCCCTGGTGTGGCTTAGGGAAGCAGCTGTGTGTGTGTATATGTGTAAAGAACATATTAGATAAAGCATCAGGAGTAAGAATGGTAAAAAGATGTACTCAGCTATAGGAGGCAGGGGTGGGATGGGAGTGAAATGAGGGAAGACTTTACAAGAGAGTCACTTTGGACCTGCAAACACCAGCAGACCAGAGGCCACATAGAGCTGATCCATGGATGTATCTCCAGCACCTAGTACAATGATTGGCACCAGCAGGCAGTCAGTGAGAATTAACTGAAAAGCAGATCTCTGAAAAAGAGCAGAAGAGCATTCCAGACACAGGTGTACAAGACCCAGGACATCACCCTCCTCTTCTCCTGTGTCTAACTAACAGACAGGAGAATCAATTACCTAAAAGGAGATGAAATTATCTGCATTTTGCTTTTTGAACGCTAAGAAAGAATCCAAACATTTGCAAAGGCAAGTCTCTTGACGGAAAAACAAGTTGGAGTATTTTACCTCATATCTCACCTGTGACTTTTAACCCAGTCACAGGTGGGCTGCCTCCTCAGGGGAAGCACTAGCCTTGTTGTATGGACCACAAGTGATAAGGCAGAAAAGGGGAGGCTTCTCTCTCTCTTTTTCTTTTTCTCTCTCTTCTCCCCTCCCCTCTCCTCCTTTCCCTTTCCCTCTTTCTTTCTTTTTCTTTCTCTTTCCCTTCCTTCCTTCTTTCCTTCCTCTTTTCTTTTCAGACAGAGTCTCACTCTGTCACCAGGCTAAGGGAGGCTTCTCTTTTCAGGGATACAGGTACAAGAGAACAGTGACCCTTTACTTGGGAATCCCACATACAAGTGACAAGTCCAAGGGATGCTCAGCTTTGTCCAAGAATATAGTCACTTCTTTGGGGGTAGAAACTAGCAAGAAGGTAGTGAAAAAGAGGGACATCTTTTACTCCAGGATGGGCCAAAGCAGAAATATGGAAGGTGGGGCAGGATCCTTTTCCACAGGCTGAACTTGGGCAAAGACACAGGAGAGAGGAAGATAAAGTAGCTTGGCACAGTGGAGCACAGGGGATGTGTGAATGGGCATTGTTGACATGAACCACAAAGACAGGCATGGGCTGGACCATACTATGCTAACAAACGTGAAATTTATTCTGAAGATCAGGGGATGCAATAGGAGGTCTCAGAAGCTAGAGAGGGGCACAATCAAACTGGATGCTAGAAGGCAAATTTTCATTCAGATTCTTATGTGTGGTAGATGGCAAAAATGGCCACAAATTCTTCCCATTCCATACACACATCTTGCTATGTGGTATGGTATAATCTTCCCCCTCGACTCCCTTGAATGGGGGCTTGGCCATTTTATTTTCTTTGGCCAATGGACCATTAGCAAACATGATGCAAACAAAGATTGACAAGTGCTTGCACATTCAGGCTTTATTTCTCTTGATGCACCGAGAATCCTGAGATTACTGTGGAAAGGAGCCTGAACTGCTAGAGGATGAGAAGTCATGCAAGGGAGACTGTGGCACTGATGTGAATAGTCTACCAACATCACCCATGTGAGTGTGATCATCCCATATCATCCAGCTACCAGCTAACCTACCGGCTGACCACAGGAGTATGGACAGGCCCAGAAGTGATCAGCAAGGTGATCCAGACTGGAAGAGCTTCCCAGCCAATACCCAAAATACGGAAGCAATGATTTTATTTTTAGAGTTGCCACTAAGCAGTGATAGCTAACTGGTACAGAATGTTCCTTGAATGTGTCAGCTCCTTTGTCTTCATACCAATATAGTGTTGGATGGCAATAAACAGAGAAAAGTAACGAATAACTCAGAAATCAATCTCAGTATTCATTTAAAAACCAATATATGGCATAGGTGGTCTTTCAAGATATTGGAAAAGGATGTACAACCAGCAAAATTGCTTATGCATCCAAAGAAAATAAGGCTGGATTCCTATCTCACACTAAATGTAAAAAAAAAGTAAATAGATAAACTATAAAACAGAGAAAATCAAATCAAAAATCAAGGAACCTTATACAGGCACAACCTAGGGGTTGAGGAGACCCCAATGAACACAGAAAACCCAGGCACAATAAAAAAAGAATATTGATATAATTGACCATCGTGATGGTTAACTTTATGTGTCTACTTGACTGGATCACCACATGCTTGAATATTTGGTTAAACATCAATCTGGGTGCGAATATGAGGCATTTTTTATGAGATTAACATTTGGATCCATAGACCAAGTGCAGAAGATTGCTTTCCCTAATGAGGGTGGACCTCATCCCATCAATTAAAGACCTGAATAGAAAAGAAAGAAGAAAGAAAAGAAAAAAAAAAGAAAAAGAAAGGAAAGAAAAGAAAAGGAAAGATAAGGAAAGAAAAGAAAAGTAAAGGGCTAACTCTACCAAGAGGAAAAGGATGCTTCTCCTACCTGACTGCTTGAACTGTTGATCTTTGGACTGAGACTGAAACATCGACCCTTCCTAGTTCTTGAGAGTGCCGGCTTTTGGACAGGAACTTACATCATTGGTTCTTCAGGGTCTCCCACTTGGTGACCACAGATATTGAGACATTTCAGCCTCCACAATCATGGGAGCCCATTCCTTACAGCAAATCTCTTTCTCTCTCTCCCTCTCTCTCTCTCCATATATATATATATAATGTGCAGACATATATATAGTCTACATATATGTATACATACATACATATATACATACGGGTGTGTGTATATATATATATAGAGAGAGTATGTGTGTGTGTGTGTAGAGAGAGGTGTATACAGAACATATATGTATACACACACACCACATCCTGTTGGTTTTCTCTGAAGAACTTTGATTAATATAGCCATCAAAAATAAAAAATCCTAGCTTGGTGTGGTGATGTGTACATATAGTCCTAATTACTGGGAAGTTGGAGGCAGGAAGATGCATGAGTCCATGAGTTTGAGGTTACAGTGAGCTATAATCACACCACTGCCTTCCGGCCTGGGTGATGGAGGAAGGCCCTGGAGATAGGAAGGAAGGAAGGAAGGGAGGGAGGGAGGGTAGGGAAGGTGTGGGGTAGTATAGGATGGAGGCAAAGAGGGAGGAAGGAAGGAAAGAAGAAAAAGTATATGCCAAAATATAACATATAGCTAATAAAAAAATAAGATTAGGGAAAATAGCAATGAAGATAACAGATAAAAGACTAGTATCTACAATATGTAGGGTGATAATATGTTATCACAAATAAAATAATGAGGTCTATATATGTGTACGTTACAGAAGAGAAAATTCACGTGGACAGCAAACATATGAAAAGATGTTCAAGTTCACTTATAAACAGGGAACAACAAGGTATTACCTTATACGCCCATCTTTTGGCAAGAGTTAAAAAGGGCAAAACACTGATTGCTGGCAATGATGGGGGATGTGGTCGTATATATCACTGGTAGGAGTGTTGCCTATTATAACCATTTTGGAAACAAAATGGGCAAAACCTACTCAAATAAAAAAATGCACTTTTGTCCCAGGAATCTCTTCCAACCCAGAAATCTCACTTTCATAAGTCTACCCTAAATAAATAAAAGAAAAATTATATAAGGTGTATTTTGCAGCATTGTTTCACCGGGGCAAGAAAATTGGAAACCAAAGTCATATGCAATATTATGGAATAAATGTTAGTGCGTCTACCTCATAGAATAGTGAGCATTCATTAAAAATGAGTTTGAGGAATAACAGTTAACTTGATATAATTTCTGTTAAATACTGATAAGTAAGAACACTAAGATACAGAGAATTATATAAAAATTTATGATATAATGATGTTTTTCTAAAGTAAACAATTAACTCTCAACTCTATGTATTTAGAGATGAATGCATCTCTATTTGTTTGTAAATTGTTATATAAGCATTAGTAAAATATGTATAAAAAGACGCCCTTCTGTTTATTAGCATAGCTTGAGGCAAGGGGCATATGTATAGCAACAAAAATAGCAGAAATTGGAAATAGAAATAGAAGAAAATGAAAAACAGATGGCATTTAATAAAATAGCATATATGGTCTAATTGAATTTATGTAAAATTATCTGTTTATCTATAAAATTAGAACAAAACATAAGCACACACATGCATGTGTTTATACATAAATACCTATGTGTGTGTCTGTCTGCTGATTTGTAGGAATATCCATCTATCAACTGACTATTTTTCCTTGAGGACCTACTAGGTGCCAGGTATTTTTCTGAGGGTATAGCAGTAAAAGGAATAGGTACAAAAGTCCTAGCAATCATGGAGTAGACAGAGTAATGAAAACATTCTATTTTACTATGTACTTATAATAATTATTCTATACAGATATAATTACTAATATAAATCAATAAGGGCTATGGAGAAAAATCAGTCTTGGAAAAGGGGTACAGAATGTCATGGGTACAGATTATTTTGCAGTTATAAATAGAGTATCTAGAAAGATGCTGTCTGAGAAGGTGATATATGAATAAAGACTTGAGAGAGCTGCGTAAGGGAGGAAGCAAGGAGATCAGTGAAGAGGCTGTAGCAACAAGGCGAGTGTTAAAACATAGTGGCTTAAACCAGAATGGAGATAGGAAAGGAAGTCAGAAGTGACTGGACTCTGAATACGTTCTGAAGAAAGAGCAAAAGGGATTTGAAAGATTCAGTGTGGCATAACAGAGAAAGAGAGGATTCACAAGATTTTAGGAGGCTAAGCCAGAGGAATGATGGCATTTTCATAAACTAAGATGAGGCAGAGTCCAGGGAGAGCCAGCTTGGTGGGAACAGGAGTGGTGAGAACACTAGGAGCTCCACGGTGAACAGGTTAACTTTTAAAAATCTATGAGACAGGCAAAGAGTAACAATGATTAGGCAGTTGAATACACAAGTCTGAAATTCAGGCAAAGGTCCTGTTGGGAGGTAGAAATTTGGAATCAGCAATCTAGAGATTTCTAAAGTCTTCGTACTGAACGATATCATGAAAAGAATAAGTGGACTAATGAAAACAAAAAGTCCGACAACTGAACGCTGGATAATATCCATGATCTGTGTGCTATATTCATATTGTCAAATGAAAAATGCAAGTTTCAAAGTAACATGTGTAATATTCTGTTTGGTTAAAAAGTAATTAGACTAAACACTTACATTATTTCATGTTGGCATATGTATATCAGAACAAGGGGGAAAATGGGAGAGTGCACATGAGGCTATTAACATTGGCTACGCCGGAGGTTTGGAAGTGGAGCAGTCACTATGGAGAGGATCATTAACTGCGCCTTTATATATCTTCACTTTCTTGTTTATTTTTGCTTGTCACAGCAGGAAAGTAATGTAATTTGTAAAACCTCAAATGAAGAACAAAAATATCAGTTTGCTGCACCCCAAAATAGTAATTTCTGACTTCTCTGCAAGTAGGAGGAATAATAACACAAGTTCTCTGGAAAGTACTGTACAAACACTAAGGCCATATGCGAAGGGTGGAATGGCCTCTTGTGGCTCTGCAGGTAAGCGGCACATGAGCCAGAGATTCTGAGGGGGAAACTGGCATTGAACATTCGCCTTGAGCAACAGCGCAGCTCCAGGGAAAGGTTCAGCTGTCTTTGGCTGTGGTTCACTGAGCTGTAGAAAAGCAGCATCATTCTGAGATGAAAACTGGGGAATACATACCCATAGGGGCAGGAAGTTTCAAATGGAAAACCTGTGAAGGAGGCAGCAGCAAAAGAAGGTCCCCGCGTGGCAGAATGTAACTGGAGAAATAATCTATATTTATATTGGTTTCAGGAACAATTACCTCACTGAAAACTGATCCCAACTATACAGGATATTGGAAGAAACCATTGGCTCTGGGCTCAACACTGACTTTTTTCCGTTCTAGCTCTGCCAATTCATTGTCTCACCTATGACAAGTTGCTATACTTCTTTATTTCTTAGTCTCCTCATAGGAAACAGTATGATAATAATTATGGTGATAACAGGACTTGCTTTATAGGAGTGTTGTGATTAAATAAGACAACAGTTAACTCAATGCCTGGTGAATAGCAAGCACATAATAAATATCTGCTGTTATTACATTACTACAAATATCTTAGTAAAATTAATTTGATTAATGCTGTGGGTTGAATTGTGTCTGAAGACATGTTGAAGTTAGAATCCTCAGGCTCTGTGAGTATGGCCTCATTTGAAAGTAGAATCTTTGCAGATATAATCAAGTTAGAGAAGGTCATACTAGATTAGGGTGAGCCTTAAACCAATGGCTGGTGTCCTTATAAGAAGAAGGCAATTTGGACACAGACACACAGGAAGAATGTCATGGGAAGACAAAGGTAGATATTGGAATAATGCAGCTACATGCCAAAGGATTCCAGCAACCCCAGAAGCTAGGAGAGGGACAGGAAACATACTCTCCCTTGGAGTCCCCAGAAGGAACCAACGCTGTCAGCGTTGGTTGATTTCAGATTTATAGACTCTAGAACTGTTAAACAGTAAATTTGTCTTGCTTAAACTATCAAATTTGTAATAATTTGTTATGGCAGCCATAGAACATTAATACCGTTAAATATATGAGAACACTTGGTGAGCTTTTCGAGCAGTAACTCTGATACCACAGAAACCACTTTGGTCTGAGGACTGATCAGTCTAATGAATTTGGACAAGCTGATGACTGAACAAAAAGTGGAATATTCCTTCATCCTTTCTA
Source organism: Pongo abelii (assembly GCF_028885655.2). Lineage (NCBI taxonomy): Eukaryota > Metazoa > Chordata > Mammalia > Primates > Hominidae > Pongo > Pongo abelii. Next base: position 13,647,455 of record NC_071988.2, read on the forward strand.
TTCAGTGTAGCCTTAGATAGCTTAGTGTATTTCATAATAGGTTAAAGAAGACAGAGTTGCCACAGTCCTAACTGGGAAACAAATTCTTCAGATGCATAAGCATTAAACAAACTTCAATGGGACCAAATGAACTGCATTGAATACCAACATAGAGCAGGGTTTTATTGGAGTTCACGATTCACTATTCTAAACAGTTTGCATTTCTTAACCTATTTAATTCATATTACAATACTTTGCAATAGGAAGAAAGAACAGTTGATATTATAGTTTTGTTCACTTGTAGCAAAATGGTATTATGTCATGAACTTTGGAAAGTTTCCAACACACAAACAAATTAAAAAAATCAAAGAGCCACGTTCCCTCTCTATGATATAGAGTTGTTGTTGGGAAGTAGTTGCCAAGCCAGGGATTATGTTTCCCAACTCCTTTGCATCTAATCCAAGTGAGGTCTTGTTTCTGGCCATTGAAATATGAATAAAACTGACATGTGTCAAAGTGGGACCAAGGAATTTACATATATGGTAAACTTTTACCATGCTCTCTCTTTGCCTTCTTCATGAACTCTAGAAGCTGGGTGATGTGTATGGAACATCACAAGCTGAAAGAAGCCTGCATCTCTGAACTATTCGTTAGACTCAGCCCCAGACGGGCTGCCCCACAGAAAGGAACATTGCTAAGCCATCCTGGGATTCTTTTTTATAGCTTTTGGCCTACTCTTGTCATCATTGTTTTTGCCATCATTATAATTATTGTCATATAACTTTCATATTTAAGAAAAAAGGAATGGACACTGGAAACTCCACTGTTATACTGAAGCCATCCCCTAAAAATACCTCACAGATTGGAAACTCATTACAATGTGTCTAATGTTTGAAGCTTGGGTCAAGAGAAAAATCTTTTTTAATGCATTTGTTCATTTTCTTTCCAGGCCCCCTCCAAGTAAAGTGACTGTTTTTCCCAAAGTGCTTGAAAATGATGTTTTTGTTGAAGATTACTGGGTTTCAGATTATGACTTCAAGCTGTACAGAGAGAGATAAGGATGGCAGCTAGACCTAGTTGATCAAGCTCACCCAGCCCTTCTGTCTCGGCAACTAATGAGTCATAAACCATTTGGGGGAAATGTCTACATTACGGAGTGGCTAAGCAAATGAAAAATCTGTCTTCCTCAAAACCACAATTTTCTCTAAAAGAGAGAAACAGAGAAATTATTAGTCACAGTGTTGGGTACCATTTTGAAGCTGATCCTTAAAAACAAATCATCCCTCTCCTAATTTTAACTGATTGAAGCTGATAAGGTAATATTTCCTCAACATTTCACACTCCATTTTCTCCAAGGTAATATCTTGGCTCATATTCGAATAAGTTTTTTTTTCCATGAATCTATCAGCTTGCCATTTGTAGACTCAATATTTGCATCTAAGTCTAGATAGTTGGAGAAAAGCACTCAGCACAATTCATTGCATGATTAACTGTAACTACTCTATAAAGACTGTTGCCTTTTCTCCTTATCAATTACCATCCACTGTCACAATTACTTAGTTCTGCCACTGGAACATGACAACAGCCATGGGCAACTTGTAAATGAACAGGCATTGTTATGTTGCAATAAAACTTTATTTACTAAACAGGCATTCTGAACAGCATTTCAAAGAAAGGGAAAAGCAAGTGCCAGAAGCTGAAGGCATTAATGTGAGTGGCATTGGCATGTTCAGAGAAAAGAAAGACCAGCTGACCAAAGACTAGTGAGCAAGAAGGAAAAGAAGTGTATACTAAGAAGTCCAAGAGATATCAGGAACCAGGTAAAGCAGGGATCTGTAGGCAATGATCTAGCTATAAGTCTACGTGTTTTTGATGGATTAGATACACAGTGAGGGAAAGTGATAAATCAAAGCAGATTACTAAATATTTTACTTGACAAACAGGATCACCCATGGTGGGAAACAGAGAATTGGGGAAATTGAACTCAGAAATTATATTTTGGACACCACATGGTAGGCAAACCATTTTTCCTACAAAATGCTGCAATGACAATTAGTGATTCATTTGTTCAGTCTTAAACTCTGGGTCTCATCGTTCTTGGCCTGTATCACAGCTTGGTGCCATAGAAGAAGAGTGTACTTTTAGGAAAGACAGAATTGGGTTGAAATGTCGCCTCTCACAAGGTCTGGCTGTGTGAACCAGGAAAGTCATCCTCTCTGAGCCTCTGTTTCAACATCTGGGATAAAAGTTTACTATTGTCCACCTCAGAGTTATTTTGAAGAAAAGATTTTAATTAAGAATACGGCATAAAAAAACGGGCATGGTGGCAGGTGCCTGTAGTCCCAGCTACTTGGAAGCCTGAGGCAGGAGAATCACTTTGGAGGTCACGGTGAGCCGAGATTGCACCATTGCACTCCAGTCTGGGCAAAAAGAACAAAACTCTGTCTCCAAAAAAAAAAAAAAAAAAAAAAGACTATGTCATAAAGTACATGCTCCATAAAAATTGTTTCCCTTCATTTATTTATTCATTCAGCACATTTTTATTTTATTTCATTTCATTTTATTGTGAGACAGGGTCTCACTCTGTCACCTAGGCTGGAGTGCAGTGGCATGGTCATGGCTCACTGCAACCTGGACCTTCTGGGTTCAAGCGATACTCCTACCTAAGCTTCCCAAGTAGCTGAGACCGCAAGTGCACACCACCATGCCTGGGAAATTTTTTGATTTTTTTGTAGAAATGAGGTCTTGTTATGTTGCCCAGGCTGGTATCAAACTCCTGGGCTCAAGTGATCCTCCTGCCTCAGCCTCCCAAAGTTCTGGGATTACAAGGTGAGCCACTGCGCCTAGCCTGTCTATTGCATTTTGTGCTAAGTATATGCCAGGCACTGTTCTGAGCACTGGTATAAGATGTGAGCAAGACTAACAAGTCTTAGTCTTCGTAAACCACAGATACATCCTTGGTGAATAGATCTGAATATGGGTGTGGATATGGATGGATATAGATATAGACCATTGGTATTCAACTAGGGATGGATTTCCTCCCAAGAGGACATTTGACAATGTCTGGTATGATTTTTAGTTGTTACACTAGCAGGAAAATCCTATTGGCATCTAGTAGGTAAAGGCCGAGGATGCTCCTAAACTTGCTGCTAAGTACTGAAAGGCCCCATCCACAACAAATGATTATTAAGTTCAAAATGTCAATAGCGTGTTGAGAATCTGATATTGTGTGTGTGTGTGTGTGTGTGTGTGGTGTGTGTATGAGACAGAGAGAGAGACAGAAAGAGAGTTAAAAACTATGAAGAAAAGTACAAAAAACAAAGTAATAGAGTACTATGGGGGCTACTTTATGTACAAATGTCAGGTAAGTTTTCCTTGAAGAGGTGAGCCCTGAATAAAATGAAGGTTCTCTTTGTAATATCTGAGACAAGATGTTTCCGGAGAGAAACTAGGACTTGTAAACTGTCTCTCATGACAAGTCTTAAAAAAAAAAAAAAAAAAAAAAAAAAAGAATAGTCTTGATTCCAGCCATGAAAGTGAATTAAGTTTATCATTAATTTTTGCTTTAATCTCCAAGGATTTATGTGGTTATTTCTCATACTGTGAGCTATAATGATAAAGACAAAGATATTACAGCTGAATAGACTTAGGACCAAAAGAACAATCCTAGGTTCATAATTTTTTTAATTTTAATTTTTTTGAGACAGGATCTTGGTCTTTCACCCAGACTGGAGTACAATGGCATTATCATAGCTCACTGCAGCCTTGATATCCTGGGCTTAAGAGATCCTCCCACCTCAGCCTCCTGAACAGCTGGAACTACAGGTGGACATCACCACACTCAGATAATTTTTATTTTTATTTGTAATGTTTTTTACGTTTCCCAGGCTGGTCTTAAACTCTTGAGCTCAAGTGATCCTCCTGCCTTGGTCTCTCAAAGTGCTGAGATTATAGGCATGAGCCACCACACCCAGCCCATAATTCATTTTATAACCTTAAAAACTCTCACTTAATATCTTGCAACCCTGGTTTCTTTACTGGGAAAAAAAGAATTGATAACAGAAAACACATAAAACATGGTTGCTTTGAAAACTAAATAAAATAGCCCATGAAAAGCACCTATGTCATTGTCTGACACACAGTAGGAATTCAATAAACAACCATCCTTCTACCCAATTGTCTTGAGAATGGAGACATTTTGTCTTTTTCAATTACCACTTGTAAGTACGTGAGCTGAAAATCTCAGAATCATTTTTGACTTTTCTCTTTTTTTGAGAAAAGTCCCGTCTAACATTCTCCCTTTGAATTAGTTCCAAAGTCATACAGATTTAGCCTTCTTGGTAAAAGTAGATCAGTTTGGAATTTGACAATTTGGGCCTACCAGGAGGTCACCCAGGGAGCTGTCCAGCAGGGAGTTAGAAATCCAGGACAAGAATATTGAAGACAAGCTAATTCCCATGTCAGCATTATAGGAAACATCCACCTTGCAGCAATATTGGAAAGGACAAAATCTTCAAGGAGAGTAAAGATGATTGAACCTTAGGGAAAGCTTTCATGTGAAGGAGAATGCCTATCAGGTTGGTGGGATAACCCAGCCAATGAAGCTTCACAAAAGCCAAAAGAATTTAGGTAGTCAGCAGAATGAGATGTGTCGGAGGGGGATGAGGACAGAATAAAAACCACTAGGTTTCCTTATTGCAAAGGCACTTCCAACTCTCTAGTTAGCCAGTTTAACAGAGCTGTGTGAATGGAATCCAGATTACAAGGGAATCCATTGGAACATAATGTCATATAGGCAATATATATCTATATGATGTTTTCAAGATGCTCATAGCAAAAGTAAGTAGAGAGATGGGACACATCTTAAAGAGGAGGTGGAATGGTGACCTAGAGCAGAAGTGAAAGTATTCATTTGGGCAAGCAGTGGAGGAGGAGCAATGGAAGAGAAGTGGAGACATGGATGAACTATGAGAACTCCCACCATATCTCATCTTTTTTTTTCCAATGAGGCAGCAGGTGAAGACGATCAATGATTAGCAAGTAGCTGAAGAGTTTGGATGGCAATTTAAAAGATTTGCAATGGTTGCTTTGAGAATATGTCAGAACCCTTCAGAGATCAATCAAGGGTTGCTAAGCTGTGGGCAGAGCCCAGCTGAGCTTACAGGGAATCAATTTCTCATGAATTTGACTACCACACTGTAGCTATCATCAGCAACAGTGGTTAGCACAGCATAGCAGAAGCCAGTATACCAGAGAGTGGATGACCTGGATTAGTATATTGAAAGAAAGAATGTGAATTAAGAAGGTTAAAGTTGAAAGGAAAAATATCAAAATGGTAGCAGGCCACAGAGTTGGTCTGCACTTTACTGTTCGGGTTGACTGGGAAGGCATGAGCAAAGAAAAGAATTAAAGGAGGAGGGTAATCTTTAGTCAGTTACTCACCAAACACATTTTACATCTACCATATATGGGCTGTAAGTGAGGCAAGCCATTTGGGGCCACAGCTTTGAGTAGAACACAATCTCTGCCTTTTACAGATCTCTCTCTAAATAGAAAAGAGTACTAATCATGACCTGGGATATCTTAGACAGCATCCAATTCCAAGGGAAAGAAAGCCGTTGAAAACTCAGTAGGGGATTTGTTATCAGGATAATGATACATTTCATAGAACCAAAGGGCCGGGAGTACAATTGGTCTTCAGTAAGAATTAGATATTTCCTAGGAAGTCCCAAGGAATCAGAGCATCTACCTTTCCAATTTCTATTTTGAGTCTTATTATCTCTCATATCTTTGAATCTTCTTTACCTGAGGATCTGAAGTGTGGCTTTCTCTACTGTCTTTTATCTTCTTAATGCTGCTTTAGCAACCAATGCTTTACCAAGTTAAGCACCCAACCAAAAGAGTATATGCATATGTACTAATACATATGTTTATATATTAGTATATGGGTCACCATATACTAATATCAGATTCTAGGGAGCCAACATGATTGCTCAACCTTACCAAGAAAGCGTCTCCCTCTGAGTCAGATGTTCACCCTTCACTAAGCTATTCAAGGGTGACAGGATTACCTTGTTCAAAACATGAGAGAATATAGATGGGGCAGAGGCTCGAGAGAAAAAGAAACATTCAACAGGTCAGACATTCAGAGGGGAAATGTTGAAACTTTTACTTTTTCTCAATACAGAACAGCAAAGGCATCAAAGAAAGTGTTACACCTGCCAGGTATTAGAGATGTATTACATGCCAAGCAGTAATGTGCTTTAATAAGGTAAGGACTCAGCCTGAGGTTCTTGAAATTGGAGACTAAGGCAAAGGCTTGCATGGAGAGTTCATTTAGGAATGTGATCCTAGGGAGGAAGAGTGAGGTTGGGACATAAAATAAGGAAGGAAAAGCCAACTGGCCATCAATCCTGAGAGACATTTTAATGATCCTCATGACACAGTTCTCAAAACTGTCTGCTAGGAGGATAAATGGGTAGAGCACTTATTCACCTGTACCTGCCCTCATCAGTCAAAAATTGCCCCACATTGTTACTCTCCTGAAACTTCCAGGTAACACATGCACAGTGCATCCCAATCTTCAGCGTCAGAGAAAATACAGGGCAGGAAGAGGGAAGTATTCAGTGCAGGGCTGGATGAGATGCTGTCAGGTTGCACCTGGTGAAATGGGTCCAACCTGCATAAAACTGTTCTGTCTAGAAGTGGCTGCATAAAAGATGGGGCTAAGAGAATAAGCAGCTGTGTGCAAGTGGATTCCTGGATAAGTAAAGTCAAAATGTAAACAGAATGTGAGATCAGGCTGCCCTTGTCATCTGTACTGGATCTTTCATCAACGGTTTCCTCACATGCTGACCACTTACGAAGCAGGGTGCTGGAAAGTGGGTGTGGGGGAGAGGGATAGAGAGAGGGAGAGGAGGAGAGAGGGAGAGGGGGAGAGGGAGAGAGAGGGAGAGAGAGAGAGAGAGAGAGAGAGAGAGAGAGAGAGAGAGAGAGAGAGAGACTGACCAACCAAAAGGGAAGAAAACAAGTATTTACTGATTCTCTATTTGATACCATACAAATTTTATGCAGAATCACATTCATTTCTCCCAACAGTGGACAGCTCTGGGATTTAAATATTCAAGTCTGCAATTAAAGATAAACAGAATGACACTCAGGTTAGTTAAGTAATGTGTACAAGGTCACACAACTAGAATTAAAATCTAGGTGAACTCCTCCATGATTTTTCTTCCAAGGTTAGTTAGACACAGTCTCTACCTTCAGGAAGTTTGCATTCCCATAGAAGGGAAAACAACATGCAGACGTTAGCAGTCAAAACGTCCTGCAGGATCATTGACCACTGACCAGGAGAAAGCCAGTACCTAGACTTAGAGTTTTCAAAGATTGGATAGATGTGCTTCAAAATAATGATTATACCTTAGTGCTAGATGACTTTAGGAAATCTAGGGTACAAAGCACACCAGACATATATAACTTTTTTTTCCTTTTTTTGCTACTATAGGACATATTTATTAATATTTTGAACAGATTCAGCTACTGGTAATTTTAGAAAGGGAAGTGATGAGGAGACCACACATTTACCTGATGAGCCCAGCTAAGTTGCTGCCAGGCTGGAGACCTTGGCAGAGTGTCCAGATTAGGACCCTGGAGGCAATGAAAACAGCAGAGAACTTAGGACAGAGAGTTCTGTGTCTGTTAATAGGGCACTTAGTCACTTACAAGGTTAAAATATGCCTACTGGGATTCTCTGTTTTCATCTAGAAATTTAATATTCGTAACACACTTTGCATGTTATTAATAGTAAAATAGCTTCTTACAATATTGTCTTCCGAGGATACACAAATGAAAACTATTGGGGCCGCTCAGGACTGTAACTATTGCTGGTTTTCCAGGTGGAGTCATGCCAAAGCAACATGAATTATGATAAAGCCCAGGGATACTCTGCTGTGTCAGAGCTCACAGTTGAGGTTAGAGAGCATTGCCCTGTCATGGACCCAACCATCACCTTGTGTGGTCTTCTCTGGCAATAGAGTCTGACAAGGAGCAAAGCAGAAACCAGTAAACTTGACAAAAAAAGACGCTGGGCAAGATCATTGGGAAATTAAGTTGAAGAAACCAACATGCGTCTTCGTGGCCATACGTGGTTCCATAACTATATGGTAAGATCTATTTGTCAAACATTTTCATTTCCCTCCATTCCTCCAACTATAAACACATGTATCTGCATACACGCACACACAGGGATGAACACATTTAAATAACACTGCTGGTGGGAATGTAAATTAGTTCAGCCACTGTGGAAAGCCACCAAAATTTGTTTGGTGTTTTCTGAAAAAACTTAAGACAGAAATTACCATTCAACCCAGCAATCCCATTATTGAATATATACCCAAATGAATATAAATCATCCTACTGTCAAGATACATGCATATGTTCACCACAGCAGTATTCTCATTAGCAAAGCTAAAGAATCAACCTGAATGCCCATCAGTGATGGACCAGATAAAGAAAATGTGGTACATGTATACCATGGAATACTACACAGCCATATAAAGGAACAAGATCATGTTTTTTGCAGCAACATGGGTGGAGCTGGAGGCCATTATCCTAAGTGAGTTAACAGAGGAACAGAAAACCAAATACCATATGTCCTCACTTATAGGCAGGAGCTAAACAACAAGCACATATGAACACAAAGCAAGGAACAGTAGACACTGGGGCCCACTTGAGAGTGGAAGGTGGGAGGAGGGAGAGAATGAAAAAACTACCCATCAGGTACTATGTTTATTACTTGAGTGGTAAAATAATCTGTACTCCAAAACCAAGTAACATGCAATTTACCCATGTAACAAAACTGCACATGTACCCCTGAATTTAAGTTTTTTAAAAATCCATATTTATGTTATAAAATAATTATTCAGTAAACTCCCATTTTAAGAGAAGAAAAAAGAATGTAGGAAAACATAAAGGATCAGAACAATAGGAGATGGAAATCCTCAGTTGGAAGTCATTTCTTGTTCTGGAGACAGCTCCTTGAGGCTAATTATGAGAGCTACCATTTATTCTTTGCTAAGATGAACAAGGTTTCTCCTCTTTAATGTTCAAAATAGCTCTTTGAGGTGAATATTTATAATGCTTATTTTACAGATGAAGAAACTCCAGCACAGGGAGATTAAATAACTTGCCCAAAGTCTTTAGCTGGTGAATGATGAGACTGAGATTCAATTCCATGTTTCCCTGATTAGGAATTCAGATCTCCCTCACGTATATACAGTGCAATCCCCATTCTTGCCAAATCTTAAGATTCTTTTGCTGAAGAGATTTAAAATTGCCCTACCCTTCTTTTCTGTTCTGTGTCACCAGACATTGGTAAAAAACACTACTACAAACACTAACACTGGATCGAGACTAAGAAGCAGATCTTTACATATTTTCCACCGACGTTTTACTTCCTTGTATTTTTATGTATATATGGCTTATCAATAAAGGATTGCAAGTTGAGTTTTTGAATGATGGACCATAAACCCTCAGTCCTAAAATTTTTATTCATTTATCCTACAAACAAGTATTGTAGCAAACATTGTGCCAGATACTCGATACACACAATGAACAGATTCCTGGCTTCAAAGAATTGAAAACACAACTAATACGAAAAGAAAAGGAGACACAGACAAAGGGGAAAACTAGGAAGAGTAAGGTAAATATCGCATTGAGAGTCCACACAGTGTACTGTGAGGGCACAAAAATCTGTTCCAACACCAAATCAGATATCTTGGTGGTGTGACTAGGAAATGTTTTTGGACTTTGCAAATGGAAGAAAGGATTTGTCATCATTTGAGATGGGGGATGGAGGAGTAGGGCAGGTCGTGATGGTGGGAAGGGTGGGAGGTTAATGAAAGGTCCAATTTGAATTGTCTATTAGACTCCCAAATAGAGAGACAACATAAAATAGTTGGATGTTGAATCTGGAGTTTGGCAGAGAGGTCTGGACCCTTCGGCATATTGATAGTGTTTAAAGCCTGATGCCGGGTAAGATCATCAAAGAGATGAATTTGTAAGGGAAGAGACAGAGAACAAGCACTGAGCCTAGGGAGACTCCACATGAGAAGATCAGGAAGCCAAGGCACCAATAAACAAAAGTGAGAAAGAACCACCAGTAAAATAGAAATAAAATCAAGACACATTACGTTATTTTGCTGTTGTTGTTATTATGGTAAAAGCCACATAACATAATATTTATCATTTTAATTATTGATAAGTATATTATTCAGTGGCATTAAATATATTTACAACATTGTGCAATTATCACCACTGTCTACACTCAAACTTTCAAAATCATCCTCAATAAGAAAGCTGCACCCAATTAAAAGTAATTACCCTTTTCCCTACTTCTCACAACCTCTGGTATACTCCATTCTACATTTTGTCTCTGAATTTGCCTATTCTCAGTGCCTCATATAAGTAGAATCATATAACATTTTTTTCTACTGTGCCTACCTTATTTATCTAAGGATGTTTTCAAGGTCTATTCATGTCATGGCACATACAAAAATTTTATTTTTTGTCTGAATAATATTCCATTGTATGTATATATCACATCTTGTTTATTCTTTCCTCTCTTGATGAAAGCTTGGGTTGTCTCTACCTTTCAGATACTGTGAATAATGGAACTATGAACATTGGTGTGCAAGTATGTGTTCAGGTCCCTGCTTTTAACTATTTTGGATATATGAGTGAAATTTCTGCATCATATGGTAATTCTATGTTTAGCCCTATGAGAACCCACAAATCTGTTTTCTACAGTAGCTCCACCATTTTACACTCCCACCAGAAATACAAAAATTTTTCAATTTCTCTGCATCCTCATTAACACTTTTTATTGCCTTTTTTTCTTTTTAAAATTATAGTTATCCTAGTTGGTATAAAATGGTTTTGGTTTATATTTCTCTACTAATTAATGATGTTAAATATCTTTTCATATGCTTATTGCTCCTTTGTATATCTTCTTCAGAGAAATGACTATTCTAGTCTTTTGCCTATTTTTGAATTGGATTGTTTCATTTTTGTTCTTGAAGGGTGCCAAGACCATTCTACAGGGAAAAAGACAGTCTTTTCAACAAAGAGTGCTGGAAAACTGGATATCTACATGCAAAAGTATGAAAGCAAATTATGTAACCACATACACTAACTCAAAATGGATCAAATGCCTAAACTTAAGGGCTAAAGCTAAAAAACTCTTTTTGAGACAGAGTCTTACTCTGTCTCCAGCCAGGCTGGGGTACAGCTATAAAACTCTTAGAAAATATTGGGGGAAATCTATTGATATGCTTTGGATATCTGTCCCCTCAAAATCTCATGTTAAAATGACTCCCAATGTCAGAGGTGGGGCCTGGTGGGAGGCAATTGACTCATGGGAGTCAATCCCTCATGCATGGTTTAGAACCATCCCCTTGATAGTGATAAATGAGTTCTTGCTCAGTTAGTCACGTGGGATCTGATTGTTTAAAAGTCTGGGACCTCCCCCTCCTCACTCCCTTTCTCACCGTGTGACGCCACCTGTTCTCCCTTCACTTTCCACCATGATTGTAAGTTTCCTGAGTCCCTCCCCAGAGCCACATGCTGGAGCCCTGCTTGTAGAGCCTGCAGAACTGTGATACAAGTAAACTTCTATATTTTTAATAAATTATCTAGCCTCAGATATTTATAGTGATGCAAGTACAAACCAACACATCTATGTAACATTAGATTTCACAATGATTTCATAGGTATGATACCAAAAGCACAGACAACAAAAGAAAAAGAAAATCAAAGTGAACAAAATTTCATAAAAATGAAGAATTATTGTACAACAAAGGATCCTGTCAAGAAAGTGAAAAGACACCCTACCAAATTGAAAAAATGCATTTGTGAATTGTGTATCTGGGTTTAATAGCCAGAATATATTAAGAGGCTTTATTGTTCAATTCCCACCTGAGTGAGAACATGCAGTGTTTGTTTTTTTGTCCTTGCGATAGTTTGCTGAGAATGATGGTTTCCAGTTTCATCCATGTCCCTACAAAGGACATGAACTCATCATTTTTATGGCTGCATAGTATTCCATGGTGTATATGTGCCACATTTTCTTAATCCAGTCTATCGTTATTAACAAACCTGCATGTTGTGCACACGTACCCTAAAACTTAAAGTATAATAATAACAAAATTAAAAAAAAAAAGACGCTTTAGAGTCCTGCAAATCTTAAAGAAAGAATACCAAATGCTGCTGATAAATCAAGTAAGATCAGGACCAAGAACTGACAACTGGATTTTGCAATTTGGAGGTCAGTGCAGACCGTGAAGTGAGTGGTTTCCACAGAGGTATACAGAAGAAAGCCTACTTAGAGTGGTTTTAAAGGAAAAGAGGAGAGAAACTGGAAACAGAATAGACAGGTCTTTCAAGCTTTGCAGTAAAAGGGAGCATATGAATGGATAAAGATTCACAGGAAGAGTGGGTTCTAGAGGTCATTTCTAAGACAGAAATAGCACATGATTAAATGGTGATTACAATGACCTAACAGAGAGAAATGTCTATTGAGGATGTAAGAGAGAGGGAAGAATTGGTAAAGCAAAGTCCCCAGTGGAACATAACTATATAGGGGAATGATACAAAGATTTTGTTTATTTTATTAAATGTGGGGAGGCAAGCTAGTTTATTTGGTGTCTGCCATATATTAGGCACCATGCTTTGAATTCCCTATTCTACATAATTTCTCAAAACAGGTATTTTCCCAACAGCTCTTTTAGGCTGCTGCCAAGGCTCAAAAAGATAAAATACCTTGAGCTAGTGAACACCAGAGCCAGAGCTTAAATCTTCACCTACTTCAGTCCAAAGACCATCCTCCTACCTCAACAAATGCTACCTTCTCTAAAGGTGTGAAAGATGGGACAAATTAGGAGGCAGGAAGCCAGTTAGGAAGCTCCTTTAATCATCAGCATGAGCAGTGGTGACTGCAAGGGCCTTAGCTGAGATCAGGCAGTGGTATTGAGTGGAAACCCAGCAGGGAGACCTTTATGAGGTGGGCTTCTCTGATATGGGGAGATGTAAGGGGTGACAGGAGAGGTATGGAGGAGGGGAATAATCTAAGACACTTCCCAGCTTTCTCATGAGAGTAGACAAGAGAGGAGAACAGGTAATTCTATGGTTTATAAATGAGGATAGGAAATAAAGAATTCTCAAGGTCAGGTGCAGTGGCTCATGTCTGTAATCCCATCACTTTGGGAGGCCAAGGCAGATGGATCACCTGAGGTAAGGAGTTCAAGACCAGCCTGATCAATATGGTGAAACCCCATCTCTATTAAAAATACAAAAACTAGACAGGCATGGTGGTATGTGCGTGTAATCCCAGCTACTCAGGAGGCTGAGACAGGAGAATTGCTTGAACCCAGGAGGTGGAGGTTACAGTGAACCGAGATCATGCCATTGCCTTCCAGCCTGGGTGACAGAGTGAGACTCCATCTCAGAAAGAAAAAAAAAAAGAATTATCAAAGGAAAAGAACATATTAATGAGTGTGGATTCATGGTTTTTCTTCCATCCTTCTTGTGTGTTCCACAATTCTGCACTGAAAAAGCCTTAGACAAATTAAACGTAACATTTTAATTAAGGAAAGAGCAATTCGAGCGTTGGCAGCCCCCAAACCATAATAGGTTCAGAAAGACTCCAGGACAGCTGCTTGGTGGAAGAAAATTTATGGACAGAGAAAGTGATGTACAGAGAATGGAAGTGAAGTAAAAAAATAGCTGGATTTGTTCCAGCGTGGTATTTGCTTATTTGAACATGGTTTGAACAGTTGGCCTTCTTTGACTGGCCAAAACATGGTGATCGGCACCAGAGTAGGTAACAGTCTATTTGTACATCCAGTTAGGTTTCAGTTCACTGTGTACGAAGAAACTTTTAGACTGAACTGAAAATATGGACAGGGGATGCTTTAGGCTAAACTTAACAACTCTCTTCTCTGTCTTCCATCTCCCACTTTCGCCCCCTACTCACTGAGGAAGCATAAAGGTCCTCTTAGGAAAAAAAGTGATAACAGCAGAAGGACTATGTTATCATAAGGCTTAAGGTTCTGAGAAGAGGGGCAACTCTGAGAACAGGGCAGCAGAACAGGAGGAATGAGAGAGGTGAATGTGCACAGCCCCTAGGAATCTGGCAGAGAAGAGAAAAGGCAAGGTTTTATAAAACATTAGTCATCTTTAATATGTACTGACCATTTATCATATGCAAAATACTATTCTGTGTGCATGTGTGTATATGTGTGCATGCATGTGCATATGCATGTGAGTGTGTGTGTTGGGAGAGACCATCTTTAATCCTCACAAATACCCAGTGTGGTAGTTGCTTTCATTAGGCCCATTCTACCCTTGAAGATACCATGGGAGACTGAAAAACCAGCCGCCCAAAAGACGATCATATTTTAATTTCTAGAACTTGTGAATGTTACTTTATATGGCAAAAAAGTTTTTTACAGATGTGATTAAGTTGAGGACCTTGGGGAGAATTATCCTGGATTATCCAGGTGAGTACTAAATGCAATAAATCATATGTTTTCTTATAAGAGAGAGGCAGAGAGACACTTTCTTATACATCAAGGAGAAGGTGATGTGAAAACAGAGCAGACAGAGGATTGAAGATGCTGGCCTTGAAAATGGGAATGATGTGACCACAAGCCAAGGAATGCTGGCAGCCTCCAGAATCTGGAAGAGGTACAGATTCTCCTGTGGAGCATCTGGAGGAACGTGGTCCTGCTGACATCTTGATTTTCCCCCAGTGATATTAATTTCAGATTTCTGGCCTCCAGAACCGTGGGAGAATACATTTCAGCTGTTTTAAGCCACCAAGTTTGTCATAATTTGTTGCAGCAGCCACAGGAGACTAATATAGATGCCAAAAGAGTTTAAGTAATTGGCCCAGTAAATTGCCAAGCTCTCTTCAAACCCAGGCAGTCTGACCTGGGTGGCCTTGAACAGCTCTGCTGTCATCCTTCCTGGCTGCTGGCCTCCTTCAAATGTTTGCAAGAAACAAGCATAAGGATTGGAATTCCTGTTGGTCTTAACTCTTTAACAATAATACCACTCTGCCACTCATCTTGGGGGCCCCTGCTTGATAGCCATCACACACAACAGGCACATGGCCAAGTCCAGGCCAGTGTGAGAACTTAGTGGGGCAGCCAGAATAAGAGCCCACACCTCCAGAGCCCAACAGAGTTTGTTTATTTTTGAACCAAATCTTCAAGAACTGCCTTGGAGCAGCTTTTAAACAGAGTCTCTGGGAGACTGGGGTGAATAATGCCTGTGAAGTCTGGAACCTTCCTATTTGCACAGCCTCAGGTCTCCAGTCATCCCCCTAGAAGGAGCAAGCCCACCCCCAGGGCTGCTATGGGTCTCACCTTTACCCAAGGGCAGACGGTCCCATAAGATTTTTTTTTTTTTTTTTGAGAGTTTCACTCTTGTCGCCCAGGCTGGAGTACAATGGCGCGATCTCAGCTCACTCCAACCTCCACCTCCCAGGTTCAAGCAACTCTCCTGCCTCAGCCTCCCAAGTAGCTAGTATTACAGGAGCTTGCCACCACGCCCAGCTAATTTTTTTTGTATTTTTAGTAGAGACGGGTTTTCACCATGTTGGCCAGGCTGGTCTCGAACTCCTGACCTCAGGTGATCCACCCACCTCAGCCTCCCAGTGTGTTGGGATTACAGATGTGAGCCACCGTGCCTGGCTGGTCCCATAAGATTTTAATGCTGTATTTTTATTGTGCCTTTTCTATGTTTAGACATATTTAGATACACCATTACTAACCATTGTGTTACAATTGTCTATAGCATTCAGTACAGTAGCATGCTGCACAAGTTTGTAACCTAGGAGCCATAGGCTATACTACAGGTGTGTAGTATGCTACACCACACAGCCATCTAGGTTTCTGTAAGTAAACTCTATGATGTCTGCACAATGATGAAATCACCTAATGATGCATTTCTCAGAATATATTCCCGTTGTTAAGCTGTGCCTGACTATAAATAGAGTTTCCTTGGCTCCTCCCCTTCCCTGAACTGGAGACCTTCTTTAGTTAGGCTTTAGAATACAATTAAAACCCTTTTTAAAAGGTTTCACATTTCCATGAAACATCTCTTTTGTCACTGGAGATATGCCAAGTGTCTTGCTGTGAGATGTTGTCTCCTCTGCATTCCTAATCTCTTGATGGGCACTGGGGGGTGACGCCACCACCACAGTATTAGCCCTGTCCACCCCATTTCCTAGCACACCCTCCTCCACTAACGCACATTTTGTTCCCATCACCAGGATCTCCTCAGCACCTCCTCTGTACAAACTGTTCCTCCTTCTCACAACAGTCTCTCCGTGTCCTCTAGGACACATGTAAACACACCCGTCTTCCCTGACTGATTTGGTTGTACTCGCAGGGGCCACTCTGTTGCCACTTCCTCTGAGAAGCCCTCCTTGATCAAACTCCCACTAGGTCTGAGTCTGGTCCCCTCCCCATACTCCCATAGATCCTGTGTACATCCTGGTAATAACTTGTAGTGCCTGAAGGTGTAATAGTCTATGGATTGTCTACAAGCTCCTCAAGCAAGAATGTTGATTCACTTACTCATCTTTTTTTTTTTTAATCTGGAATCCTGGCACTAAGGTTCACTAAGGGGTTCACTAAGGATTTGTAAATCACTGGATGAAAGTACAAACAAGTGAATGGGTGGCTTTGGGTTTGCTTGTCTCTGAAGCCCTTTGTCCCTTGGCAGACAGTATAATGTGGCAATGATGTATCCTACTCATCTGTCTGTCCTTTATAGGGCCTTGCCCAGAGCAAGTGTTCAATATTATATTATTGATTGATTCACATAAAAAATTAATCTTGATTGAAGAAATTTCAGATGTTACTGATGGTATTAACCTGAGGGCTCTGAATTCTAATAACCTAGACCCAGAATTTATTTTCAAAACTTTATTCCTCACAATTTCCTCCAGTAAATCATTTCACATGCTGGACTACTCACTGCTTTCCAACAGGGCATACTCTTGAATATCCCCGTGTTTTTATCTATGCTTTTGTTTCTACCTAGAAGTCACTCTGATGTCCAGCTAGAAAACTTCTTATGTCCCAAGGTGCAGCCAGACTGGAAAGAACTGCTCCTTTCCCCGGCCAGACTTCTATACTTTTCACCCATTTCTATTTACGGTATTTTCTACACTTAAATCAATGTAGTTGTTTAAGTGTTGGTCCCATTGTGCTGTGAGATTTTTGAAAATACAACAGTATCTTATTGAACTTTGTACTGCTGTGTCTAGAGCCTATTGAGGTGCTCTATAAGTGCTTGATGACTGAATGAATGAATGAATGTGTGATACCAGCTTGACCAAAACAGAGCTCAAAAGGTCACCCATAATGACTGTAACTTCAAGTTTTTACTGTCAGAGCCATTTCTCAGAAAAATAAATAAACTGAAACACACAAAAGGCAAGCAGCCAAGCTCAAAAGTATACAGTAAGTTAGTGGGGTAGCTAGAACAAGAACCCAAGCCTTGAGAGTCTATCCTGATGCCTTTGTCACTGGTCAACCCTGAGAGGCTACAGCTTGGTCTTCTGCTCACTTTCCTGTATTATCGGCCACAAGAGCAGCATTTCAGGTCCACCCAGGGGCTGAGTTAAGGTCCTGGTTGCCTGGAAGTCCTTGCACTCCTTTGACTCGGAAAAGAAAGGAACTCATTGTTCCAGCCAGATGTGTCCTCCCTAGGGAAGCTGCAGACAAACTTGATTAGCTCCCTCTTAATTGTCTATGAAATGCAAATGTGTCCCACTCACATGCCAGTGACATCCTTTGTCTGCTTCTGTGCAAGGGCCGATAATGCCAATTAAATGCCAAGGCTCACTTAACAGGTGTGCTGATTGCCACTGTGGGATGATTTACTGGAGGAACACTCCGGATATGAAACAGACAATAAAGAACATTCTGTCTCCTCCTGCTCTCCATCTTGGTTATTAGCTTTGAAATTTGGTCTTTGCTTTCAAGAATTAACTTCTTCCACCTAAAAACAATGTCAGAATCATGTTTCACATGTGCCAGAAATGCAGCAACATTTCTGATCTGTAATCTCTCCATCACGACTGCACCTCTTCAGTGCAGTCTCTCCCAGTCTTTGCCCACCTCTACCCCCAAATCTAACCACCCTACTCACAGCTTCCTCAGTGATCTTCCTGAGAAGGCACAGCTCTCAGTCTGTCATTTTCCTACTCAAAAGGCTTCAGTGAATTCCCTCTACCAGAGGAAAGAGCTTGTTTAATTATAAGGTCTGATGTCTGTGGCCCTTGATTTAGCCTAAATAGCTGATTAAACCACTTACCCAGGAACCCATCTATACAATCAAGTGCATATTCTTCAGCCAGGCCTTCAAAATCCTCTGTATGTTGGGCCCATCCTATTTGTACATGATAATCTCCCACTGCACCATCAGCCCACCATGAACCTCATAGTCTACTTTTCACGTCTGGTTAGAAGTAAATTTCTAAGTTGTTGCCTTTACTGCATTCTTGTCCAGTGGCATAACCCTTCCTCCAGAGCCATCTCCTACCCAAAACAAAACAAAACAAAACAAAAAACAAACAAACAAACAAACCTTTTCCAATCCCCCTTCATCAGAGCTTCTTTCTCTTTCCCCTACCATCCCAAAGTTATTGGTGTAGAATTATCAGTCTTTGAGCATTTACTATACAATACAGATGCATGTCTGTTGCTTTCTTTGCACAACTTCATTTCGTCTTTACAAAGTGAGTTATTGTTAATCTCATTTTATGGATGGGAAAACTGAGTCTCTGAGTGATGAAATAACTTACCCAGATCCACAGAGTTAATAAGAGGCATAACCTAGCATTAAACCCAGATATGAATTAATTCCAAGGCACCAGCCCTTACTTATCCTGCATGTATGTGTTGGGACTCTGGGTAAAGTATTTATTACTGAATATCATGTACCTGACAATTATTCACATCTGTGACTACCTCTATCATCAAGTTACAAATCCGGACAGAAGAGAAAACATGTGATTTTCACTTGTGTACCACTCCTACTGAAATGGAGAAGCTCAAAAGTAGATGTTGTTAAAATATTTTAAAGCAATTCAATCTGTCTTTGGAGAAAGATGTCTGTTTCTGCATCTACTTTTACCTTAAGGATGTCTATAGATGTGTTGCATGAAAACGTGGATTTAAATTCTCCTGGCATAGAGGCTGGGATCATTTGTCATATTTATATCGAAGGTCTATATGGCTGGGAGTCAAAGGGTGGTGGGGGTGAAATTATGTAATGTATATGGGCTGAAAATCAAATGCCATCACCCCAGACCCCTTAGAGCACAGTATTCCCATTGTTTTGGCTTTCTGCTCTCCGCCACTGCAGGGTCCTACCTAGAGAAAATCACTACCCATTCCTGCTCTTTCCAAACTTCAACTTCTTTCCCCCAAGTCCATAGAGCCATGATGACAGGCCCTACTGCTCTCAGACAGAGCTGCAGAGAAGCCTGCCCATAGACAATTTTCATTTCAAAGCTCAAACATGAAAAGCACTCCCTTGCTGGGTAAATGAATCCACTGTTTTCTTGCTAAATCAAGCTCTGTTGAAGGGAAGCTGGAGAATGAAATTGGCACAAGAATTGAGGAGATGGTGAGTGGAAAACAAAACTTTGATCGCTTCTTTTTTTTTTTTTTCTTTTTCAATTTCTCAGCTAAGCTTAACTTGGCAGAATAAATAAACTGTGTTTTCCTAAAATGCATTGAGAAAGGCGACTATCAGAAAGGGTTTATTCAAAGATGAGGTCTGATGTTGGTGGCCCTTGATCTAACCTAAGTGGCTAATTAAAGCGCTTACCCCTGCATCCACACCCCTGTGACAGTTTGAACTTCATTTGCAGGGGAGGGTCATAAACATCCATCTTCCTTTTGTACAGAGGTGGAAGTTCAATTTCCTGGAACCTGATATTCATGCAGTAGCAGTTTCTTTGCTACCTCTGGAAAATTACCAAAAAAAAAAAAAAAAAAAAAAAAAAGGAGCTGCAAGTTTTTCATAGTAGGGCAGGGGGTAGATTTTACCTTCCTTATAATCCCTCAGGCTTCCTTTGAGTCTTTGAGTCTGAGCCATCTCCCTCTATAACAAGGGGAAATAAGGCTAATGATTGAATGATTTGTACAACTCAGCTACCCAGTTTCCTAGCAAAAGAAGAGAATGGTGGTTAGCAGGGGCTGGGGGGCAGGGGGGTTGGGGAGATGTTGGTCAAAGGATACAAACTATCACTTAGTAATGAGGAATACTTTCAGGAGATCTATTATACAACATGGTAATTATACTTAATAATAATGTATGGTATACTTGGAAATTGCTAAGAGAGTTGATTCTAAATGTTCTCACCACATAAAAAATAAGTATGCAAGGTAATAAATATGTTAATTAGCTTGATTTACTCATTCCACAATGCATACATATATCAAAACATCATGCTATATACCATAAACATATGCAGTTCACCATAAATATATGCAATTCTAAATGTGTCAATTAAAAAATAAATAAAAATAGAAAAGAGCAGTCTTTTTCTTAGAAGAAATTCATTTTCCGAGAATTGTAAGAGGACTCCACGTAGAGCCTGGAGAGAGGAAGGGAATAGGTGCAGATACATGGCACAGTTGGTTATCACAATGCCTGGAAACGAGAAAGAGAATATTCTCTTTCACAGATGATCCCTGAGAACGTGCCCAGGTTTATTCCATGTGATTTTTAGGACACACACTTATTATTCCTCATGTTGAAAAAAAACAGCAACAACCGAAAAACCCTTCCACCACACTTGGCTCCTTTTCCTTATGTAACTAATGAAACACTGCCAATCAGTTCTTGTATAGCCACCTTTGGGTTGTCTATCCTTCTTTCTTACTGACTGAACCCACTTTTCGAAGGGTTGTGAGGGAGATAAAAGAACACACAAACATGCACAGACATACACACACATACACACACACAAGTTGGGTAGGGTTGAACCGTGGCTGAGGCTGACGTGTAGCTAAAACTAACAACACCCAATGCTGTAAACTGGGATCTTGCACTGGACCACAGGGAACACTCATCTTCACTAAGTGAGACATAATGCTCCATTAGTTTTCTAGCTGTTTTACTTCTCTAAGTGCCTGAACTCCAGTTTCAAATGTTAAAACACTATGGATTATTGCAAAAAAGGAACAGAGAGAACAAAGGTTCTTTGCATCCAGAGTTTTACTTTGACCCTTTATGCTTTAGCAGTACAGAAGAGAAAGCCTGACCAATGTATCCTTCCTAGAACACTCTGTGATTCCATCTTCCAGTGAAAAAGGCCAATCAGTGACTTGAATATAACTAGTAACAATAGTGTTCCTCTCTTTAGGGACATGATACAAGAGAGACTGAAAGTACCATATAGAAGAGAGACAATATTCTGGATATAACTGTGACACAGTATTATGTAGTGTATTAGTCCATTCTCAGGCTGCCAATAGACATACTCAAGACTGGGTAACATATAAAGGAAAGAGGTTTAATTAACTCACAGCTCAGCATTGCTGGGGAGGCCTCAGGAAACTTACAATTATAGCAGAAGGGGAAGCAAACATGTCCTTCTTCAAATGGTGGCAGGAGGAAGAAGTGCTGAGCAAAGGGGGAAAAGCTCCTTATAAAACCATCAGATCTTGTGAGAACTCACTCACTGTGACAAGAACAGCATGGGGCTAACCACCCTCATGATTCAATTACCCCTCAACAGATCCCTCCCACCAGATGTAGGGATTATGAGAACTACAACTCAAGATGAGATTTGGGTGGGGTCACAGCCAAACCATATCATGTAGAGAGAAATAGAAAAATTGAAGGGACAAGAACAGTAGAAGAAATGTGTCTGAATGTTCAGGATACAATTTGAAATCGGGCAGGACACATACTGTTTCAAATATCACAGCCTCAGAGAGAGTGTGAAATAGTGGAAAAGCATAGCCTTTCGAGTAAAAAAATGACTTCTGTCTCTGAATGTGCGATAAATGTATTCCATTTTGCTCTTTCTGATAATCACAATTTAAAAATCCCTGGACAAAATGCATAAGTCATCTAGTAGAAAACTCTGGGAGATGGAGAAAAGGACACCATTCTAGGGACCTTGGGACTTGGGTAAGGACAAAATACCACTTCTAGGTGCAGCCTAAGACAGAGTTCTAACTTCCAGCCCAACCCTGCAGTGATAGGCATTGCCCTTCCTCCTGCACTGTGGACACTATGAACACTGTGGTATGGGAGTTCTGTCATCTAGGTAACACTCAAGTTGAGCAAACTGTAATAGCACTTCAGAAACATTAAACACAATTTGGCATTTAAATCATAAAAGGGAGCCAGGATATGAATTCTGAACCTAAATAGGTTCTAAAGTTATTTGAAATGCTCTAAAGAACACTTCAAAGTCTGTACTTTTTTCTATGAACTTAACCTGTGTCCTCATTTTCACCAGCTCCTTGAGGACAGAGATTGTGTGTCTAATTCTGGATATTTAGTGACATCTGGGAGTTAATGAGCATTGACTACTTACATGTCACCATATCAGGTTGACCACCTGATAAAAGACTTAAATCGGAACTAGAGTCTCATAACTTAATACTCAAAATTTCTAGGATAGAGTCCAAATTACTAATTATACCAAGTAAAAGGAATGTCTCATAACTTAATACTCAAAATTTCTAGGATAGAGTCCAAATTACTAATTATACCAAGAAAAGGGAATGTCTCAACTTAAATGATAAGGGACAATCAACAGATACCAACACCAAAGTGACACACATGTTGAAATTATCAGATGATAGAAAGGCAACTAAAACGAAAATGTTCCAATGATCAATTATAAACACTCTTGAAACAACAACAACAACAAAATCTCAGCAAGAAAATATAAGACATAAAGAAGAATCAAATGAAATTTTAGTTTGGAAAAAGAAAATAACTGGAACAAGAACAGCATGGGGGTAACCACACTCATGTTTCAATTACCCCTGAACAGATCCCTCCCACCAGATGCAGAGATTATGAGAACTACAATTCAAAGTAAGAAATACCTGAATTTAATGCAGCTAATTAATAATCTTGTTATTCTGCTAAAATGACCTCTTAGAATTGTATCTGCATGAATTCCTCTCTGTGGGCTTGAGTTCAAATCCTGCATAAATGAGTATTCTATACAATATTTCTTAGAGCTATTGAAAAAAATTAAATGCTGTTAAACATCAAAAACAAAGCATGTATTGGTTGATTGCTACCTAACAAACTACCCCAAACTTAGTGACTTAAAACAACAAAAACAGTTAATTTACTCTTGAATCTGTAATCTTGTAGTGCCTTTTTTTGTTGGCTTCACCTAGAGTAGCTAGAAGGTTGGGAACTAGAATTATCTAGAACATCTGAAAGCTCTCTCATGCACATGACTGGCCACTGGGCTAGAAAGAATCAATGAGGGAGGGCCAGGGATCTATATAGTTTTTCCATGTGAGTATCCAGCACGGCAGTTTCAGATTAGCAGTACATTTTATATGTAATCTCAGAGCTCCCAAGATGTATGCTCCAAGCAAGTCAAGGGGAAGCTGCCTAATCTTTTATGATTTAGTATTAGAAGTCATGCAGCAACACATCTACTGTAGTTCCAGACCCACCCAAATTCAAGGGGAAGAAGTATAGACACCCCGCCCCCGTCCCCAATTCCCCAATGGAGGAGTGTCAACAAAACACAGTAATAGGAGAATATGACACAGAATATATTGGTGTGGCCCCATGGAAAATTCAGTCTGCTACAGCATGTGTAAGTCCTTTGTCTAATATTGTAAACCATAAATTAGCAAACTACAGCCTGCAGGCTACTTCAGTCTTCTGCCTATTTTTATAAGTAAAGTTTTATTGGCACACATTCATGCCCATGTATTTACATATTGTCTGTAGCTGTTTTTGTGCTACAACAGCAGAGTTGAGTAGTTGTGACAAAGACCATCTGGCTGCAGAACCCCAAATATTTACTACCTGGCTCTTTGCAGGAAAAGTTTACTGAGCCCTATTGTACATAGTTGTTACATCCTCCTAGAGACTGCTCCCTGCCCCTCAGAGCTTCCATAGCACTTGCTCCATATTCTATTGGGTTCAGAATTATTTCCATAAACATCCAAGCTGGTTTTCACCATGAAAGCTTTGCCTTTGATGTTTTCTCTGCTAAAAGTATTTTCATGTAGCTCTTGTAATGGGTGGTTCCTTCTCAGCATTGAGGTTTCAGAGCCTTGTCATCTCTTCAGAGAGGGTGTCCTTGCACATTAAATCTGAAGTAGCTCCCTGCTCTCCATCCCCAATTATTCTATCCCACTTTGGTGTTTTATTTTCTTCATTAAACATGTCACCATTGACAATCGTTGCATTTAGTACCACCACGCTCTTCACTAGGGTAGAATTTGCACAATGGTAGATAATACGTCTGGTTTTTGGCTTGTTTTGTTTTTTAACAGCTCCTAGGACACTAGGCTTTCAATTAATACCAGTATAATTAAGCAAACATGTCAGTTTTGTTCCAACAAACTGAGTAGAGTGTTTCAAAGCAAAGTATTTTATTACTTTTTATATGTTGGATACTCAGCAGAGTAAAGGAAACATAATGAGTACAGTACAAATAGCTCCCAAGTACATGTCAAAATGACAGATCCCTTGAAGTCTACAACACAGTGAATTCTAAAGAACATTTCAAAGTCTGTAGCTTTTTCTATGAACTTGTGTCCTCATTTGTCACAAGCTCCTTGAAGACAGAGGTTGTGTGTCTACTTCTGGATGTTTAGTGACATCTGGGAGTTAATGAGCATTGACTACCTACATGTCACCATATACAGATGACGACTGTAGCAAGACAATGGCCAGTGAACAAGGTTCAACCACAGTGAAAGCAGCAGCCCAAGTGAGGAATGAGCTTAGAAAAAGACCAAGAACAACTTCCTGGAGACCTCAGCAAGGTTTGGAAATTGTCAAGAGTCTTGAGTAAGAAAGAAGAAATTGAGGAATAAAGGTCATGAGAACATGTTATAGCTCACATTTTATTATATATCAAATGTTATGTTTAGGATTTTAACATATTATCCCATTTATTTCTCACATCAATCAGGTAATAATTATATCCTGCCTTAAGGAAGGGAAAACAAAATTCGAGAGAGAATTCTAACCTAGGTCAGTCTTATGATGATGATGATGATGATGATGATGATGATGATGATGATGATAGTAACTAATAATTATATAACAATTACTATGTACAAGACACTGCTCTGCACAATTTTTATATATCATTTAACCACATAAGAAAAATACTATTATTAATCCTAGTTCTTCAAATAAGAAAATTAATGCACAGAGGGCAAGTAAATTTCTCAAGTTTGTTCAGCTCATACATTCCAGAGCCAAGATTCAAACCCAAATAGTCTGGTTCCAGAGGCCATGTTCCACCACACTTACTTACTCTCTAGGGCTCCAACATTTTTTCCTGCCTTTCACTTTGTTCTTACTAATATATTTACAGTCTTCATCATCATAGCCAACATCAGCATATGTGTCTAGTTTGGCTTAACCATAAAATATAGGTTGTAGGGGTGATACTGGGTGAGGACAGGTGAGTCTGGACAAGTAGGATAGGTTTATAATACAAAGGAACTCAAGTGCCACACCTGGAATTATTTTGAGATTTACCCAAAGGAAGTATAGAGCTATCAAACAATTTTTAGTAGCAGCCAAGGAGCCCAGAAGATAAACTTTTAATTGTTCATTGCTTGATGAAA
Source organism: Pongo abelii (assembly GCF_028885655.2). NCBI lineage: Eukaryota > Metazoa > Chordata > Mammalia > Primates > Hominidae > Pongo > Pongo abelii. The sequence goes on from NC_071988.2 coordinate 13,673,326, forward strand.
ATGGTATTAAAGTGTTAGTGATAGACCAACCTAGATGTGTGGATAGACTTGGTCACGTGCAATGGACAGGTTCAGATTTTATCAAAGTGAAAGATAATGTGTTAGTTGGAGAAGCCACCTAAGTCTGACTTTGAATCTCTGGTTCCATTAATTCACTAGTCATGTAACTTTGGAAAAGCTGCTTAAACCTTCTAACCCCAATTTAAACATCTACAGAATGGAGCTAATAGTAGTTCCCAGCTCCTAGGGCTAGCAAGATAAGTAGATGACTTTAAGCCAAATCACATTTACCCTTGATTGAACCTATTACCAAAATGGAAGTATCTTAAGAGATATCCTACAGATAGTAGGCAGTAATAATAAGTAAACTGAATAAAGACTGCGTAAGTATTCTACCTGGTGTACATCATCTACACAGTGGGAATATACCTCGCATTTTTATATTAAGATCACAAGAAAGTTTATTGGTTATTTGTCAAGGAAGGAGAAAACCATCTGGAAGAGAATGGCTCTTTTAAAAATATAAAAATGACAAATAATAAGAATAAAAGGGCAGAGGGGGGCCATTTTATTATCTGTTTTAAGTGAAAATTGGAAGCGAGACCCCCAGCTTCCAGAGCCACATCCTTTTCTCATCCCCTGTATTAGGGGAACTGGCAGAGTAGTCGTTCTGACTACATAATTAGGTCATGAATGATAATTAATCTTGGACCCTGAGTCAGCTCCCTGCCAGGACACTTCCTTTCTCAGTTCCAGTTCTCCATAGCCCAGCCTGCCTCAGAATCCCAAACCTAAAACCATTCATTTTAGTTTGGCTTAATTAATTTCCCCTCCAAAATCTTGCATCTTGCCTTTGCTCTTTGTTATGCTTCTATTGAATTTCCCCACTGATTATATTTGTTTCCTCAGAGCCTGAAGAAAGGATAATAAATGTGCAATGCTTCACTCTTCCCAACAATGCTAAAGGACATGGTGGAAGGCCCCCCCTCCCTTTACATTTGTGCTTAAAGTCTGCATGAAATTGACATTATGCATATGCAATGCACAATTTGGAAAAGACTGCCAAGAACAAAGACCAACAAATTGGCTGTGGTTTTACTTTAAGTTCTATTTTGGGTAAACAAGGTTGAACATGCTCCAGTGGTTCCCACTGCCACCAACCACATCTAAATCATTTTTAGTCAAGCCTTGCTGACTTCCGTGTTTAATGTAAAGGAGGTAGAAACAACAAGGTTGGAGACTGACTGGAGAAGAACTGAAGATAAGCCAGGTTTCTGCCTTTGTCCTGGGATGAACAATGCAGGCATTCTCTCAGAAGGGCAATGTTGGAAGAGAAGCTAATTTGAGAAGACAATGTTAATAGGTTCAATTTGGGGAATGTTGAGTGTGAGTTGCCTGTTGGACTCTAATAATCTTGAGCCCAGTTCCCTCTCTTTAAAGAAAAAGTCTTGAAAGAGATATTTATACTTACTGTCTTAGGTCTGGGGTTCACGGAAGGAGACCCCAAGAGGAGGATGTGTGCTGAAGTGACTTAGGAAGTGTTTTTCTCAGGCAGATTCCCACAGAGGATACCTTTGCTCAATCCCCCAAGGATCTAGAGAGGCAGCATAAATCACAACTGAAGAGGAGGGGGCAACAAAGCCTAGGGACTCTGCATTTGCACTTTCCCTGCTTGGAAGTCTCTTTCCTTAGATTTTTGCAGATCTAGCTTCTTAAGATTTGGGTCTCTACTCACATATCATCTTCTATGGAGGCCCTCACTAACTACCTAATTGAAAGTGGTTTTTTAGCCCCATAATGTCCATCACCATCGCCTCCCCCTAGAGCCACCAGGATCACCACCAGCCCCTGCTTTTGCTCTCCCAGCTTGCTTTAATGTTTTCCCCAGCACCTTGCATGGCTTGATGTATATAACATTATATATCATAGACTTGTTTAGGGCAACTTGCCCCTCATGAATATAGGTTCCTGGAGATCAAAGACTAATGTGCGGTTACATCAGCAGTGTCTAGAACACATCTGCCACATGGCAGGCATAGAAATGTATAGAATGGTTGCCTGTTAAAAGAATGACTAGTGAGGAATTGAAGAGAGATGGAGTCACTATAAAGGAACCACCTGGAGGAAGCAAGAAGGAAATTTAGGTAAGAACCCAGGAAAGAACTAAAGTTGCCCAGGGAGAGGGAAACCTCTCATTCTGATGCTGAAAATAAGAAAGTGGGGGTAGGAGTAGGCAAAGGAGAGATTTTTGAGAGATTTTTAGACCTGACAGTTTCCCTTTTCTCTGTGAAACTGCAGTTACCTTAGATCTTCTGCCTGCCTCAGCCCCTGGTAAGCTCATTAAACATACTCTCAGGGAATTTTTACATTCTCTAATGATTCCATTTAAGAATCTTATTTTATAAGCCTATCAATTATTCCACCGTGTACCATTTATGCTTGATATTAAATGCCTTTATACCATTTTTCTGTGTTTGTTGCTAGAGATTCAAAGGGGGCATGAGATCTGGAGTGGAGTCATGGAGCTGCCCATGTCATGGCCTCTGCATCAAGCCCTGCCAGAAGGCAGCCTAGTGTAAGGAAAGGAGTCAGAGGAAAGGCGCTCAATGCCTCACATTCTGACATCAACACTGGCACAGCTGTTTCTTGCTCATCACATTTGACCCCACAAGAAACAATGTGCTTGAGGAAAGAATTTTAGAAACGAACCCAGAACCCCCACTCCTGATGGCTGAGTGGCCTCAGACAGTGATTCCTTCTCTTTTTTTTTTATCAACTTTTATTTTAGGCTCAGGGGACACATGTGCAGGTTTTTTACTTGGGTAAATTGCATGTCTCTGGGGTTGGTGTGCAAATGATCCCATTATCTAGGTAGTGAGGCTAGTATCCAACAGGTAGTTCTTATTTGTTCTGATCAGCAGTTCTTCTGACTCTAAGTGCCTGGTGGGGTAACCTGACCTCCATGGCCCCTTTGACTATGGGATCCTCACAACTCTATGACATGGTCAAACTTATGCTGTCAGATACTTTTTACAAAAAAGGACACTGAGGCTCACAGATGTGAGACAACGTGCCCAAAACCACACAACTCCAGAGCAGCAGAGTTGACCCAAAAGCTCAGCTCAGTCCAGTTCCAAAGCTGGGCCTTTTGCCCACTCTGCCGTCCTTCCCTCCATCCTCTCGGAAGTCCTGGGTGCTCTGAGCAGCAGAGTTCACAAGGGTGCTGCTGACTGTCCGACAGAGCCAGTGGGGAGGCCTGTGGCAGAGGGGAGGACTGTCCTCTCTTACCTAGTCTGGGCATCTGCATCAACTGTCTCAATTCCCCCTCCTTGGCTCTCCAGATTTCTCATTCCACCAAGGCACGCCCTGCTCCATGCCACCGCCACTGGTGCAGTGCTTGTGTAAATCCTGTTATATGATCTGGATCTACATAACAAACCTGTTACATGTGGACCTGAAAAGAGAGACGCTGGGAAGGGGAGAGAGGGAAAATGAAAATGACTTCATTAGCACATGGTGGGTTGAGATTCAAGGCCTCTGGGAAGCACCGCAACCTTCACTTGGAATGGAGATTGGGGTGGAGGCTGGGAAAACCTGGCTGTGGCCCGGCAGCACAGCAGGCTACACTCCAGTCTGCTACTTCATGTGTGAATGGGCAAAATACTTCCTTCTCTGAGCCTCAGTTTCCTGTCTGTAAATAGGAAAAACAGTACCCACTTCACAGAATTGTAATATGAACCAGAGAAAAAAGCTTGCACAAGGCTAGCAGTGTGTGACATACTGTAGGTGTCTGACAAATGGTCTATGCTTCGACTCATAAGAGAGGGCTCATTTGAAATGGCAATGGCAAGGGTGGGATGAGCCATTTGCTGTCTTTAGAAGAGGGAACATCTTCAGAGAGATGGCAACCCCTTCTTGGGGTACAGCAACTCTCCCCAGCATCTGCCACCCTGGCTCGACAAGATATCACTCCACGACCCAGGCAGGCAATGCCGTTGCCATGGTGATGGAGTCCTGTGCTCAGTTCTGCTCTGGCCAGCCAGGATGCAGAGAACACAGGTGGACAGCTCGCTGTTTGGAACAGAGATCAGGCTGCTAATGAGGAGGGAGGCGTGGGCCAGCCCACAGTCTCAGGACTTTCACTAACTCAGTGCATCTGGAAGTAACTACTTTACTTCAGTAGACCCCAGAGTCTTCATTGGTAAAATAAAAATACTAAAACCTGTCTCGAAGACTTATTTTAAAGATTAAACTAGGTTATGCATGTAAAATCACCAAGGGTGGTTCCTGACAGGTCCTTATCAAATGCTAGTTCTTTTCTTCCTTTCCTGTTATATTTTTAGTGGAATGAGAAGGAAGCAAAGAGCAGGAGAAAGAGAAAGAGAATGGTAAAGAAGGATGAGGGACAGGAAAAGAAGACAGAAAGTATGATAAAGGAGAAGAAAAACAACAATAACCAGAACAGCAAAAACAATAGCATTCAGTGTACCTCATGCATTTGGTGTTCCAGGGCACCTGTTTTTGTAGTTAACAATCCTCATTGTATCCGTTTACTATTGCTGTAATTGTAACCAATTACCACAAAGCTGGTGGCTTCAAACAGCACAAATTAATTATCTTACAGTTCTAGAGATCAGAGGTCTAAAATGGGTCAGCAGGGTTGTGTTCCTTTGGAAGGTTCTAGGGGAGAATTCATTTCCTTGCCTTTTTCAGCTTTTAGAGGCTACTCTCATTCACTGGCTTGTAGCCACACCACCCCCTTCATCACTCTAACCTTTTCTTCTTTTGTATCTCCCTTCTGACTTTAACTCTCCTGCCTGACCTTTTTCACTTATAAGAGCCCGGATGAATATAATGAATCCACCTAGACAATCCAGGAGAATCTCTCCATGTCTGTATCCTTAACTTAACTCAATCTTATCTGCAAAGTTGTTTTGTCTTGTTTTGTTTTGTTTGCTGTGGAATGAAATATATGCACAGGTTCTGAGGATTAGCATGTGGACTTTTTTGTGAAGGTCATTATTCTGCCTACTATATCCACATCAGCTACTAGATGGGTATTATCAACGTTTCCACTTTCAAGGTTAAAATATATAATAATAAAAATATGACTCAGAAAAAGTAGGAAGCTCTCCAAAGGTCACACATATGTAAGGATTCAAACCACATTCTGTTCAACTCTGCACCATATGTTCTTTCTGTAGAATATACATGAAGATACTCAGAAAATGTTGCCTCTAATCCAAAAGGATTGGGTTGAATGATCTTTGAAATTCACCTTCTGTCTGATACTCTATGATGCCCTATTCAGGGGAAAAAAGAAAAAAAAAAGCCTTCATTATAGCCAGTCTTAATCATGCTTATTCCTTCTCCTCTGGCTCTAAACTCTAAATCGAAGAGTCCTAAGGCATCACTAGAATGGAAGAGAACGATGAGAGTGAACTTTTCCTAAGCAAGAATTTAAAGAAATGCATGACAAGCCCTGCTCCTGCATATACTACCTTGGAATAATAAATACAAAATCTGCTTAAGATCCTGAACTATTTCCCACTGGGCTTGTCCCCTGGAAGCCCAACCATCAAAATCAATGACAATCATGTTGGCATTTTGCTAATGGAACCAAACAGGAGGTAACTGGTCTTGAAAACCTATAATGAAGTAATTAGTTACTCTATCAGTAAATGGAAATAATAGTCACAGATTGTTGAAGCTAGAAATAAACTTTTTGATTATAGATGGGGACCTGAAGCCCAATATGTCTGAACCACCTAACACAGCTGTGATGGGCAGGGCTGGGACTCACAGCAGGTCTCCTAGTTGCTGGCCTAGGATTCTTTCCACAGGACCACCATTTCTGGAAGTTTGAACATGACTAGGTGGTTTCTCCTAAAAACTGGAGCATCAGGGATGAAATGACAGACTGTGTACGCATCACAGCCTTTGCCCCAGATAAGGGATGGATTGCTGAAGAGTCTGGAATCTGTCTGCATCCGCATTTGGGCTGGTCCTTGGGTCATATGTACTCATCCACACATTGTTTGATAGGCTTACCAGCTGGCTTGGCTTTCCAGGATCATTTTTTAAATTTTTCTTTTCAATTATAAAAATGCTGGGTTATGACAATCATTTGGAAACCCTATGTTAAAAGTTAAAATAAAAGTAAATCATTCACCAAGATATCCACATGTTAATTATTCCTAATATTGTGAAGAATATATAGATTTCTGGCATTTTTTCCCTCTGTGCCTACTCAACAGCTCTTTGGAGAAAAGAAACCTCCCCCATCACATAACAATACTAAAATATTTTTATGGCCTCATAATGGGCCTCACACTGTTAGCCTGGCCTCTAGTTGAGCACCGTGATTTGCTCTTTGCCTTGGTCACAGTGATCTGTTCAAGGATGGCCACGTGAACGAAGCCAAGCCAATAGAAGGCCTCTCTAGGACTTTCCTAGAACTACTGCATACTGGAAATAAGGTTCTTATTCTAAAGCATGAAGTCTCCTTACTGGGTTGATTTCAGACTCATGTTATCTTGTAGGGAAAGTCAGCCCCCAAATAAATGCAAGCTGAAATGAGCAGATCCTGGATAGATATGGGGATAAAGAGAGAGAGGAAGAAAGGAAGAGGGTGGGGGGAAGAAAAAGGAGGGAGAAGCGGGGGAAGAAAAAGGAGGGAAAAGGCGGGGAAGAAAAAGGAGGGAGAAGGAGCGGAAGAATATCACTACATCATTCTATTTGGACAACTAAACTTAAATATATGTAAAGCCAGCTCTTCCTAGTAGATTTTCTATTTATTTATTTTTTATTTTTATGTATTTTTTTATTCATTTTTGTGACAGAGTCTCGCTCTGTCGCTCAGGCTGGAGTGTAGTGGCGCAATCTCGGCTTACTGCAAATTCCACCTTTCAGATTCAAGCAATTCTCCTGCCTCAACCTCCTGAGTACTGGGATTACAGGCACCTACCACCACGCCCGGAAATATATATATATGTGTATATATATATATGTGTGTATATATATATATACGTATATATATATATATATATATTCGTATATATATATATATATATATATATATATATTTTTTTTAGTAGACAGGGTTTCGCCATGTTGGCCAGACTTGTCTCAAACTCCTGACCTCAAGTTATCTGCCTGCCTTGGCCTCCCAAAGTGCTGGGATTCCAGCTGTGAGCTGCTGAGCCAGGCAGATTTTCTCATTCTTATGAGACAATAAATTGTCTTCTTGATTAAGCCAGTTTGCATATTTGTGACTTACAATTGAAAGAACACTGATTGATACCAAAATCAGTATCCAGTTGGTGTATTGCAGGTGGCAGATGCTAATATGTGAAATTGGCTGAGTTGAGGGAGGTTGTGAAGTGGTGAGAGGGTAACAGTGCCCCAGCTCTGATGCAGAGATTGAAAATCCTGTGCTAATATGGACTTTATTTTATCTTGTCACTTCATGCTATACATATGAGTTTGTGCCATGCTTTTTTTTCACCTACCACAGTTATGGTGATAATGGCAATGGTTTCTATTAATTGAACATTGAGCATTGTGTGCTGTGCATTATCCATGCATTCTCTCATTTTATTACCCCTGCCTTTTCTATTAGATGTGTGCTATTATAATCAACACTCATAATTATAAAGAAGTTAGAAAACTTGCTTAAGTTCCAAAGGCTTAAAAGAATTCAAATGGTATAGTTCTAATCCAGAATAAGAGTTCTTATCTACTGATATTTCTTCATAACCTTGTTTCTCTGGATTATTTATTCCTTGTAAACCTTTTTAACAGCAAAACACTGTCCCAGTGAAAACATGTAATAATTATTTCTCTTTTTTGAATTGGGAAATAAAAGATTAAGAGATGATAAGACATGGATCAAGGCTGCAAAGACAAGGGTTAGATCTTGGTGACAAAAAAGTACATCCACTTAAAAGTCTTCATGGGGAACTCCCCCCATGCTCCTTCCAACTGGGTCCTGGTAATTTGTACCAATTTTCTTCATACCCATTCCCATTGAACCTGCACAAATAACGAAATGAGTTGTAACAGGAAAAGGGGTCTTCTATGGCTGGAGGTAGGGACAGGGGTTAGTCACTCAATAAAATATGTTAATGCCTCCTGTATGTGGTTGGGGCTCTAGCAGTGACCCAAGCCACAAAAATCCTCATCCTTCTAAAGCTTACATTTTCACTCTAGTTCAAGTCACTCTTTTATCTCTTAATTTGAACCCCTGCTTCTACATTTGCCCTCTCATAGTCACTTCTCATACATAGACCAGAGGGGTCCTCTGGGCAAGCCTTTAGCGGGGAGGTGACATTTGAGTGGACACAAGGCTATGAGGGGCTAAGCCATGTCAGCGTGTAGGGAAAGAGGATTCCATAAATGTGTTCTGGCAAACACAAAGTCCCTGAGGTGAGGGACTGTCCTGTTTCTGGGGAAGAACCAGGAGCCTAGTATGGCATGAGTAGAGCAGATAAGGAGGACAATATTAGGAGAGGAAGGCAAAGAGAAGAGGTGGCCGAGGGCAGATTCTGTGAGTTACTGCATGCCCTGGGAGTGCTTCAATCTTTGAGCTGAGGAGTGGAATTCCAACTTGGAGTTTAAGAGGACCCCTCTGGTCTATGTATGAGAAGTGACTATGAGAGGGCAAGTGTAGAAGCAGGGAGTTCAATTAAGAGATAAAAGAGTAACTTGAACTAGAGTGATAATGTAGATGTGTTGAGAAGTAATCAGATCCCAGATGTGGGGAATGCAGACCAGAAAGGATTTGCTGATCCACAGAATGTGGGGACAGAGAGCCAAGAATGGCCCTCGTGTATAAACAGAAGCATCTTTGTTTGCCCCTGCATGGTTAAGGTTGATGTGGACCATGTCCATGGCCTCCATCTTCTCTGGAAGCTGGAGGCTGGTGGCTGCAGGTGGTCCCTGCCCTGCTAAAGTCATTTGATGAAAAGGAAGGTGATTTAAAGATACAGCCCTAGTAATTGACTTTTCCAATACATAATTGGTATTTTGGAGCATCATAAATTTATTGGTCTCTAAAACTGTGCCTTTCTCAGAATGTTTTAGGTGAGTTCTACTTTTCTGCCAGTCCATTTTTAAATCATGTTTTGTCAATTATTTCTCTTCTGTATACTTCACGTTGAGAAACACTGGAAAAATCTAAGTGACAAATAATTATTTAGATGGTGACATAAATTGTGGAAGATAACAAAAGAGTGTTTATATTAAATCTTATTGATATAGTAAAATAAGAATATGTAGAGAGATATCTGGGAAGATCTTAGGTATACACAATGGTTTTAATAGATGTCAAGGTGCAAGAGATTATGAATATTCTGTTTGATTTTTCTTTAATGAGTGATATGGCTTGGCTGTGTCCCCACCCAAAATCTCATCTGGAATTGTAATCCCTGTAATCCTCACATGTCAAAGGAGAGACCAGGTGGAGATAATTGAATCATGAGGGTGGTTCCCCCATGTTGTTTTCGTGATAGTGAGTGAGTTCTCACAAGATCCGATGGTTTTATGAGTGTTTAGTAGTTCCTCCTGCATTCATTCTCCTTCCTGCAGCTTTGTGAAAAAGAAGTCTGCTTCCCCTTTGCATTCCACCATGATTGTAAGTCTCCTGAGGCCTCCCCAGCTATACTAAACTGTGAGTCAATTAAAACATGTGGCCCAAAACTAGTTCACACCAGGTCTCATGCAACAGCCCCTCACAAGTCCACCTGCTTTCATGGTGCTCTAATTGTTTCTAATGCAAGTTGTTTACAGGTTTGATCACGGCCCTCCTGACTTGCATCTTCCAATGACTTCCAATTACTCATTAGATTGACAAATGGGAATTTCAAGTTGTTCAAGAGTAATTTGGAGGGATAATAACAATCACCATTATTGAGTGGTAACACTATAACAACTAGCATGAGTGGGTGCTTTAGGGACATTATTTTTTCCTCACAACAGCCTTATGAGGGAGGAACTTTTATCATTAGCACTGTTCAGATAAAGAGACTCAGCCCATCAATCAACGAGTTGATAAAGAAGTCGTAAAATGAATATATATATATATATATATATATATAGAGAGAGAGAGAGAGAGAGAGATGATATTTTAATTGGTTGTAAAGTTTCACCCTTCAATCTATTACCCCAACTACAATGGGAGCTCTTGCAGCCAGGACATGACCTATGTACTTTTCTTCTTTTGAACCTCAGCAGTTCCTCTTACAGAGACATATTTATTAAATGGTACCTGAATGAGTGCATTGATATATTGATAGACATTACATAAGATCAGCCTCACTCAGGTGTATAAGTGTTTTCTGGCTTGTTTTTATGTAAAAGAAAAAGGAAGTTATAGCAGCAGGGTAAAAATGCTTATGTTAACATCTTTTCAGTTCTATAAATGTGTCAGATTTCGCTTTTCTCTGAGCAGTTGCCAGTAGTAATAAAAATGCTTAGAGTTGGTCTTCCAATTCTCTCATATAGTATATATTATATCCACTAGAGGGTAATAGCTTCTATTTATAACTCTAAAATGTATTTAACATTTTCTGTTATAGTGATGACAGCTTTAATATTAATAATCTCTTAATGGGAAGGAAGGAAGAAAGAAAGGAGGGAAGGAGGGAATGATGGAAAGAAGAAAGAAAAAATGGCAGAAGGAAAGCTTAGTAAATTCTTAGGACAAAAAAAGTCCCTGGGACCATAAATATTTATTTATTGAGGTCAACTTTAGAATGTTTATCTTTTCTCTTAAATTTTATCATTCATCTAAACTTGTGTTTTGTCCTACTATTTTCAACGAACTAGCCCTCCAACTCCTTTTATTTTCAAAGCAGATGATCTCACATCCTATCTCATAAAGGCCTAAAATTTAATCTCGTTACCTTCAAATTTATTAGGGACTTGTCTCATCAATTATTTGTCTCCTTTTCCAGTATATTTTTCAATCTCCTTTCAACTAATTTCTGTTCATCAAGAGGTAAACATTCCAGCTTTGCCCAATTAAAACAAAAGGCTTTTATTGCTCCGTATTACCTTCCAGCTCCTGCTGTGTCTACCAATTCCCTATCTCTTTATATTCAAAGTCTTAAAATAATTTTCTACTTTAACTGTCTCCTACTCATTACCTGGTCCACCTCATGTCACTAAGTCAGACAGCCACACATGAATGCATTTTGAAATCAACGGACATCTCAGTCTTAACTTTCCTAATGATTCAGTACTTTACCTATGTACATCTGTATCTGCAGACCAAGGTCTCCTCAGAGGAGCACATCTTTGGAATGGTTCCATCTCAATGCAAGTGGCCCCAAACTATGTCACACCAGGTCTCACACAACAGCCCCTCACAAGTCTACCTGCTTTCATGGTACTCTAATTGTTTATAATGCAATTTGTTTACAGGTTTGATCACGGTCCTCCTGACTTGCATCTTCCAATGACTTCCAATTACTCATTAGATAAATTCTAAAAGTCCCTGATGTAATATAAAATGCCCTCTAAGTTTTATCCCTGTGTGCCTCTGGAGCCCTTCTCCCAGCATCGAATCCAGTCATAATAAACTTCTTTCAGGTTCTCAAAATGTTAAGCTTTCACCAAACTCCAAATCTCACTGTGCTTCTACTTTTGCCTGGGACCCTATCTTCCATCACTCATCTCTGTCTAATGAACTCTTACCAGATATTTAGGTCTGCTTTAATGTCACGTTTCTAGGAGCCTTGTCTGAATTTCTAGGCTATCAAAAGTGTCCCTGCTTATATGGTCCCAAAGCATATCATTCTTCCTCTATAATAATACTTATTATGCTTCACTGAAATTCCACATTTAGTCAATTTTTTCTGCAGTTAGGCTTTAAGAGAAAAGAGTCTTGATTACTGTTATAACCCCAGAATAAATTAGAGAGACCCACAAATTGTGGATTTTAAAAAGTATTTATAGAATGAATAAATAAATGGACAGATACTCATCAATTGGTTAAACCACTCACTATTTTAGGTGGTTGGTACAAGTGAGTGAAGGTCAGGAGCTCTTGACTACAGTAGTAGCAATTTTACTTAGATTTACATTTATTATTGAACATGGGTCATACTCTCTAATATCTGTGCTAAATAGTAGCTGTTATTGAATATTAATAATCTCTATTATCACTGTGAAGTCTGCAATAGGCTTTAAAATAACGCACACAGACATATAAATCTATGAATATATTTCTCACTTTCCTTCAAAGGGGCCCATTGCAATTTGTGTACCCTACATCAGGATTCTTTTTTTCCAGTGTTCCTCAGCTTTAAACCAACTTCTTAGTTTCCTAATCATTTAATATTATTTCCTCTATCAGCAACATTGCAACTTTCCATCAGCTTTTCTCTCTTCAGAAGACCTTCCTCTTACTAATTTTATCAGGTTTTCCTCCACTTTCCTTCCAGATTTTATCCAACTGAAACATCTTCACTTCTCTATAGAGCTCCTTGAAATTGACATCTTTTTTTTTTCATTTTGCCTTGTAGTCTAGCATAGCATTCAGAGCAGATAAGAATCTCAGGAAAATAAATGAATTAAATAAAATAATGAATGGATAGATATATGAAAAGACAGATGGTTGGGTAAAACAATAAATGAATGAAATCAATGAGTAAAATGAATGGATCTATCCCTCATAAATCTAAGTTTTGTGGAAGACGAGGGCACATACATCTAGCCTTGTCTCACAATGTACAAATAACCCAATAACAAGAATCACAATAGGCTAAAGAACTTCTCATAAGTCTGCATGAGGGGTCTTTGTTCCACACTGACATATATTGCTTCTGCTTGAAAACATCAACAACAAATACCATTGAGTAAATAGAGCCTTCTCTCATAAAAATCTCATGTAAAGGCAGGTACTGTTAGAATATAACTGAAGTATTTTATTGTTATTGTCATTGCTTAAAGCATTGGATACATAACTATCTCTAACTCCATTCCATACTAAGACAGAGATGTTGCATCACAAACATCTTTTCCTTGAGAAAAAAATAATCCAATAAAACCTCATACTCTCCAAAACACAATGCTCTGGAAGCTTTGTCTAATAGAAGTTGTCCATTAGTGGACATCTGATATGGTTTGGCTGTGTCCCCACCCAAGTCTCATCTTGAATTAGTTCCCATAATCCACACATGTCATGGGAGGGACCTGGTGGGAGGTAATTGAATCATGGAGGCAGTTACCCTCATGCTGTTCTCATGATAGTGAGTGAGTTCTCATGAGATCTGATGGTTTTACTTTTCCCCCTATTGCTCAGCACTTCTCCTTCCTGCCATCATGTGAAGAAGGATTTATTGCCTTCCCCTTATACCACGATTGTAGGTTTCCTGAGGCCTCCCCAGCCCTGTGGAATTGTGAGTCAATTAAACTTATTTTTTAAATAAATTACCCAGTCTTGGGTATTTCTTCATAGCAGCATGAGAACAGGCTAATACAGTAAATTGGTACCACAGAGAGTGAGGTGCTGCAATAAGAATACCTGAAAATGTGCAAGCAACTTTGGAACTCGGAAACAGGCAGAGGTTTTAACAGTTTGGAGGTCTCAGAAGATGACAGGAAAATGTGGGAAAGTTTGGAATTTCCTAGAGACTTGGGGGGCTTAGAAGAAAGGAAGATGTGGGAAAGTTTGGAACTTCCTAGAGACTTGTGGAATGGTTTGACCAAAATGTTGATAGCGATATGGACAATGAAGGCCAGGCAAAGGTGGTCTCAGATGAAGATGAGGACCTTGTTGGGAACTGGTGGTCTCAGATGAAGATGAGGACCTTGTTGGGAACTGGAGCAAAGTTGATTCTTCTTAATTCTATAGCAAAGGGACTGGAAGCTTTTTGTCTCTGCCTTAGAAATCTGTGGAACTTTGAACTTGAGAGAGATGATTTAGGGTGTCTGGTAGAAGAAATTTGCAAGCAACAAAGCATTCAAGAGAAGACAGAGCATAAAAGTTTGGAAAATTTGCAGCCTGACAATGTAGTAGGAAAAAAACACATTTTCTGGGGAGAAATTCAAGCTTGCTGCAGAAATTTGTGTAAGTAATTAGTAGCCAAATGCTAAGCACCAAGACAATAGGGAAAATGTTTCCAGGGCATAAGAGACCTTCCCAGCAACATTTCCCATCACAAGCCTGGAGGCCTAGGAGGGAAAAATGGTTTCCTAGGCTGGGTCCAGGGCTCCTTGTTGTGTGCAGCCTATGGATTTGATGCCCTGCATCCCAGCTATTACTACTGTGGCTAAAAGGGGCCAAGGAGAAGCTCAGGCCATTGCTTCAGAGGGTGCAAGCCCCAAGCCTTGGCAACTTCCACATGGTTTGGGGCCTGCAGGTTCACAGAATACAAGAATTGAGATTTGGAAATCTTCATCTAGATTTCGGAGGATGTATGGAAATGCCTGGATGTCCTGGCAGAAGTCTGCTGAAGTGGCAGAGCCCTCATGGAGAACCTCTGCAAGGGCAGTGCAGAAAGGAAATGTAGGGTTGGAGCCCCCACACAGAGTTCCCACTGGGGCACTGCCTAGAGGAGCTGTGAAAAGAAGGCCACTGTCTTCCAGAACCCAGAATTGTTGATCCACTGACAGTTTTCACCACAGACACTCAATGCCAGCCTGGAAAGCAGCCAGGAAGGAGGCTGTACCCTGCAAAGCCACAGGGGTGATGCTACCCAAGGCCATCAGAGCCCACCTCTTGTATCAGTGTACCCTGGATGTGAGACATAGAGTGAAAGAATATCATTTTGGAACTTTAAGGTTTAATGAATGCCCCACTGGATTTCAGACTTGCATGGGAACTGTAGCCCCTTTGTTTTGGCCATTTTCTCCCATTTGGAAAGGGTATATTTACCCAATGCCCCCATTTTATCTAGGAACTAATTTGCTTTTGATTTTACAGGCTCATAGACAGAAGGGACTTGCCTTGTGTCAAATAAGACTTTGGACTTGGACTTTTGGGTTAATGCTAAGACTATGGCAGATGGTTAAAAAGGCTTGCTTGTGTTTTGAAATTTCAGGCCATGAGATTTGGGAGGGGGCAGGGGTGGAATGATATGGTTTAGCTGTGTACCCACCAAAATCTCATCTTCAATTGTAGTTCTCATAATCCCCATGTGTCATAGGAGGGACCTGGTGGGAGGTAATTGAATTATGGGGGTGATTACCCCCATACTGTTCTGGAGATACTGAGTGAGTTCTCATGAGATCCAATGGTTCTATAAGGGGCTTTTTCCCCTTTGTTCGGCACTTCTCCTTCCTGCTATCCTGCGAAGAAGGTGACTTTCTTCCCCTTTGCCTTCCACCATGACTGTAAGTATCCTGAGGACTCCCAGACATGTGGAACTGTGAGTCAATTAAAACTCTTTTCTTCATAAATTTCCCAGTCTTGGGTATTACTTCATAGAAGCATGAAAATGAACTAACACAACATCTAACAACTGAAAATAGAACACCCCTCTACTATGTCAGAATTTGGACTTGACAACCTTTAAGATTATTCCAAATTTGAAGATTCTGTAATTCATTGCAAGCTCTGAAAAGGGCAATAGGAGAATTGAGTCTCAGAGAGGTGCCAGACAGGATGCAATCAGAAAAACAGAAACCATGCTAGGTATTTTAACAGAGAAAGTTTATTATTAGATCTGAGTTAAGTAAGTGCTAGTCAACTGAAAAAGCAAACAGGTAACCTGAAGATAACCCAGACTGCAACTGCAGGAAGCAGCTGTCATTCTTAGGGTTAGGGGGAACCATCTGTTACTGTTATGGGAGTAAAGATCTATAGCTGAAACCACACTGAAAGGAATTACAGGCAAATAGAAAGAGTTAATCCCTTCTTTCCTGTTCTGCCTTCAAGTCTTGCTCTAACACTCTTTATCAGCAGATCCTAACAGCTGGCATACCAGAAATAGAGTTTGCAGGTTCCAAGCACCAGCATTAAAAGGACAAATATTGAAGGATGGATTTGATGCTGAGAGATTGAGAGATGATAGCTTAGTAAGTGATAAATATAGGAATCTTGCTAGCTAAAAATTTAGATGCTTAGAATTGTATATGGGAGCACAAAATATTCTTCAGTAATGCTGGGATACAGCAGAAGAACAGCTGAATAAGCAAAATGAAAATGGGAGATCTGGAAAGAAAAGTTAGCCTTCTATCATTGGCATGGTTTTGGTAGCCAGTAGAAAGAGACCCAAGTGGAAAATACCAGATTTTTGGAAATTAAAATGTTCATATGATTTAAGCTATGTGTCTATATAAAAAAGCAATCTGCATAAAAGAGAGTAGGGAAGAATCTTGTTCTTTTCTTAGTGAGACAAAACAGATTTAAACCCCTTAGGAGCAAAAACAGAATATTGGTTAAGGGCTGGGTCCCTGCAGCCAGGAAAACTTGGTGTTAAATGCTGTTGCTGACTAGCCCTGCCACCTTGCACTTGTCCGTTTCCTAATCATTAACATTGAGACACAAAACTACCTTCTTTTAGTTCCAGTGGAACAGGATAATTTTGAGGAGTAAATAAAATATGCTCTTAAAATGCTTAATAAACACACTTAGCGCATAGCATCAATGCATGGGAGCCATTACCTCACCCCGTCCTACCTTCATCTGGTCCTTCCTATATTTTCTTCAAAAATTAAGAAGTTGATAGCTTAGGTCTTCTTTGTGGAAGACAGCACGTCAGGGAAAATTCTTGAATTAAGAAAGTTAGCTTCATTCTTTGCTCTCTGCCTATACAACTGAGACCCCTGATTTTTCCCCAGCCTTTCTCACGAGTCTAGAATTGCCCAGATTCCTTTGACTAACTCTGAACTTTCTTTTATACCCATGGCCCAAGGAATGTTTTTCTCTGCCTGAAGATGGTACAAAATGTTCAGTCATGCCCTGTACTCCCCGAAAAGCTTCTGTAATGGGATAGACTGTCCTACCTCAAATCAAGCTCTCATTAAACCACATTAATTCATGAGTGAATTGCTATACTTTCTTCAAAAATTAAGAAGTTCACAGCTTAGGACTTCTTATGGATTAATGAATCCCTTGGGAATTAATGAATTCACAAAACAACACTTGAGTTAAACACAGATTAGAATAAAACGAAATACCCTTCT
This sequence comes from Pongo abelii, assembly GCF_028885655.2. NCBI lineage: Eukaryota > Metazoa > Chordata > Mammalia > Primates > Hominidae > Pongo > Pongo abelii. The sequence goes on from NC_071988.2 coordinate 13,690,459, forward strand.
TCCTTACATTAACCCCAAGTTGATCTTCAGGTTAAAAGGATACAACTGTGGCCATTCTTATGTTTTCTCCACAGATAAGTATTATCAGTCTTCGCTGTTCTCTACTGTAGTTTGCATTCTTCTGTTTTCTTCATAAAGGGGTTGAGGATTGAGGAAATGAACAATTAAAAATTATTTTTTGGGCACTTGTTCCAAAGATGGGGAAAAAATTACATTCTGTTGATAAAATGCACAATGAAAATATATGAAGAAAAGTTCTGTGGAACCAGAACCAACTAAAGAATCTGATCAGAATTTTTTTTTAACAAGAACAAAGCAAAACAAAACAAGCATGCATTTGCTCCATCTGTCTCTGGCCCATGGAAAATAGGGTGGGGTTTACCCAGATTTAATTTGTTGACACAATGACATAAGGGACAACACTAATTTAATCTTGTCTTCAAAATCAAATAACCATTAACCACACTGAATTCTTCCCACAAATTGCATTACTATTTTTTATTATTCTAACTCATTATCCACAAGAGTCCTGCTTTTAAGGGTGGACTTTCTATTATGGGTTGTTACAATTGATTAAATGAGAGGCGTCTAAAATGTTTTCTTGGAATCCCAATGACGTTGCTAATGCAGACTCAGATTTGAATAACTACAGCTGAAACTATAAATGGAAGATGAAAATTATGCCTCCAGATGTGGGGAGTGTTTCACAACACACATCATTCTCCTGCCTCTTAATCTAAAATAATAATAATAATAATAGGTGATTCATGGTTTCAAAGCAAGTTTTTCCATGCTTAGAAACAACATTTTCATTGTGTGACCACAATTTTTAAAGGATTTTCATCGGAAAGATAAAGTAGGGTTGATGAAGTGATAATTGCCTTGAGATAAAATGTAAATGCCGTGAATTTTTTTCAAGGTTAAGATTTTTGCAATTGTTGGCTTTTTCTTCAGTTTATCTCACTCATGTATCTTAATTCCTATTTTCAGAGCCTTTCTCAATTCATGTTGCACTTTTATAGTATGATTTCATTCTTTGGGTACCAAACAATATTGAGGAAGGAATTACTATTATCCATCCTTTATGGGTGAGGAAACAGAGGTTCAGAGAAATTAAAAAATTTATTGAGCAAGGTCACATAACTAGCAAGAGGCAAAGCTGAGATTGGTGCCCAGGCTGGCCCAATGCCAAAATTAATGCCTTTTCTAGAAACCTATATTGTCACCAGCCCTGATTTCCATCTCCTTGTTAACCTCAGGAAAGCTCCTGAAAAATTTGACATGCTTAGAAAAGATTTCCCAAGTTAATCTCCCATAGACTTGGAGGATAGAGGTTAGTTCTGGCTATTCTCTGCATCTGGAGAGCTTAGTACAAGGCTGGCAGCAGAGTATCCGTTCATTAGAACAGCTTTAACTGAGGGACTAGGTTCTCTATTTAATCTGCATTAATGGAGCCCTGCTGGATGGGGAAGCAGGTAGCAGAGAAGACCAAAGGAGAAAGGGAAGGAGGAAGGGATGGAGGCTGAAGAGAAAAACAAAGAGGCTTGAGAGGCCCCGGAGAAGGACTGGTGACATATGATGGCCATGAAACCCGCCCAGGTTTTGGTTGACCTCCAAGAGGCCTTTGCAGTAATAGAAGAGAAGAGTATATCTGAAAGAAATTATCAGGAGCAGAATGGCAGGCACAGAATAGTTCCCCATTATCTGCTAGAGGCAAAAGAAATGTAGGTTCTTAAAAACAACTTGTTTTGTTCTACTCTCACACTGTTAAATTATAAATCCTTTTTCTTTTCTTTTTTGAGACGGAGTCTTGCTGTTGCCCAGGCTGGAGTGCAGTGGCATGATCTCGGCTGACTGCAACCTCTGCCTCCCAGGTTCAAGCGATTCTCCGGCCTCAGCCTCCCGGGTTGTTGGGACTACAGGTGCACACCACCACACCCAGCTAATGTTTGTATTTGTAGTAAAGACGGGGTTTCACCATGTGGGCCAGATGGTCTCAATCTCTTGTCCTTGTGATCCGCCCACCTCTGCCTCCCAAAGTGCTGGGATTACAGGTGTGAGCCACTGCACCCAGTCTATAAATCTTTAAAGCTAGACAGGAAAAATTTACCAATCTTAAAAAAATGCTAAATAGCATTTATTTAGTTAATAGTCTGGGTCAGACATTCTGCTAACTGGTATGCTTATATTACCTCATTTCATCCTCACAGCAATTCTGTGAAATAATTACTATTATTCCCCTTTGTACAGATGAATGGGCTCAGATAAGTTAAGTAACTTGCCCAAAGTCAGAAAGCAATAACCTCTGTTATTTTTGTTTTATATGTTGTATATGTTACATATGTTTATATATGTTTTACCCTCTGTAAAACAGTGATTATAACAGCTCCCTATTGGAGTTGTGTCCCAATGAAAAGAGAAAATGTATATATGGGAACAGAGTCCAGCATACAGCAAATAACAGATCTTCACTCAGTCATTTAAAGCAGAAGTACAGATGTGGTTTGAATGCAGGTGGTTAAGGTCCCAGGTGTTACAATCAAATGCAGGGGTCAAAGCACTTGCTCTGGCATATTCATCTGGATGGGTTATCTTGGATTTTTAAGCTAGCCCTGTTTCCTTAGTTCTATATGCCAATATATAACAATGATAGAATGTGCCTCGTGAGGCTATTGTTAATAATCAAATGAGGTTATGCATTTGGGTAGGTAGAATTCTATTATGCCCCCTATAATCTCTGCCCTCTGGTGTCATGTTTTTTGTAATCCCCTACCCCTGAGTATGGAAGGTACCTGTGACTTGCTTCTAACTAATAACATGTCAATGGCAATGGGCTATCATTCCTGGGATTAAGTTCCATTATATAAGACAAGCTAGTCCAACTGGCAGCCTGAGGACTGCATGTGGCCCAGGACAGCTTTGAATGTGGCCCAACACAAATTTATGAACTTTCTTAAAATATTATGAGAGTTTTGTTTTTGTGCGATTTTTGTTTAGTGCATCAGCTATCATTTGTGTTAGTGTATTTTATGTGTGGCCCAAGAAAATTCTTCTTCCAGTGTGGTCCAGGGAAGCCTAAAGAGTGGACACCCCTGATACAAGACTTTGTTTTAGCAGAGCAAAAAGAAAGATTCCCCTGCTGGCTTTGAAGAAACAAACAGCCATGTTGTGAGCTGCCATGGAGGGGCCACGCAGCCGGTAACTACAGGCAGCCCCTAGGAGCTGAGGTAGCCTCCAGCTGACCGTCAGTAAGAGGCCAGGGCCTTCAGTCACGAAGCCACAAGGAAACAACCTGAGAAATCCTGGAAGCAGATTCTTCCTTAGTTGAGTCTCCAGATGAGAATGCAGCCCAGGTGACACCTTGATTGCAGCCTTGTCATTTCCAAAGCAGAGGACTCAGCTAAGACTTCTGACCCATAGAAATCGACAGATAATAAATGTGTGCTGTTTTAAGCTGATAAGTTGTAGCAATTTCTTATGCAGCAAGAAATAACCTAATACATACATATAAAGCATTTGGCACCGGGCCTTGTATGTATGTCTTCAAAAAAACACTACAGGTATCTTCTACATATGTCAATCAGTAAACATATGTTTACAGAGTTCTTACTTGTGCATAAAATATCTCTTTAAAAGACAAATGCATTTATTGAATTCATGCCTTCTATATAGTTAAGACAAATATATTTTTAGAACTTTCGAGTTAATGTCCAGAGTTACAGAACACTCTTACGGCCCTTGTAACAAGGGCCTTAACTGTTGTAACAAGGTCTCAGAGAGGCTGTGAATGCATAAGATTCAACGATGTACCTAGAATATGAAAGGCCTCCAAATAAGGAGTAAAGTGGATGGGTGGGACGACTTTATATAATAAGCCATGTCATTTATTTTTAGGCTTTTTTCATATTATTAAATGACAATTTTTAGCAAACTAAATGATAGCAGCAAACTTCAGTTTACCCATGTTTAGCCACAATACAATACACACATGCTTTTAAAATCCTAACAGCTAGTGAGAATTCAGCCTGAGACAAATTCATAAACATGTATTTTATAACTTGTTTGGTGGGACATTAAAAAATGAAGTGAGCTTTATCTATCAGTTATTCAATCAATGGAAATAGAATACTTTCACAATACAGGCTGCTCCTGCTCTAAGGCTGCTGATGTTGGGGGGCTCCTTCTCCAAGGCTGTTGATGTTTGGGGGCTTCTCCCTCAGACTCCAGTCACCCCTAGAGAAGGGGATTACATGTCCATGGACACACTGACAAAAGTATTAAAAGACCAAACCAAAGAAAGTCTTCATCTTGCCATACACTAGAGCTCTCCTTGGCTACAACACTGAGTTAGGACTCCACTTACACAGTTTTTCCATACCTAATCGAGCATTTTTTCATTATATTAACCTTGAAATAAGTGAGGACTAGTTTTTATTAACCCATGCGTTCCTTCAATAAATAAGTCATTGAGTACCTACCCTATGCCAGTAAAATAAAACAGAAGAACCTAAAGAAGTTTAGTGACTTGACTCATGTCACACACTTGAAACGCAGGAGAGTTGGAACTCACACCTACAGCCAGCTCTGTTGGTCTGTTCCCAACATGTCCTCTGGCCACAACAGCACTTACTTGTTTCTGTCATAATGATGTAAGATGCAGGAGCATGGATGAAGCTGGAAGCCATCATTCTCAGCAAACTACCACAGGAACAGAAAACCAAACACTGCATGTTCTCACTCATAAGTGGGAGTTGAACAATGAGAACACGTGGACATAGGGAGGGGAACATCACACACTGGGGCCTATCGGGGACTGGGGGCAAGAGGAGGGAGAGCATTATGATAAATACCTGATGCATGTGGGGCTTAAAACCTAGATGACGGGTTGATAGGTGCAGCAAACCAGCATGGCACATGTGTACCTATATAACAAACCTGCACGTCCTGCACATGTATCCCAGAACTTAAAGCAAAATAAATAAATGAATAAATAACTTTCTGAAATTAGAAAAAAAATGCAACCTCAAGGGGAACGACAACAGTTAGAATTAGTTCTGAAGGACAAACGATGCCTTATTGTTCTAATGGGTTTTGCTTAGGACTGTAATTGTCAGGGAAGTACAGAGATGTGTGCCAATCCCAATAGTCAACACTTGATGACCCCACACTGTGCAATGGGGAGGCACTGACTCATTACCTAATTACAGTCCAACAGTCTTCAGATTGCCCAGTGGCTTGTGTTGATATTTTGGTTTGTAATTTTAAGTCCGCTATGAACTACTGCTCTGAAGTATACTTTCCAAATATGCCCTCTCAGAAAGATCTCCAAATGATTGAAGGAAAAACAAACACCACCACTTATTTCAAGGTCTTTCCCATACTGTATTCCCAGTACTTGCAACCAGCTATACTAAGCCATTAATTCATTTATTCAACAAATGTTGATAGATCACACTTTCTACTTGGGGGGCACAGTCAGGATGAAATTGATTTCCACTGGGCAAGAATAACTCTCAATCACTCCCCCTTGTGTCAAATGTACTCCCCCTTGTGTCAAATGTATCACTCAGCACCTTCTCTCAGCCTTTGCTATAAACTGCCTTTAATTTCTGTTGCAGAGTCCTCACAAAAACACGTGTGGCTATTTCCAGATCTTGTACAGCATTTGGCATACACGGCTACATTGACCAACTCAACAGGCATGGAGAAAAAAACAACCACTAAAGAAAGGACTCCTGAACCCATAGCATGGAAAGGTGTTGATGAGTGACTGTGAGTTTGGGCTGTGGAGCCAGGCTGCATGGATTTGAAACTTGGATCTACCACTCAGCAGCTGTGTGTGATCCCAGGCACACCCACTTCGCTTCACCTGTAAAAGAAGGATAATAATAGCAATCATCTCATAGGACTATTGGAGGAATGACAAGAGCTAACATAGGTAAAAAGCTTAGAACTGTAGCTGACATTTGGTAAGCACTCAATAAATGTTAGCTATCATTATTATAAAGAATATTGAATATTTTCATCCAAATTCTATATATCTTTGTATAGGATGTGAACTCACTTTTCATAGTAAATTTGAAAAAACTATCTTATAAAATCTTCCATACCAGCTACTTTTGGGGGAGTAATTCCAAAGTCATTATCATAAACATGGGCTATTGTTTTATAATCAGGGCAAGAAGAAACAAATGTTGTTTTTAAAACTTAGATTTATAACATGAATTGGTTTTGCTATTCTGACTCCTTCACCTCCCCATCATCGTAAGTACAATTTGTTAATTCCTTTCCGTGTTTCTGTGCTAAGCTTTCTTTCTACTCTGATTACTCTTGGCTAGTTCTCAACCCAGACTGCCTATATTTGCAATCTGGTTCTTCTACATCTTGTCTATGAGAGCTTGGAGATGTATTTTACTCTCTGTACATCAGTATCCTCTTATCAAATGGGAAAATAAGTTGGACCTACCTCTTAGTATTGTTAAGCTGGCATAATACTGGGCAAAGATAGGTCCCCAATGAATTCTAGCTATGACTGCTACCCTGAGATTTCAGGACAATATCTGACCTCATAGCTGTTCACTGAGCACTTTTTGATGTTATGTTCTATGAGCAGCAGGAGCAATGACTCGGTGCTAGGAAAGTGCAGAATGGGTAGCAAAGAATGCAAAGTGTTCCATGAAGCCAGAATATGTGTCACTCCAGACATGAAAGCCAAAACCCTCCTCCAGATGTTGAAGCACTCCTGCTCCAAGGCATTGCCGAAAAACCAGGCCTCTCCACTTTGCTTGGCAACGAAGGCCAATAATCCACCTTAATTTGGAAAATTCCACTCACGTTCCTCGTCTCTGGCTTTCCACATGTCCCCACGAGGAGGTTTTATGCCAGCTTTGAGTTCCAAATGTTGAGGAGGAAGAAAGGAGGGAATGGAAAAAAAAATAGGTAGAGGAAAGGTCGGAAATTTAAACTGAATTGTTTGGTAATGGAAATTCCCTTTCAAGTCTCTTTCATTCTTTATTCGGATTCCATTGAGTGTGTGCCAAAAGAGAAAAAGGAAAGGTTAGATTCTCCTATCAGATCTGGCAAAGAATCTCAGCCAAGCAGCTTAAGGGACAGACTAGCTTGCCTGCAAAGCAAAAGTGTCGACACACAGGATGCCAGCAGGCTGCACAGACCCCTCCTTAGAGGTCTTGGCATCCACTGGCCCTGGGAGGGGGTTGCAGGAGGAAATTGGCCCATAGGCAACAGCTTGATCCTCAAGAAAGTGCAAAACATTCTCTCTGCCCAGGGGTGGAAGGAGGCTTTAGATATTCTCACCTTAACTAGTTGGATCTGCTTCCCTTTGAAGAATAAACTTTCATATCCTCGCCCTAGAGAAATACTCCCAAGATTTTGCCCCCAACCTAGGGGTTCATGGACCTCAGCTATCCCACCCACAGACCTTGAACCCCTGTCTTATAACATGAGATCCGTGACCTCTTTGAGAACATCTTACTAAAAGCCTTTCTATTTTTCACAGGCCTCTTTCCATCAGCCTTCACTAGAGTCAAAACACTTTTTTTTAAACTAAGATCAGATCCAAAATTCAAAACATATCTGTCTGTGGCCTGATGTGTGTGTGTTTAATTCAAAAAAAAAAAACTGGCAAGTTTAGTGGGGAAAAATAACCCAAAAAACTGATCCTTGGAGTAAATACTGAGCCCTACTATTATCTCCTGGAGTAAATATTGGTCTCTACTTTTAGCTCCTGCAGTCCTGGACTGGGTGTTAGGAAAGTCACTCAGCATTTCAGTGTTTTCAATGTTCTCATGAATAAAATGGGAATTTACTAGTCACCTGTCAACCTCTTCAGGTTTTTGTCAGGTTACATTTCCTGTGTGTCAAAGTGATTCTCCAATGATAAAAGGAACTATGAAATATGAAAGTTTAATGAGCAGCTATCACATGACAGACCCTGAAGATGGGGACATAGGTCCCTCCTTCCCTGAAGGGGCTCCCACAGAGTGGGGAGGTGGCTGAGGAAGGCAATGACCACAGTTCATTATGAGAAAGCATTCTGATAAAGGCTTTATGAGGCCTTCCAGGGAGGATTCCATGCCTTCTGAGACAAGCAGGAGACACTTCCTGAGGGAGAGAAGCATCTGAACTGAACCCACCAGGGCAGTGAGAGGAGCCAGCTGGGAAAAGGAGGGACAGGATATTTCTATCAAGGGAATCAGCATGCTCAAACTTAAAGAGGAGAAGTGTAATAATAATGACTGCATGATATGGTTTGGCTGTGTCCCCAGCCAAATCTCATCTTGAATTGTAGCTCCTATAATTCCCATGTGTCATGGAGGGACCCAGTGGGAGGTAATTGAATCAGGAGGGTAGGTCTGTCCCATGCTGTTCTCATGATGGTAAATAAGTTTCATGAGATCTGATGGTTTTATAAAGGGCCTCTCCTGCACACACTCTCTTGCCTGCCACCATGTAAGATGTGACTCTCCTCCTCATTTGCCTGCCCCCATGATTGTGAGGCCTCCCCAGCCATGTGGAACTGTGAGTCCATTAAACCTCTTTCCTTTATAAATTACCTAGTTTTGGGTATGTCTTTATTAGCAGCATGAGAACAGACTAATGTCCTGTGTATTCCAGCTCCGGCTGCTGATATGGACATGAGTGCTTACTGTGATGCTGGGAGTCTTGAATTAAAACACAAATACTGAAAGGACATTTCAGGGTCATAAAGTGGGGCTGAGGAGGAGAGAGTAGGGAACAAGTCCCCTCTCCAGTCTCCTCACCACCCTGAAAAAAGGCAGAGCTTGGGTGTTGAGAATATTGATTTTCTCTACTCCCATGTTTCCCTGTGTCCCCATGTCCATGGCTCTATTGAGGGGAGATGCTACCAAAGGCCACACTTCCTCAGTGTGTCAGATTCTTCCACCTGCCTTTAGACTCTCCAAATTTCAGATTAGAGGACGTTTTTAGTTCCTCAAGGTCTTTGGGATCCAGCTCTTAAGCAAGGGACCCGGGTGTACATCAAGAAAGCTCAGCCTGCTTTCTGGCAGAGGAAAGCAAGCCTGTCATTCACATGAAGAGCATCCTCTAAATGATCGTGTGTCTGTACGTGCATGAAAACACCGGGGATTTAACAAAACCAAAGAAAAGTATTTGGGAGCCCCTTGCCAAATACTTTTCTCATTAAATTTTAAGTGTGTTTGTATTTTAGAGGGAAATGTAAACCGTATGTTTCTGATGGACTTGGATTTAATATATCCAAATGCTTCATAATAATTTCTACCACCCAAGAAGTTCTTGGAACCTGGATTTTAGTCTGAAATCCTCCTCAAAAATAGAAAGCTATGGATATTTTCTAAGAGAAGGAAGAGCATGAAGCAGGTGGGACAAACTTCAGTCTTTTGTTTAATGCATGGAAAAGCAAATCTCCCTAAAACAAACTCATCTATGACAGTTCTCACCTGCCGTTTCTCTGTGGCAGTCACAGTCACCTTATTCATTGGGAAGTTGACCTCATATCTCATTGTCTAGGACAGTCCCAGTTAATGCCACTTGTCCCAAAACCATTGTCTACAGTGCCCATTTTTATTCTCCAAATATCCTAGTATGAATAAGAAATGATGTGATCACCCTAGATAGGGCAGAACTCTGACATGCCCATTCTCTCCTTCCTTCCCCTTTGAGATAGCCCAGATACAAACGTAACACAAGCCACAAATTCAAGCTACATATGTGACTTAACATTTTCTAGTAGCCATATTAAAAATAGTAAAAATGAACAGGCAAAATAAATTTAAACATATTTCATTTAACTGAATATATCTAAAATATTATCATTTCAAAATATAATCAACATAAAATATTAACAAAATATTTTACATTACTCTATTTATACTAAGTCTTTGAAACTTATGATGCATCTCAGATTGGACTTACTATATGCCATAACCACATACCACAATTGTCTACTGTACTGGACTGTGCAGTTCTGCTATGAATGTCTTCCATGTCATGCTTTTTTACCCCATCTATGGTTAGTAGTTAAATTCATTTACAGTGAGTTCCTGTACTTGTATCTTAGTATGTAAAGTGAAGATTTTCAAAGACTGGCTTTAAAACCCATTATCTTTCCATGGCCTTAATAACAGGAATAAAATCTAGTTTCACACTCAAATCCCAGGAATAACTTTGTATTCAAGGTAGTATCTTGTCTCCCCTTGAAATACTGAAATCCATTATTTTCATGGGGTAGCTAGACACATAGCAATGCAATTTTTAAGTGAGGAAGAATATATTGGCTCTTTCAATATTTCACATTAACCTCAGTATACAATCAACAAAGGTTGCTTGCTCTTATTTTTATGTTCTTCTTGTCTGCCACCCTTTAGTGTCCTTTTAGGTCAATAAGATTCTTGGATTTTTTTTTCTTTTTTGAAGCCCTGCCCTAGGGCCTCTGCCATGCCTGCAAACATTAGACTCCTAGTCATTGTCCTAGGAAGGTATTTGGGCTCTGACTTCAACTCTCACTTGTTTAGAAACTCTCTGGCAGGGATTTCCTCCCTAACCATTGGGCATGAAACATCAAAGCCCATTCACTGACATCTGCTACTGGAAATGATGGACTTTCTCCAAAAGTGCCATATTTGATTAGTGATACATTCAATTCTCATTTAAATTGAAGTTGTCACTTCCTTGTCACACTGGGCTCCTAACAGGCCATGTTCACATATGCTCATGTGCATGAACACACACACGCGCACACACACACACACACACACACACACACACGGTTGGTAATTAATGCATTTGTGTATTCTTTTCTTCTCTCTCCCTGCTTGTATTTCTTCCTTTCTTCCTTTTTAGCATTTGCCACTAAGGCTGACGTATAATATGTACCTGATACGGTTTGGCTGTGTCCTCACACAAATCTCATCTTGAATTGTAATCCCCATAATCCTCATGTGTCAAGGGAGGGACCCAGTGGGAGGTGATTGGATCATGGGGGCAGTTTCCCCCATGCTGTTCTCATGATAGTAAGTTCTCATGACTTTATAAGAGATCTGATGATTTTATAAGTGTTTGACAGTTCCTCCTTCACACGCTCACACTCTCACCTGCCACCTTGTGAAGAAGGTGCCTGCTTCCCCTTCTGCCATGATTGTAAGTTTCCTGAGGCCTCCCCAGTCATGTGGAACTGTAAGTCAATTAAACCTCCTTTGTTTATAAATTACCCAGTCTCAGGCAGTATCTTTATAGCAGTGTGAGAATGGACTAATACAGTACCCAATAAATAGTTCTTAGCTAACTGATATACCTGACAAATTTTAATAAAAAGCGAGAGGTTTTAAAACTTAAAAATACTCATAACTAAACATTTAAACACGTTAAAAGGCAGCTTTATAATTCCAGTTGTCACTACAAACCAACTCAACAGGCTCAAGCCATTTCTAATCTGGGAAATTCTAAAATAAAGCTAATTCTGTTAGCTTTTTAATGGGACAAAAATTACGGTTACTGTGAAAACTTTAACTTAGAATTCTCAGACTTGAGGATAATTAAAGTCACAGCTTGAACATTACAGAAATAACTATTTCAATTTAATTTACTATTGCATACAATAAAAGGGCTGATTACCTTCCCCTCAGCATTTTGGACTTTGATATAACTTCCTTTTTGTGAGTTAAATTTACTTAAGTGTCAATATTTTGCAATTCAAAGTACCAATTAACTTTATGTGTGTTTTTCCCCCTTAAAAAAAAGCAGCATTCAACAAACTTGTAAATGTTCTCTTGTTTTGCTTCTATCACACACTTTGGGCTTGAGTTGTATTTTAGAAATGTTTGTGTCAGGATAAGGCAAACTCAGGGTGTTCCTAGGTCAAAAGCTCTAATCATCAAATAAATTCATCACCACATTGGTTTTACTCTTGGACACTCACCCTTTTTACCTAAGAATGTAGTATAGCATATTCAAAAGAACAGGTGGTCTACAGAATACTGGGATTTGAAACCTAGATTTCTATGAGATGTTGGGTGAGATATTTTAACTTCTCTTAATCTCTCCAAATAATAATAATAATAATAATAATAATAATAATACCTATTGAATGCTTATATGCTAGGTACTGTTCCTGGTAATTTTCAAATGTTATCTCATATAATAATCATTAAAAATCCCATCTCTCCATTTTGAAGATAAAAAAATGAAGCTTAAAAAAGTTAAATAACATGCTCAGAATCACACAGCTAGTACAGAATAAAATCTGGATTCCCAACTCATCCAACAGTTTCAGTTCCACTGCTTTTAATCCCTACTACTTGGATTCTGTAAACTGAAGGTGGCACCATTGTTAAGACACAGACTGGGAGATTTGATGCAGGGCATGCATCTGGCTCAAGCTTACTGTTGTCAGTGGACCATAGGTACCCAGAGCTCTAACTCATCCTCTGTTTGACCTGTCAACCTAAAATGAGTGACATAGAGATCAACTCTCCAAAACAAAGAGTTTATTCAGGAAGAATAAGGGATTGCATTTCTGGATACGTGTGCTATGGCAGACCATAGGCACATCTGAGAAGGCATAAGCAAGGGAAGCTTTTTTAAACTGTTTAATCTTTTTTAGAGATGGGGTCTTGCTCTGTCAGCCAGACTGGATTGCAGCAGAACAATCATAGATAAATGTAGATTCAGCCTCCTAGGCTGAAGCGATCCTCCCACCTCAGCCTCCCAAATAGTTGGGATTACAGTGTGAGCCACTGTGCCCAAGGGGAAGCTTTTAACGGCAAGACCACTGTTTACAGGAGATTATCACAGTCACTGGTGTTGGTTCATTGGTGGTGCTAGCTGTTGTTAGGTGAAGGCCTTCATAAAAGAGGCTTAACTGGAAAGTTCTGGTTGGGAAAGTCCTTTGTGGCAGTTCCTGTTACTGTCATACCTGTGTGAGGGCCCTTCCTTCATGGCCTCCCAGTTCCATTTTCTTAGGGTTTGACATGAGTGACTCCATCTTTGTACTGACAATTTTCACAGACCTGAGAGAGAATCACCTCAAACTGTCATGTTTATACCTTTCTATGTGGCCCAAATTTATACAATCCTGCAAAATAAATACTGAACCAGCCAGTAGGAGCAATCTGATTACCAGGCTATCCTTCTAGAAACCTTGCAGGCTACAAGTCCCAAGACAGCCCTGTAGGCACAAGTCCTAGAGCAACTCACAGCATCTTGTCGACTCCACATAAGGTTCAGAGTTCCCCAGGAGGCATCCCAACCAGTTAGCATAGCCAGACCCAGAGACAGGGGCTCCAAAACTCAGTCATCTCTGATGCTGGGAAGACCAGGACCCCCTGTTTCCCAGATCAAAAGACAGTATTGTTGACAGTCAGATCTTCTAACCAGGTGGACGAAATTGATCCGAGAGAAGTAGAGAAGAACAATGAAAAGACCGTCTCATCAGCTTTCACATTCCCAGAGACCAGACTGAACCCCTGCCCTCTATGTTAGATGAACTATTTTAGTGTCCTTCCACACAAAACTTGCCTATTTTGATTAAGCAAATTCAAGACAGATACCTGTGTCTAAAATCAAAAGAATTTTTAAGAACGTACCAATGAACAATTTCATTCTTGTTATTTATCCTGGGACTGGCTTCCATAAAAAATTCATAGAGCAGAAGCTAATTGACTTGAAAGTTAGAACACTGGGAAGAGTTTCCCATCTGCCCCTTATGAATTTCATGACTGTCAGGAAGTTATTTCATCTTTCTTGCTCAGTTTATTCACCCCATTTAAAATTTCAAACACACACATTCCAGAAGTCCCTATCTTCCTTCCCCACTTGATTTTCCCCATAATAATTTTTAGTTCTAATATATTAATTTATTTATTCATTTTGTTAATTGTTCCCCCCAGTAAAATGCAAGTTCCATATAGATGCTACTCAATCTCCCTGGTCCAGAATAGAATATAATACATAAGAATTCAATAGCTATTTCTGGCAGTTGTTGTTGAATATATTATGTGATTTGATCATACTGTATCAGTGGTTACCCTTTGAGATCCTATGAACCCTGTGAGTTTATGAAGATAGTATTAGACAAGTCTTAGGCTAATTTGAATATGACTGAAAGCATAATGGAGATAACACATTTTAAACATCACTATGTTCCTCCAGCTAACATATCTAACATCTTATTACACAAGATAATTTAATGCTTCTTAAAATTGCTGTTTATTATTACTTTTCACTATTTTCATGAATTATCTATGTCTTTTGTTAATAGAAATGATAATGCTATTAGTTTGACCAAAAGTCAAAACAAGAGACAATGGAAGAAAAAAGATACAAAAGAAATCTTTGGCAGGTGACATTTCTCAAGTTAATCTTCTCAAGCCATATTTTGTTACCTTAAAAATAAGTGTGGTATAAGATAGCACATATAAATAGCCTAATATGTACTTAATAAATATTAGCTCCTTTTTTTCTTTCACATGGCGGAGAACAAATTCTTTTCCAACCCTAGAATCCAGGATTTTTTGTGGCTGGAGCTGCACAAGCCTGAGATGTGTAAGTGCAATTTAAGCCAGAATTTCAAAAGATCATATTGTCCACTTAAGAGCTCTTTTTAAAAGTTCAACAAATAAGTAAGACTTAACAAATCACTATTAAGCTATCATGAGTTCAATTCTTATTGAACTTATTGAACACTGCAAAATTGGCTCAGAAAAGACAGCAACATAGGTGAGGATAGCGCTTATATCTCTGATTCTCAGGAAAAGTAACCAGTGTGGGGCAATTCATTGGGTGGTTTATTTCTAGTTGCATTAGGAGAGACGGGGCAAAAGTGAGAGACTGAGATAAAGTTTGAGAAGAAACAGAAAGAGGACACTGGAAGACAGAGTGACAGGGCAGGTAGATGACAAAAGCTAATTCCTTCTTTATGCTGAGGACCCCCCTATCTGCATTAGCATTTGAGCAATAGAGGAATTAAACAAGCATATTCCCTCTTTCCCCCATTGGTTGCTAAGTGACACCCAGAAAAGAGGTCAGAAGAACACAACTTAAAATGGGAATCTTTTTAATTTCTCAACATTTCTCATGCTTCTTGAAAGTAGGAACCTTTCATGGTTAGCTTTGTCAAGAATCCTTGAGGCTATGCATGGGACATTAAACACAATAATCATAACTAGGAGCAATTCCTCTATGGCCAGATGTTACCTTAGATACTTTGCACGTATTACCTTGTTTAGTTTTACCCTTCAAAAATTCCACAATTTTCTAAACATTATCAGTTCCACTTTTAGGATGAGGAAGCTGAGCTTCAGAACAGTTAAGAGGTTTGATTAATCAAAGATAGGATAGGTTACATTAAATTAACAAACAGCCTCCAAATCTAAAGGGTATTTTTTTTTACACAAAGTTCTTTCTGATTTGAATCCAGGGCACTCTCCAGAATAACTTTCCTCCAAGTGGTGAGTTGAGACTCCAAGCTGATCACCATTTTGAATCTGCAATCTTAATGTGAGACCTCTTCAATAGCTATTTTGGCAGCAGAAGAAAAAAAAGTGGAAGATCTCCCACTGACAAATGCTTCAGCCCAGAAGTGGTATGTGTCACTTCTGTTTACAGCCAATGGGCAACAAAAAGCCCTCACTCAACTGTGATTACCCACAAGAAGAGAAGAATTAGATATCAGTAAGTCCTAACAGAGGCTTGCCCAAGGCTACACAGGGAGAAGACAGAGTAGCAAAGACCCTATTTCAAATGTTTTGATTCCAAATTCCTAGCTTATTGTTTTGTCAGCCAATTAAATAGGAAATTCCAAATGTATAAAAGAAAGATTCTCAAATATTGACAACATTTTGGAAACTGTACATGCTTAGGAAAGATTTAGGGCAAGTAAGAAGTTTCTTGCCACCTTAAATTATACTCTACTGTCAACCAGAAACAGATGTTCTGGAACTACAGATGCTTCTGGAAGAGCCAAAAGGGAGAAGTCTATCACTCCTCAGTAACACTATCATGGTCAGCTCAACACCACCCCAAATAAACAATCTAATGGTAAACATTACTAGTGTTAGTATTAGTATAGCCTGTATCTATTGAGCAACGGTGTCATAGCAAATGGTTCTGAAAATTCTTTTCACATATTGATTCATTTCATCCTTACAAGAGCCCAATGAATTAAGTATCACTATCAGCCTCGTTCTCATGTGAGAATAAAGGATGCAAGGATCAAGGGGTCAGGTAACCTAAGTTCAAACTGTAAGCCTGCTACACAAATACAGTTGAAGAAGCAGTCTCTGTCTTTGTCTTTTTACCAGATTGCTCTTTTTAGGTTCCTTGTGTATCCAGTTCTAGAGCTACCTCCATGCATAGTCATCTCTGGGTAGGACAAGTCAACACACCAAGTCTCAATAAGTCAGAGAAAGCAACTGGCCAGGTCCAGAGAGGTAGAAACTTAAGTTTAAAGTTTTGGCTAAATATCAGACACTCGGGTTACACAAACCAGCTCTCAGGACAACCCAGTGGAAAAAAGAACAGGAAGAAAAGAGCAAACATTTGTGGAAACTTGTTAAACTAGCGAAGTGGGAGAGCTCAGCACCCTGCAGAGGATTCGGAACTCCAATGATACAATCCCAGCAGGTTCCTCCTTCTTACTTTTTATTAGCAGCACTGGTTGAGGCTCAATGTCAGCTGCAATAGGGCTTGTCTTTCCAGAACATTCTCCTTCTCTGAACAGTTTAATGGAAAAAAAAAGCAAGAAAAAAATTTTAAAAATTGCTTAAAGAACTTACAAGTAAATTCTCCAAATATGAGAGCTTTTGAGTGATGAATAAGCACCAGTTATGAAGCTTCTGTAGCCAGAGCACTTAATTAGGAGCTTTAAGAATGTATGAGAAGGGACTCAGTATCTCAGCTTTCAACGTCCAGTAGTGTTAGGATTGAAAACAGCATTGGGCTTAGATTTAAAAGATCAGATTTTTGGTTTGCTACCCACGGCACCACGAACAAATCAGTTAATCTCTGTGAGACTCATTACATTGTCTATGAATAGTGAAATATGCATCTCTTACCTCCTAGAATACATGGCATACATAAGAAACACAAAGATTTCATAATACCCCAGACCCTTTCTCTTACTTAACAGCCTCTGAAAGTGTGTCTCCTTCTCTTTTGAATGTCCTGTCCCATCCAGTCACCCTTCATATGGCTAACTGTATGAAAACACATATGATCCTGTATTGCAATGCCATTTTACGTGCCTATTTCCCAACTCTGCTGTGAACTCCTTCACAACAGAGGATGGTGTCTTCCTATGCATCACTGAATGACCAACAAACATAGGGGTTGTGCTGAAAACGCACACTGGGGACTTGTAATTCCAGAAATACGATGAACAAAACACCATAACACTGAAAATGCTGAATACAATATAAACAAACTTCTCATTAAATTCATCAATGGACTGACAAAGAAGGAAAAATATGTAAAGGTCAAAACCTAAATGCACAAGGGTAACCCAGAAAGTTGAGCATAGCACTGAAGTCAGCTTGCATCCAGGGTTTGTTTACTGAGCTCCAGTGGTCTTGAGCACTAGTTAACGAGGAGACAATCCCCAAGGCTCACCCAAAGTAGCAAATCTGATAGGAGATTCCCCAAAGAGCTATGACCTTAATTTAAGACTGAACATAAAATGAATCTACCATCAAAGTGATTACAAAAGGATGATCCTGTCACAAACTTTCACACCGTGTGGAAGACAAAAAGCTCTCTGAACATTCTTAATCATAAGTTGGCCTCCAGTCAGGCTTATTGTTCCAAATCTCCATAGCTGGGTGAAAATTCCTATCTAAAGATTTGGTTTAGAGTATTCTCGAATTAGTGGAACAAATCTCCCCTGAAGGAATCAGGTCCAAATCAGGCCTCAAGTAATTCTTCAGATAAGGAATAAGAGGATAGAGCTCACTATCACCTCTTCCATTCAATATTTGTTGGGGGTCCTAATGAAATAAAATGGAATAAAAGTGATAAATAAAAACAGAAGTTACACATTTCTAGAAAAAAAAGAAAAACATTATTATTTATAGATTGTATGATTATCCACACACAAAAAAACAAAATCAACAGATTAACCATTAGGCTCGATAGATATATTATCAGAAGCTCTTGATAAAATATGAAATATGAACAAACAGAAAATAGACTTTAAAAGAGAAACCATTTATAAAATTAAGTATTTATGTCTGTTAGACATAAATCTAACAGAAATGGGAAAGAGCTTTATGGAAAATATAAAACTTTATTGAAAAACATTAAAGAAGGACAAAAATTTTAAAGAAGAGATACGTACATGGATAAGAAGACTCAATATTTATGACACTTCTTTCCAAATTTATTTATAAACCTATAAAGTCAATATAATTCTAAGAAAGTTTTAACAGGTTATTTTTTAGGAACTTGGCAAAATGACTTGAACATTTTATATGAAATAGCAATGCTCCAAGGACAGCCAAAACACTCCTGAGGAAGAACAATTTGGGGTTTTATCTTTCAAAATACCAGGCATTATTAGGTGAGGGTAATTAAAGAAGGCTGGTGTTGGTGTACAGAGAGAAAAATAAGTATAGAAGAAGAAAAAGGTGGACAAAAACAGAACCACACATATATGGAAACCCGATTTATGACAGCCAGCACTGCAGATCAGTGGCAAAAGATGACCATTCAGCAAATAATCTTAGAGCAATTGGTTACTTATATGGACAAAAATAAAAAGTAACCCCATCTCACATCACACATAAAATCAATTTCAGCTGGTTTAAATATTTAAATATAAAAATAAAAAATATAAAGCTTCTAAAATATAATACAGGAGAATACCAGAATATCTTGATGACATCTGGGGAAGGAAGGGTTTATAAACAAGAAATAGACAGTACAAATCTTGAGAAAATGAATGATGTACTTTGTCAATGTTAAGAACATCTATGCATATGCATCCAAAGGCATAGTACAGAAACTGAAGTGACAAGTCACCAAGCAAGAGAAGATGTTTGGGAATGTATCATGATGAAATTAGTATCCAGACTATATATACATGTATATACAATTTATATTAATTGGTAAAGACAAACAATTTAATAAAATAAAATGGGAATGTCCTGAATAAGCATCTCACAAAATTAGAAACTGTAATGACAAGTTCTAAAATATTCTTCATCTCGCTAGTAATCAAACTAATGCAAACTAAAACCACAAGGGGGAACAATTTTTTATCCAATAAATTGGCAAATATTAAAGACGAAGAATAACAAATGTTGACAAGGATGTGAGGCAGATATTACCATGATAGACAGCAGGTGGGATTGTAAATGGGCATAGCTACTTTGTGTAACAAGGCTATGGCATTATCTAGTAAGGTTGGAAATGTTCACATCCTGCAGCCCATCAGTTTCATTCTCTGATATCTATGCTGCAGAGAATTTTGCCCATTTATACCATCAATTTATATAATAATGTTACTAGAAGCACTTGTAATAACAAGAAAACAAATTTAAAGGAAGTAACTAAAATGCCTATTAAGAGTGAAATGGATAAGTGAATTCCTCCATATCTGTCCTCTTGCATAGTACTGAAAGAATTCATTACAGCTATGTGAACAACATGGATACATTTCAGAATACCACACTGAGCAAACAAAGCAAATAGCAGAAGATCAATAGCAATGTGATTACATTAATATAAATGTCAAAAGCATGAGAACCCCCCAAAATTTATTGTTAACAAATGCAAACATAAATGGTATAACTATAAGGAAAGGCAAGGAAAGTCTCAACACAAAATTAAGGGTGTGGTTGCCTCTGAAAGGAGAAGACGAGTGCTTTCATATGGTAGTCTTCACAGTATGGTGAGTGGATGGTTTATTTTGCTGTTATGTGATATAATGTATGCATTTTTAAAATATTTTATATTTGCTACATAATTATAATTAACATGTTTTTTGATATTTAATACAAAAATTTAAAGACACATTGGATAATGAATAAATTAATTACATACCTCCTTACGTTGGAAATAATTAACTTATGAATTTCCCTTTAGTAAGTATTTTGCTAATGCTACTAATAACTAATAGTTACCAAACCATTGTTATGTAGCTGGAACTGAGTAACCACTATTTATATATTATTTCTTTTAATCTTCTCAAACCTGTTTATATTTATGCCCATTATATAAATGAGAAGACTATATGAGAGATTAAGTAAATTACCAAGGTTTCATAGGTGTTGAAGCAGCTCTTGCTGGTGCCCTTGAGCTCACCAAGCTTTAGCTTTCAGTGTCTCATGCAACATTTAGATGCTTAGTACATGGTCAGTGGTCAATGTATTGGGAGCATAGTTTCTACTGCCAAGAAGCTTAAATAACCTCACTCAATGACCTCCTGAGATGAGGCTTGAGAAGATGACCCCTGCAAGTTGCTGATAATTAGTGAAAATCAATAGGAAAGATGTTAACCATCTTGGGCACTATAAATAAGTCAACTCCAGGTGGGGAAGCAAAAAAAAAAAAAAAATACAACCAGAAACGTGTGGGTTTGTTTTGTTTTCTAAGAAGATTATTATTTAAAAACATACAAGACCGCCATTATGGGGAGGAGCAGAGGGAACCAGCAGGTATGGAGCGGTCCTTATGCATGATAGTCACTTTTTCTGTACTCTCTCATTTCATTTTCACACCCATCCTGCCATGGCATATTTTATTTCTTTTATAGATAAGAAAACTGGGGCTCAGGCATTATTCCTGACTTACCCAAGGATGCCCATCTAGTAAGGAAGAGATCTGCATTTGAATCCAGGTCTGTCTGTCTCCAAAGCTGTCTTTACTCTGCCAGATCAAATCAAGAAAGAAACATCTTTGAGCCTCTGCTATGTGTCGGTCCCTCTGGTGGATACAGCATGGAGGGTGTGTGACACCTCATCCATATCAGCTTTGGTGTCAAATAAACTCCAGTTTGAATCTTGGAAATTTGATGCTTGATCTTTACACTTTTTATTTAGAAACTTATAATAATTAATAATAAGAAGAAAACCAATCTTACAAGATTGTCATAGTGAATCCAAAATAATATTAATTATAAAATTCTTGACAGCTAATAGGTGTTTATACAGGTTTGTGCTCTTACTCTTCCTACCTTTCTCTAGGTAGGAAATTAGTGAGCTGGGCTTAGATTTTCCAGAGTAGCTGAGAGGGCTTTATGAACTGACTCCCCTCCTCTGGGGCTTCGTGTTCTCATCAGCACAAAAGGCAGTAGACCAGATGTCATTAGGAAGGACCAAGCCCCAAGGGCCACAGTGAATCAGGCTTCAAAAATGAGATGGCAAATATCCTCCATCATTCTATGAAGCAGTGTGAGCAGAGAGCAGAGAAATGAATCTCATTCTATTCTTTTCTGAAACAACAGGAATACGAACCCTCACCACCCACCTCGCTGGGATCTGGGAAGGATTAATGAGGCATAATGCGCAGTGCTCCACTGAGAGCTATTACCGTCTTACAGGGGGAAAATTCCCATTGTTGCCAGCAAACAAGACTGACAATTTGATGAGGTGTGAATATTTTTAGTGTAACAGTATGTAAACACTGCTTTTTTCATCCAAGTCATCGCTGTGCACATACCCTTATGCATTTTTATGAGGCCATTTCTCTGTGGCTGTAAATAGTCTGTGCTTGCCCTTTTCCACGAGCTCGTAGAATGTGCTGACCAGGGGCCAGGCTGAACCTCTAAACTGATTCCTAGGGCTGTCCACATCCTTTGGGAGAATGTTAATAGGCATATTCACATTTTGTACCAACGTATATGCCTTCCTGCTGGCCTATACAAAGTGCATCATGCAAGGACAGGGGCAAAAAAGGCCTCTGTTGGAGAAGGTTCAGCTATTTCATAGTGATAAATATGGAACAGCAACATGATTACCAAAGCATAAAAGCAGAAAAAAAGGCAGGATTCCTGATGCTAATTTCTGTTCCTGCCACACTTGCTTAGAAAGTCAGAAAAAAAGCCTAAGTCTTCAAACCAATACCTTTTCAATAAAGAATTCCACCATTCATTCAAGAAGCATTAACTAGGCACTAGGTACCAGAGGCTGAGCCACACACTAGGATATAAAAGTTAATACGACTTAGCTCTACCCTTCTGTGATTATATTTTAGTGAAGGACTTGACAAATAAATGATAACAATTCAGTGAAAAGTGTGCAATGCACAGATTTTCTTCCATCTCATCCCCCGTCCATCTAACCCCTAAAGCATCACCTTCCTCACAATACCCAATAAGGAGATGGTTTGTCTCATGTCTTTCCTGGAGGGATGTCCTTGGCAATTGTTTTTGCACGTTTGTTGTTGTTTTTGGTGTTTTGTTTCGCTTTGTTTTGTTTTTTGAGACAGAGTCTTGCTCTGTCGCCCAGGCTGGAGTGCAGTGGTGCAATCTCGGCTCATTGCAACCTCCACCTCCGGGATTCAAAGGATTATCCTGCCTCAGCCTCCAGAGTAGCTGAGATTACAGGTGGACACCACCACACCTGGCTATAAATCATGCTGCATTATAAATCATGCTGCATTATAAATCATGCTGCTATAAAGACACATGCACACGTATGTTTATTGCGGCACTATTCACAATAGCAAAGACTTGGAACCAACCCAAATGTCCAACAATGATAGACCAGATTAAGAAAATGTGGCACATATACACCATGGAATACTATGCAGCCATAAACAATAATGAGTTCATGTCCTTTGTAGGAACATGGATGAAGCTGGAAACCATCATTCTCAGCAAATTATCACAAGGACAAAAAACCAAACGCCGCATATTCTCACTCATAGGTGGGAATTGAACAATGAGAACACGTGGACACAGGAAGGGGAACATCACACACCGGGAACTGTTGTGGGGTGGGAGGAGGGAGGAGGCATAGCATTAGGTGATATACCTAATTATACCTAATGCTAAATGACGAGTTAATGGGTGCAGCACACCAACTTGGCACATGTATACATATGTAACAAACCTGCACACTGTGCACATGTACCCTAAAACTTAAAGTATAATAATAATAAATAAATAAATAAACAAAAGAAAATGTATCTGTGTGTTGAACCAGCTTCTTTCCCAATAATGTTCCCAGCAAGCCACGTAAGGAAAGAAGCAATATTTAATTATGTTAATCTGTCTCCATTCGCTACACAATTAAAATACATTACTGTTGTACAGAGCATGTGAAAATAGTGATAAAGAGTAATTAGAGCATGTGGTATTTGACGTTCTGTTTCTGAGTTATTTCACTTAAGATAAAAATGGACTCCGGTTTCATCCATGTTGCTGCAAAAGTCAAATAACACACGTTCTCACTTATAAGTGGGAATCAAAATAAAGTGTACACATGGACACAGATCATGGAATAATAGACTGGAGACTTGGAAAGCTGGGAGGCTTGGAGGTGGGTGAGGGATGAGAAATTATTTAATGTATACAATGTATACTATTTGGGTGATGGTTACACCAAAATCCCAGACTTCACCACCATCCACTATGCAATATAACTGTGTAACAAATCTGCATTTGTGTCCCATAAATGTATATACATTTTTATAAAGGATTAGAATATTAATCTCTAAACTCAGAGACCCCTCCCCCCCACCATGTAGAGGAATGAGCATCAAATCCAGGATCAAAGACATCCATTTGGATCCAGCTCTGCTCCTGGGTGGGTTTCCTGCCTTAGACAAGCTACTTCACATTTCTGAGCTCTTCACGAGCTGCATTAATGGGGTAAATATGAGACTTTCCATCAAGATTAAAAGCAGGCAGCCTGGTTAAGAGGTAATGCTGTTATTCTTATCATCATTACCATTACACTACTGTGTGTGTGTTTTTTTTAAGAATGATTATTGGGGGCCGATTTTTAGAGTGCTTTTACTGTAAGCAGAAGTTTGGAGTTTGTTGATTTGATTTTGCCTTTAGTGGGCAAGAGTACTGCATTGGGAGCCAGACAGACAGGACTCACACTCACCAGCTGTGTGTCCTCAGCAAAGTCAGTTAATCTCACTTACCCTCTATTTTCTCCTGGGTAAAATGAGTATAATGATACTCTCTACCTCAAAGAGCTGTTACTGTGATTAAGAAGTCTCTGCAGTGTTTGACCTGTACTAATGCTTTGCTGATGCAATACCTCTCTGAACCCTATGGAAAAGTTTTGCTGGCATTTTCCATTGGAACAAAGGAGTTACCTTCAAGAAAGGTCATCAGGATCAGAGAAGATGGGCAGTGCCTTCATCCTTTCTGGGGAGCTTTCTCTGACCCTCCATTTGTTCATTAAAGCATTGCCTCAGCTTGCTGAGCTTCCCTGAGTGTAGGACTGTCTACACTGGATTGCAATCTCCTGTTTACTGGGTCATTTTCACAATTGTACTGAAAATTTTTAATCAAAATAATTGTATTTAAATCTCCATTCTCCCTTCAAGGCCATCCACATTTTCAAGGACATGTCCATAAATAGCTGACTAAGATAAAATTGAAGAAATAAGCTAAAATAAAATTCTTATAACTCTATATGGACTATAAGAAATCATCAGGATGTGTAATTATACATTTATTTCAAACAACTTTCTTTCAAGCCTAACTATCTATTAGACATCTTTGTGGATTTTAAACTGTTTATTGAAGTGAAGTTCATAAGCAATGAGAAGGAATCTTATAGCATATGAAAATCAGAATAGATATTTCAAAAACAGTTGTGGACACTCAGGAACTGGACACATGAGAAAAAGAACCAACTTTGAGCTTTATAATAAAGAAATGAAATGAAGTCCTCTTTGGATACAGGGAAAGAGAATACTAGAAAAAGTGCATCTGGGCTACAAGAAGGACTTGAACACCAGTCTAAAAATTTGACCATAATCAAAAAGGAGCAACTGCAGATTCCTGAGCAAACGAATAACAGGGTAGAAGATGCCACACTTCACAGCTTCTTGCCAGTTACCTTCTCCAAACACAACCATTGCATAAGATAGCTCTCTTACCTTGCTTAGAAGTTGATGAGTCTATGGAAATAATCTCCTTTGGATTTTTCCTTTCTTTATTGGACAAGCTGATCTGTATTCTCTTCCCATCTGGTGGTCACTCTTGAACCACACGGAATTTAGCCCAGGTTTGGAACTGCAATGCAAAATAAGTTGAAATAAAATTAATAAAATAAACCATCCCCCTCAAAAAAAAAAAAACAACTTTTTTCCAACTTGACAACCCCAGCTAACTGCCTTCCTCCTCCCCAACTTTTCCTTCCTGTCAAGAAGTTGAGCACTGAGTACTATAAAAGCAAAAACCAAAGCAATCTCATCTCTTCTGGGAAGTCAGGGCTACTTTTTTTTTTTTTTTGCTGTGAAACTGTGCTTAGACCTAAACAGAAAGTACCAAAGTCATTTGTGTGTGTGTGCATGTATATGAGAATGTAGGTAATATTTCCAGGAAAGGGTGATAGCACATATAAATATCCCAAGGCATGAGAGAAGATGACTCAAAGATTTAAAGAATCAAGGAATCTTCAATAAATGTTAAGTGACTACTTATTGTGTGCTACAACTTTCAGGCAGTAAGAGAAATGCAAAAAAATACATGGAAAGTCTCTAATCTTGGGAAATGTACACTAATAATAGCCATAATTAATAGTCATAGGCAATTGAGATAATATGAAGTCATATAAAATAATCATGATGACGAATTTGTATGACTTATTGTACAGTTAGCATATATGCTTGATAGAGCTGAAAGCACATTATGCCTGTATATTATTTCATTTTCATGATAGCTCTATGAAAGAAATTTCATTTTTAATCCCAACATTATATATAACACCAAGGCATAGGAATGTTAAGTGTATTGTTCAAGCTGATACCAATAGTAAATGACAAATACTAGATTTAATCACAGAAATATGAGTTTGAAGTTATTGTCAGAAACATGTAATATATTCATTCAATAAATATTTATAACATATTATATGCCAAGAATACTGGATTTTTTGGGAAGCTGAGGTGGGCAGATCGCTTGAGCCCAGGGTGTTCAAGACCAGGCTGAGCAACATGGCCAAATCCTTTCTCTATCAAAAAAAATACAGAAAGAAATTAGCCAGGCAAATTGGTATGTGCCCGTAGTCCCAGCTACTTGGAAGGCTGAGGCCGGAGGATCACTGGAGCCTGGGAGATTGAGGCTGCAGTTAGCTGTGATTGCACCACTGCACTCCAGCCTGGGTGACAGAGATCCTGTCTCAAAAAAAAAAAAAAAAAGAGAGAGAGAGAACATTGGTTTTGATATTGCCTTCAAGAAGCATATATTTTTGATTCTAGGACTGAGACACACAGTAAACCAAAACATAAATATGTTAATTATTTTAATCAATTTAAGTATAATTTAGTGCAATAAGATAC
The DNA here is from genome assembly GCF_028885655.2 of Pongo abelii. NCBI lineage: Eukaryota > Metazoa > Chordata > Mammalia > Primates > Hominidae > Pongo > Pongo abelii. The sequence goes on from NC_071988.2 coordinate 13,716,937, forward strand.
TTCGATATTAAGTGTAAAATTAGAAGTTTTGAAAAATAAATATAGTCACACAACTGCCACTACCCTCATGATTTAGAACATTCCCATTACCCTAAAAAGCAACCTCATGTTCCTTTGTAGTCAATCTCCTACTCCATCCCAGCTCCTAGCAACCAGTAATCTTTCTGTCACTGTAGTTTTGCCTTTTGTTAGATAATTTCCTATAAACAGAATCATACAATGTGTAGTCTTTGTGTCTGGCTTCTTTTACTTAGCATAATGTTTCTGAGATTTGTGCATGTTATTTTATGTATCGATACTATTTTCCTTTTCATTTATGAACATTATTCAATTGAGTAAATACACCACAATTTGTTTTTCCACCAGTTGATGGACATTTGGGTTGTGTGCAGTTTTTAGTTATTATGAATAAAGCTAGTATTAACAGAAAAATCTCTGTATATACATATGTTTACATTTCTGTTAGGTAAATACCTGGGAGTGGGATTGTTGGGCTGCATAAAAGTGCAAATTTTGCTATATAAGAAAACTGTCAAATTGTTTTCCAAAGTGGCTGTTCGATTTTGAATTCCCATCACATTCTGCCCTCTGGACCTGTCTGTTATCCATCAACCAAATCCTTCCCAAGGTCCTCAATCTCTTCTATATTCCAGTTACTGTCTTCATTGTGCACATACCAGAAGATCAAATGGTCAGGTAGAATATTCTGTTTGCTACTGTTGCCCCCTTCAGACCTCCTCACTTGCCCCCTGCCAAGAACTCCAACTCCTCCTGAAGTCCACTCCACTTAATAACCCCTCTTTCTCCAACATAGCCACGCTGCTCTCATCCAATGCTCTCCTGATCACTGTTCCTTCTTCATTGGCAATATTAGCATCTGCTTTCCCGTCTTCTTCTCTATCATTATTCCTTTCGCCAATAATTTTTTTTTTTTACTCAACAAATATTTTTAGAGGGTCTACTTTGTATTAGGCACAGTTTCAGCTACTGGTCTATAGTAATAGAAAAATAAATTAATAAATATCCCAGTCTTCATTTAGCATGTAATTTAATGAAAACATGTATATATACAATATTTACAACATGCATACATATAAATGTATACACATACACACACATTTATATAAGTTATGGAGAAAAGCAAAGCTGGAAGGGGCTAGGCAGGTTATTTTGATAGGGGGAGGTAAATTTGTGTCAATTTTTAATAGTATATTAAAGGAAGGCCACACTGAGAAGCTGACAGTTGAACAAGGTGACAGATGACAAAGCAGGTCATGAATTTCTATAGGTAAAGAGATGTATTAGTCCGTTTTCATGCTGCTGATAAAGACATACCGAAGACTGGAAAGAAAAAAAGGCTTAATTGGACTTAACAGTTCCACATGACTGGGGAGGCCTCAGAATCACGGCAGGAGGTGAAAGGCACTTTTTATATGGTGGCGGCAAGAGAAAATGAGGAAGAAGCAAGAGCAGAAACCCCTGATAAACCCATCAGATCTTGTGAGACTTATTCATTACTATGAGAACATTATGGAGGAAACTGTCCCCATGATTCAAATTATCTCCCTCAACACATGGGAATTATGGGAATATAATTCAAGTTGAAATTTGTGAGGGAACACAGCCAGACCATATCATTCCACCCCTGGCCCTTCCAAATCTCATGTCCTCACATTTCAAAACCCATCATGCCTTCCCAACATCCCCCAAAGTCTTAATTTATTTCAGCATTAACCCAAAAGTCCACAGCCCAAAGTCTCATCCTGAGACAAGGCAAGTCCCTTCCACCTATGAGCCTATAAAATAAAAAGTAAGCTAGTTAATTCCTAGATACAATGGGGGTACAGGTATTGAGTAAATACAGCCATTCCAAATAGGAGAAATTGGACAAAACAAAGGGGTTACAGGCCCCATGCAAGTCCGAAATCCAGCAGGGCAGTCAAATTCTAAAGCTCCAAAATGATCTCCTCTGGCTCCATGTCTCACATCCAGGTATCACTGATGCAAGAGGTGGGTTCTTATAGTGTTGAGCAGCTCTGATCCTGTGGCTTTACAGGGTATAGCCCCCCTCCTGGCTGCTTTCACAGGCTGGCATTGAGTGTCTGCAACTTTTCCAGGTGCACAGTGAAAGCTGTTAGTGGATCTATCACTCTGGGATCTGGGGGACAGTGGCCCTCTTCTCATAGCTACGCTAGACAGTGCTCCAGTAGGGACTCAGTGTGGGGGCTCCGGCCCCACATTTCCCTTCTGCATTGTCCTAGCACAAGTTCTCCAAGAGGGCACTGCCCCTGCAGCAAACTTTTGCCTAGGCATCCAGGCATTTCCATAGATCTTCTGAAATCTAGGTGGAGATTCCCAAACCTCAATTCTTGACTTCTGTGCACCTGCAGGCTCAACACCACATAGAAGCTGCCAAGGTTTGGGGCTTACACCTTCTGAAACCATGGGCTGAGCTGTACCTTGGCATCTTTTAGCCATGGCTGGAGCAGCTGGGATGCAGGGCAGCAAGTTGCTAAGCTGCACACAGCATGGGGACCCTGGGCCCAGACCATGAAACTATTTTTTTTCCTCCTAGACTTTGGGTCTGTGATGGGAGGGGCTGCCATGAAGACATAGGACATGCCCTGGAGACATTTTCTCCATTATCTAGATTAACATTCGGCTCCTTGTTACTTATGCAGATTTCTGCAACCAGTTTGAATTTCTCCTCAAAAAATGGGTTTTTCTTTTCTACTGCCTCATCAGGCTGCAAATGTTCTGAATTTTAATGCTCTGTTTCCATTTTAAAACGGAATGCTATTAACAGCACCCAAGTCACCTTTTGAATGCTTTGCTACTTAGAAATTTCTTCTGCCAGATATCCTAAGTCATCTCTCTCATGTTCAAAGTTCCAAAAATCTCTAGGGCAGGGGAAAAATGCCACTAGTCTCTTTGCTAAAAGATAACAAGAGTTGCCTTTGCTCCAGTTCCCAGTAAGTTCCCCATCTCCATCTGAGACCACCTCAGCCTGCACCTTATTGTTCATATCACTATCAGCATTTTTGTCAAAGCCATTGAACAAGTCTCTAGGAGGTTCCAAACTTTCCCACATTTTCCTGTCTTCTTCTGAGCCCTCCAAACTGTTCCAACCTCTGCCTGATACCCAGTTCCAAAGTCATTTCCACATTTTTGGATATCTTTTCAGCAATGCCTCACTGTACTGGTACCAATTTACTATATTAGTCCATTTTCACACTGCTGGTAAAGACAGACCTGAGACCGGGAAAAAAAAAAGAGGTTTAATTGGACTTACAGTTCCACATGGCTGGGGAAGCCTCAGAATCATGGCAGGAGGTGAAAGGCACTTGTTAGATAGCCACAGCAAGAGAAAAATAAGGAAGAAGCAAAAGCGGAAACCCCTGACAAAATCATCAGATCTCGTGAGACTTATTCACTGTCATGAGAACAGTATGAGGGAAACCGCCCCCATGATTCAAATTATCTCCCACCGGGTCCCTCTCACAACATGTGGGAATTATGGGAGTACAATTCAAGATGAGATTTGGGTGGGGACACAGAACCAAACCATATCAAGAGTGTTCCGGGCAGAAGCAATAATAAATACCAAATCCTTGAGGCTGGAATGTGTCCAAGGAATACATTCAGAAAGTGCAAAGGCCAGAGTGGCTGGAGCACAGTAAGCAATTGGAGAATAAAGATGAGGTCAGAGAGATGAGGGACAAGTGCAATTGACTGGCCATGGTAAGGATTCAGAAGTTAGTCAAGGTGGCATGTGAAGCCCCTGTGCAGTTTTGAGCATGGGATCAACATGACCAGGTTCATGTTCGTAAAGGTTTACTCCAGCTGCTCTATTAAATAAAATAATAGAAGATGGAAGAGCAGCTGACAAGTTATTGCAATAATTTGAAAGATACACAATTTAGGTGATAGTGTTTGGATTCTGTATATAATTTGAAGGAATAGCTATGAGGATTTGCTGAGTAATTAAATGTGGGATATAATGAAAAAATAATCATTTACTTAGAAACATAAAGATTATATTGATAAATGATAAATGAATTATTGAAAAAGATAACTCATTTATGCTCCAAGATTTGGAGCATGGGTAACCAGGATGGGGACACTATTAACTTTCACGTTAGCTTTCACAGGCTGGCATTGAGTGTCTGCAGCTTGAGGGGAAAAGACAGCAGGAGAAGCGTGTTTAGGGAGTGAGATCGGGAATTCAGTTTTAGATGGCTTTTCCTGATAACTTCAACATCTGTACAACTCACTCTGGATTCTTGGTCCCATGGCATCCTCCACCAAGGAATCTTATCCTCTACTCCTCCTATGATGACAACTCCAAGGCTGTGGTTGCCATGGTCATTTCCTGGATCCTGTCATTGCCAACAATCATTCCACCTCCAAAGATCAATTTCAAGTATCTCACTTTCTGGTTACCACCTTGTAATCTACAGCTCACTCTTCAATGTTAAACTTGCCCTCTTCTTTGGCCCCACTGAGAAATCCAATCCAATGACCTCACAAGAGTGTTGCTATAGTTCTGTGCTCCTTTTCATCTACCCACACCTTTCCTTACCGGCCTTAGATGCCATGGCCAATTATTACATCAACACCCTAGCTTGCTCACTCGGCTCCCCTTTTCCTGCTTTTCCCATCATATTCCATGTCACAAAACCCTGGGGTCGTAGTAAATCTCATCTCTTTACTACTTTATTACTACACTTGAGTTCCAGGATATAACAGGTTAAAAGCTCACAAGTATGCTGACTAGTGTCACTTTAAACTTATAAAGTCAAACTATCCCTGTTTGCAGATGACATGATCTAGAAAACCCTATAGTCTTGGCCCAAAAGCTTCTAAAGCTGATAAACAACTTCAGCAAAGTCTCCGGATACAAAATCAGTGTACAAAAATCACTAGCAGTTCTATGCACCAATAATTGTCAAGCTGAGAGCCAAATCAGGAACACAATCCCATTCACAATTGCCGCAAAAAGAATAAAATACCTAGGCAAACAGCTAACCGGAGAGGTGAAAGATCCCTAAGATGAGAACTACAAAACACTGCTCAAAAAAAAATCAGAGATGACACTAACAAATGAAAAAACAGTCCATGCTCATGGATAGGAAGAACTAATATCATTAAAATGGCCATACTGCCCAAAGCAATTTATAGATTCATGCTGCTCATATTAAACTACACATGACATTCATCACATAACTAGAAAATACCATTTTAAAATTCATATGGAACCAAAACAAAAGACCTCGAATAGCCAAAGCAATCCTAAGTAACAAGAATAACGCTGGAGACGTCACACTACCCTGCTTCAAGCTATATGCTACAGGGCTGCAGTAACCAAAACAGCAGAGTACTGGTACAAAAACAGACACATAGACCAATGGAGCATAATAGAGAACCCAGAAATAAGGCCGCACACCTACAATCATCTGATTGTCGACAAACCTGACAAAAACAAGCAATAGGGAAAGGATTCCATATTCAATAAAGGGTGCTGGGATAACTGGCTAGCCATATGCAGAAGATTGAAACTGGACCCCTTCCATACAGCATATACAAAAATCAACTCAAGATGCATTAAAGACTTAAATGCTGGTCGGGTGCTGTGGCTCGTGCCTGTAATCCCAGGACTTTGGGAAGCCAAGACAGGCAGATTACCTGAGGTCAGGAGTTTGAGACCAGCATGGCCAACATGGCAAAAGCCCATCTCTACTAAAAATACAAAAATTAGCTGGGCATGGTGGCATGCACCTGTAATCCCCAGCATCATCCTGATACCAAAACCTGGCAGAGACACAACAAAAAAAGAAAGTTTCAGGCCAATATCCCTGATGAACTTCAATGATACAAGTTTAACTATGTAACAAACATGCACATATACCTTTGAACTTGAAATAAAAGTTAAATTTAAAAAACCAAAGATCCAGTGGTCACTCAACTCTGCTTAACCACCCTGACTTACATGCTTACTAAATTTACTTTCTCATTCTCTGGGTGACCATTGTATATCTTCTCTGATGTTTTCAAACAGGTTAATTTTCCATTTCCCCATTTCAGGGAAATTCAGTATTTCCCTGAGAGAAATACTCTCAGCTGGTGATTGCATTTCTTATTAAACTGAGAAAACTTTAGCAGGAAGCAAGGCAAAATGCACAAGTACCGATAGAGACAGGGTGGCAGATTTGGTTTGAGGGAGATGAGGGAGCATTTTGCCTTGCTTCCCGCTAAAGTGAGTGAATATCACTGTGCCTATTTGGAGTTACTTCTTTGATCTGAATTCTGTCTCTTCTCACCTATTAAACAAGTTTTCTTCTGCAACTATTTTTTCTCTCATCACCTGAATCTTTACCGCCCTCCACCTGCTAGACTATTCCCAACTACATTCAAAAGTGCCATAATAAAACCCATCTTAACAAAAACATTTCCACTCACCCCACATTTCATTTAGGCCACCTCCCCATTTCTTTGCTTCTCTTAAAAACAACTCCTCGAAAGAGTTTTCTCTGCATGATTTCAGTTTCTTACTTCCTTTCTCCTTTCAGCCTATCTCAAATACAAACTACCTCATCAAATCACTAAAACTACTCTTTCAAGGTAATTAACAACCTTCGAGTTGCCAACTCTAGTGACCAATTTTCTGTTTCACCTTATTCCAAATCTCCACAACATTTGACAGAGTTGGTTTCTTCCTCTGTCCTTAAATACTTCCTTCACTTTTTTTTTTTTTTCAGGGCACCACCCCTTTCCTACTCTTTCCTCCTAGCTCACCAATGACACCTGAACAGTCTCTTTTGCATGTCTATCTTGAAGTGCCTCAGGGCATAGTTCTCATTCTTCTCTCTCCATGGCCTCACTCGTGACCTCATCATGCCCCCAAGATTGTAAATACCATCTAGAGTAGTGCCCCCTTATCCACGTGAAGTATGTTCCAAGACTCCCAGTGGATGCTTGAAACCATGGATAGTACCAAATCCTATACAGACTATGATTTTTCTTATACATACATACCTATGACAAAGTTTAATTTATAAATTAGGTGCAGTAAGAAATTAACAATAATAATAAAATAAAGCAAGTATAACAGTATACTATAATAAAATTATATAAATATGGCCTCTCTCTCTCTCTCCCTTCCTTTTCAAAATATCTTCTTGTACTGTGCCACAGGTAACTGAAACCACAGAAAGGAAACTGGATAAAGTGGGACTACCGTATATGCTGAGTGCTCCCAAGCACCAAAATTATGAGTCTCATTGCCCCCAGGAGTCCCCAACTGGATGTTTAGTGGGCATCTCAGTCTGAACAAGGTAAGAAAAGAACTCTTGATTTCTCATCACCACTGCCACCATCCCTCCACACACACATATTCAAACCTCCTGTGTTTGCTCCCAGTTTTCTTTTAATACATGGCACTAGTACTACTCTGTTGCTTTATTAGTTTGCTACTGTTGCCATCACAAAATACCACAGGCAGGTGGCTTAACAAAGAGATGTATTTGCTCTTCATTCTGAGGCTAGGAACTCAAGATCAAGATGTTTGCACTTTTAGTTTCTTCTGAGACCTCTTTCCTGGGCTTGCAGACAGTGGACTTCTCCTTGTGCACACATTGTCATCTCTCTGTGCACACGCACATGTCTGGTGTCTTTCTGTGTGTACAAACGTCCTTTCTGTATGAGGATTGTCAGTCATATTGGATTAGGGTCCATCTTAAAGGCTTCATTTTAACTTAATCACCTCTTGAAAGACCTTGTCTCCAAATATAGTCACATCCTGAGGTACTGTGACTAGAACTTCAACATATAAATGCTGGACATGGAGAGATACATAATTTGGTCAATAACAGTTGCTCAATCCAAAACTTCAGATGACATTCCTGTTTCTCTCTTTTCCTACTTAAGATATCAATGAATCCTTTTGATCTAGCTTAAAGCATGTCTGAAATTTGATCAGATACAATCTCTCCTTCTAGAACCTAGATACTAGTCTCCCCAGAACTGGTATCCGTATTTCCAAACTTGCCCACACAGTAGTTAGAGGGAAAAATAAATACATTAATTCATTACTTCAGTGGCTTCCTGATGCACTCCGAATAAAATCCAAACCCCTTACATTTGTCCACATGATCCAGCCCCTGCCTCTCCCTCCTATCTCAGCAACCATGTGTCTCTCCTTGATTTCCACGCTCTAGCCACAGTGGGCTTCTTGCCATCTTTATACACACCATATTAACTCCAGCATCAGACATGTTACATTTTCCAATTTCTCTGACTGAAACACTAGTCCCCTATATCTTGGTATGGGTTGATCTCTACTCATCATTTAGCTCTCTACCTCCCAGTTATGCTCCATCCCTTTACCCTACTCTATTTTCTTCAGGGTTCATGTCACTCTCTGAATTATGTTTAGTTATCCATTGCCTGTCTCTGCAACTAAAATGTAAAGTCTGAGATGGCATAGACCTTGCTGCTTTGTCTACTGTTATATTCGCAGTGCTTAGAGTATAATCACATATAGTACATGCTCAACACTTAGTGAGTACATAGATCAATGGATAAGTGAATATTATTTTTACCACCAGTTTTCAGTTTTAAAAATGGAAGCTGAGATATTTTGAGCAAGTTGCCCAAGGTCATATGGCTCTAAATGGTCACTGCAGAGCCACTTACTTTAAATCCACATCTTGTGTGTTCTTATCACAACACACTGTCTAGCTGGGACTTAGAATAGTCATCGGGATTAAAATTTTAAAATAATTGGAAGATTTAATATTAAATTGTTGTCACTTTAACTTGCTCTTATGTCATCTTGTGACAGTTAGACATGTTCTTCCACAGTACCAGAATGGAGACATGTAACTTACACTCCCCCTACTCAGAACACAAACACAGCAGAAACCACACCTTCCAGAGTAAAACAGATGTACAGAGACTGTGAGAAAATCATTCATTTTTCAGCCAGGCGCGGTGGCTCACGCCTGTAATCCCAGCACTTTGGGAGGCCGAGGCAGGCGGATCACGAGGTCAGGAGATGGAGACTATCCTGGCCAACATGGTGAAACCCCGTCTCTACTAAAAATACAAAAATTAGATGGGTGTGGCGGCACGTGCCTGTAATCGCAGCTACTCGGGAGGCTGAGGCAAGAGAATTGCTTGAACCAGGGAGGCAGAGGTTGCAGTGAACAGAGATCATGCCACTGCACTCTAGCCTGGCAACAAAGTGAGACTCTGTCTCAAAAAAAAAAAAAAAAAGAAAAAGAAAATCATTCATTTTTCCCTTAGTGTCCTGTCCAAAAAAAGAAGGAACTTTTAATAGTGAGGAAATTTTTCCTGGCTTCACATCTGCTATTGTTTTCAAAATTTTGTTGTTGTTGCTGTTGTTTTAGATAAGCTCATAGACTCTCAGTTGTATTGTTTCTCACCAGAACATTTTAAAGTTTAGATTTTACTTCTGTGAGTAGCTTAAGTAACAGAAATTTATTATCTCCAAATCCTGGAGGCTACAAGTCTAAGATCAAGGTGTTGGCAGGGTTGGTTCCTCCTGACAACTGCGAGAAAGAATTTGTTCCATGGCATTCTGCCTGTGTTTGTGTCTGTCTCCAAATTTCCCCTTTTTAAAAGAGTTCTAGTTGTATTGAATTCATGCCCACCTTCATAATGTCATTTTGACTTGATTACCTCTGTAAACATCCTATCTCAAAATAAGGTTATAGCCTGAGGTACTGGGATTTAAAACGTCAACATATGAATGTTGGGGTAGGGGCCGGGGGTACCATTCAGCCATTAACAATTCTTACAAGTACTCTAATGAATCAGGTATTCCATTGCCAGAAACTTGTAAAAGGAACAAATCAACCTCTTGTACGATATCCTCAAACTCACCATTTCTAGAAAGAAATGGGAAGCAGATAAAAGAATAATATATTCACTGAGAACATAGTATTATTTCATTATTTAATTCAATTTCATTGAATTAATTTCAAATCAATGTTATCTAATGAATTCATTACATTGTCTTATTCTACTCTTAAAACATTCAGGTGAATAATATTCCTACTTGACAAAGAAAGGTATTAAGATAAAAATAGGCAAAGTGAAATATTTGTTGACAACATAATGGAAAAGTTTTGATGTCTTGGCATTTTTATGTGATTCTAAAGCCTTGCTTTAATGTATGCTAACCTTCTCATGACTCCTGCCTTTAATAAAAGATAAGTAGAAATCAGTCTCTGGTCACAAAGTTTTTACAGTCTAGCTGATATAATGAGCTATATACAAAACTGAAGATGAATTCAAAATCAACTATCAACAAGACTAAGTTTAAGTTTCTTGAGACTTTGTCTTATTCATCAATGAGGCCTCAGCACAGAGTCAAATGCCTAGCACAAAAAGGATGCTCAATACATATTTGCCAAATGAACACGTGAATAAGTGCATGAACAAATAGCAGCATGTTAAATACAACTCATTCAGCAAGCTGTTTACTGAATGCCTCTTATGAGCCAAGTATGTGCCAGGTACTGCTTCAAAGGGTACAGAAATCCACATGCCTTAAAGGGGGAAAAGCTGGAGAATGAATCAAATAAGATCAAAATCCTCCCATGATTCACCTACATAAGGATCACTCCAGCCCCACTTGTGAGAGTAAGACTCCTACTATTTTCCAAGAACTCTAGGAGAGAATTATTGAAAGAACTAATATTTATTGAGTGTTTACATGTTGAAAGGCACTGTTTTAATTACTTTTTACATGTGGATGCATTTCTTGCTTGCAACATCCCCATGAGCTGGGTATTGTTACTACTCCCATTGGAATAAAATATATGTGAAGAAACTAAAACACAGGTATTAAAACCAAATATGACAAAATGTTAACAGTCATTGAATCCAGGCACTAAGTTTAAGGGTGATTAATACAGTTTAATTTGTATATTTATTCAAAAATTTTCATGATAAAACACTTAAGAAAAAGAATAGGTTTTGAGGAGTTTAGATCAATGTGATTAAAGCTCTCTCTCTCTCTCTCTCTCTCATACACACACACACACACACACACACACACACATCCTAACTTACAGTTCAATAAAGGAGGAAAAATGCTAAGAATCTAAGGCACAGTAGGACTCATCTATTGGTAGGTGCATGTCTATTCCCTCCCAAGTTTCTCAGATCCTTGAGGGTAGGGACTGTGGCCTCTAACCACGTATTACCAGCACTCAAAACTGAGTCTAAAACATGGTCAATGCTTAATGATGCTCAATGAACAAATGAATGAAAGAATGGGAATGAGAGGTCCAGTCTGATGTAGGGCAGGGAGATGGTTAGAACCATGGCATATCAGTTTCCTAGGGCTTCTGGAACAAAGTATCTCAAATGGGCATCCTAAAACAATAAAAATTGTTTGCTTTACAGTTCTGGAGGCTAGAAGTCCAAAATCAGGATGCCAGCAGGGTCGCACTCCCCCTGAAATGTGTAAAGGAGAATCCTTCCTTGCCTTTCCTAGTGTCTGGAGTTGGCAACCACCAATCCTTGGCATCCCATGGCTTGCTGCTGGACCACTCCAATCTCTGCATTAGTCATCACATGGCATTCTCCTTGGGTGTCTCTCTTTCCTCTTCTGATAAGGAAACCAGTCCTATCGGAATAAGGGTCCATCCTATTTCAGTATGACCTCATCTGAACTAATGATGTATACAAAGACACTATTTTTAAATGAGGTCACATTCTGGGCTACTGTGGATTAGGACATCAATATATCTTTTGAAGGGTCATAATTAAACCCAGAACGTATGGTACCAGGAGAGATGCATCCATCCTAACACACCTTATCTCTCCAAATGTCCAAAAGAACACAAATTTAACCAGAATGCTTCAGCTTGTAAGATAGGGAAAAAGCTTAATATGTGTTCATTGACAATCCTGACATGGCAAGAAATTTTATAATCTCCGCCAATCAAATGCTAGCAACAGCTGGCTTTCTCCCAGTGCCAAGTCAGCTTTCCCAAATAGTTTATGACTGGCTTCTCAGCAGCTATTTATGTTTTCAGAATATTAAGCAGTGTGTAGTCACTTTCTCAGGGAGGGCTTCTCAGTGCGGTTTCTAAAAATGTGCTGAATGTGTTTCCGAAGAGGAAAGGCGCCAGGGGGCCTTTAGTGGGGCACGCTGAGCCTTGTAATCACAAACAGATGAGAACTTCCTGGTTCTGACTCCAAGAAACCAGCAAGAGTCCCCAAAATCAGCTCACAATCAGCCTGGGCAAAATCACCATCTTACAAAAATTGTCATGGGCTCCTTCCCTCCATCCTACGAAGTCCTCAACCCTCCAGGAAACTCAATTTGCTGATATGGTAAAGGGACCCAGTCTTCCTAGCTTTGTGGTCTAGAATCCACAAAAGGCCTTCTGTGCCCTCAGATTAACATAGAGAGCTCCCCAAAATGATGATGTACTGAGCACAGCCAGGGCTTTGTCTCCTGCTCCATGTATCCATTGACACTGGTGAGCTCTTGCATCTGCTAAGATTCTAGAGAGCTAGTAACAGAATCTGAGTATAACTTAAACGAAGGGAGAAAAGTGCTTATTGGATGGCTACTGTGGTGGTGTGTGCAACCACAGGAAGCCTGAACAATCTCAGACCCCTGGGGATGTAACAAGGTGTTCAGGAATGGGGAAACTAATGTTGATGTTCTCATTGTGGAAAGATCCAAGAGCCCTGGGTGCCTGTGGGTCTTTAGCCAAGATTCCAATTTTTAGCCTCACTAGCGTTATCTGCCCCCTTGGGTAAATCAACAGAGAAGGAAAAGCCAGTCCTCAAGTGAAAGAATGCTATTATCATAAGCAAAGAGAGGAAGCAGTGTGCTGAGTGGACAGCAGCACTACCTCCCACCAGGAGACCGAGGCATGTGACTGCCAGAGGACTCACTTAACCTTGCCCAGCAGCAGGCAGATCTACCACAGCCTGTTTTCCCGATGCCACACTCCAGGGAGCCCTGTAAGATCAGTGAGGCTCTGGGTCTGCCCAAACCATGGACAATGGGTACCAAATAGAGAAATAACCTACCCAAAAAATGTCTAATTAGGGATTCCCATAAGAAAGTCCACCAAGCAAGATCAATCAAGGACTTTTAATATCCTTCTTCCTGCCTAGAGCTGGCACCTAACATAAAATGCAAAGACCAGTGAGCCCTGCTCTAACTCCTATAGGAGATAAAACACTTTCCTTAGTCTGACATTTAATACTATCTGTAGCAGTAGCTTTTTACCTCCAGGATACTTTCCAGAATGTTCTGAGGCTCAAACTGTGTTCCCACAGTACCTTGTACAAAGAGTCACTTCTGCCTGTACCACATTATAAAGCTTCTATGAGCAAGTAGAATTCACCTAATTTCCCTAAATACAGGTAATTTTATGGGCAGAGAGGATGAGAAGAGAGCCTGCTAAGCAAAAGGAAACCTATTAGCAACAGGACAACCTAGGAATTACACAAGGAATCATCAGAGGCAGAAAAGAAGTCCTATTAGGGGCATTGTGTTTATTTAGAGGAATAAAACATTAAGCAATATTCAAAAACTATGAATTATTTTAAAATAATCAATGTGATTACGTTAAAAAGTAAAAAATAAATTTATGAATGTCTTCTCACCAAAAATCTACATACAAAATTAAAAGACAAAGAGAAAACAAAAAAGAAACTTATAACAACTATATCAAAGGAGGTAAATTTGCCATGCCATAGAGTTCACACTAATAAAGGGAATAATAGCATAAGCAGCATATATAATTGCTCCCCAAATATTTATTGTTCACCTATTAAGTGTTCGGTTCAGAAAAATATATAAATTGTTTAGAATTATATAAACAGAAGCCTAACTTCACTCAATGATTTAATAAATGCAAATTACAACAACAGGATATAGTTATTTTTACCTATCAAATTGGCAATGAGTAAAAGGGATTTCAAAACATGGATTTGGCAAGATTTGGAGGAAATGTATATTCACACACTGGTAATGAGAGTACAAATTGGCATAACTTTTTTGAAGGTCAGTTTGGCAAAAGATCAATATCTATTATAATGAAATACCCTTTAATTCAGGCCTTCTGCTCCAAATAATTTCTGTGTACAGATATACCCACAGAGGCACACAAGGATGTATGGCTAAAAGTATTCATTGGAGTACTGCATGGAAAAGAAATTTTAAACATAAAATGCTCCAAATTGAAAATAATCTGCATGTTCATTAATAGAAGATGTATGCAGAAATCATGGTACATGTATATAATACCATGAAACCATTAAAAAGAATGTCCTAGAATGATATAAAGAAAATGGTATATACTAATATAAAAATATCTACAATATATTAAAATGAAAAAAGAAGGCACAGAAAAGAGTTCATCGAATCTTTTTAAAATTTATTTAATTGGCAAAATATAGAACTTTCTTTGTTTTGTGAGTGTATCAGGTATGAAGATAGGAGTGTGTGTATTTGCAGTCTATATTTGCATATGTTTGTTATATGTATAATAATTTCTATTTCATTGTGTTTATCTTTGTCTACCTATTGTATGAAATTCATGTTTTTAAATCTATACTTTTTAAAATGTTTATTTGATTTTTGGTCATAACATTCTTGTAGACTATTTTCCTTCCCTGGAGCTTTTATTACTATTATTATTATCATTATTAGTGATGGTTAATTTTAATGTGTCAACTTGACTGAACCATGGGGTCCTAGATTGCACATTATTTTAGAGTGTGTATGTAACGGTGTTTCCGGATGAGATTAGCATTTGAATCACTAGATTCAGTAAAGTAGAACACCCTCCCAATTGGGTGGGCATCATCCAATCCCCTGAGGGTCTGAGAAGAACAAAAAGGCAGAGGAAGGAGGAATTCACTTCTTTTGCTTTCTGACAGCTTGCTTGAACTGAGACTTAAGTCTTCTGCCTTTGGTCTGAGATTTAGGCCATCAGCCCCCTTGGTTCTCAAATCTTCAGACTTGGACTGAGTTACACCAGCAGCTATGATGGATCTCCAGTTTGCAGATTGTAGATGATGGGACTTCTCAGCCTCCATAATCATATGAGACACATATGGTAATCATATGAGACACATATGGTAATCATATGAGACACATATGGTAATCATATGAGACACATATGATTATCATGAGACATATGATAATCATGAGACACATATGATAATCATATGAGACATATGATTATCATATGAGAGAAAGTAAAAAGGAAAACAGGGTATATGCCCTATTTTATACCCAATATACCATAATTTTGTGTATATGCATATGTATATGTATATATGTGTGTACATATGTATACACACACTATATTTTTAGGGTATGTGTATATAATGTGTATCTATACCCAATTTTTTTCTGTTTCTTTGGAGGACATTAACATAATTCTTAGTCTGTATTTTTATTATATCCTCACTTTTTAATCCAGCTCTCACATATACTACATATCCAACACTGGCTCTCCTTTCCCTCTTTCCCAAATCCAGCAAGTTTTGCACAGTTTGTAAAATTTTTTGACCATTTAAATAAGAGATCTTTGTGTTTGAAAATCCTAACTTCAAGCATACAAGTCCTAGAAGACAAACTTATAAAGGTGGCTTGGGGCTTTCCCTCAAGACCAGAAAGGCAACAACATCATTTGAGAGAGAGATTTGCAGTCCTTGC
Organism: Pongo abelii; assembly: GCF_028885655.2. Taxonomy (NCBI): domain Eukaryota; kingdom Metazoa; phylum Chordata; class Mammalia; order Primates; family Hominidae; genus Pongo; species Pongo abelii. The sequence goes on from NC_071988.2 coordinate 13,732,664, forward strand.
CCCCTAATAGTAATACCACTACTGTGCACAATACTCCGTAAGCAAAATCCTCAAAGCTGGACTGCTTCTATCTGCTGGGTCTGCTCTGTCTTTCTGAGAAGCACATCCCAGGAGTGGAAAGAAATATGGTTGGCTAGTTAGGTGAAGGCAGGTCATTGTGGTTCCTTCTCTGTTTCAGGAACATGGTCAAGGACAGCTTGACCACCCAGGTTTAAGTAACGGTTTCTCAGTTTACATGGTTTACACAGGGACCCCAAGACAATTACTTCAGAATTTAGAGTTTCCCAGAGATGCACCGTCCTCCTGGGAACAAGAACCAGCTGGGTGTGAGGCTTGTGCACTTGCTCCGAAAGGAGCATTCCCACACCCTTCAGTGACCCAACAGAGAGATATGCACACATTGGGGACTAGAGAGACATTTTTTGAATCAGTGCTAGAAGTCACGACTACAAATTCTCTTCCAGATTGTTTCCTTATTAATGGCTGTGAAACATTACAGCCAAAAGCTTCAGGAAAGGCACTATGAACCAACATGGCACTCAGTTCTCTAATTAGAAACATAATATTTCAGCTTGGCTCAAGTGTTGGAAGTCACGTGGCAGAGAGCAGATCAGCAAAATGCCCTGAGAGCCATGCAAAGGAGACAGTCATTTATGCTGGTGGTATCATTGTGCTTTTAGGGGGAGGAGGAGACCTGGCACGGGTCACATTTTAAGTAATAAAAAAATAATAGCAGCAACAAGCATTTTGTCATGTTCAATATGTAGCAAGTTTGGTTCTAACTTCTTTTTTTGTGATGATCATTTAGTCCCCACTACAGCCTTATGGTCCCTGTCCCTGTTATTGCCACATGGCAGGCCAGGAGACCTAAAAATAGAAGTAGTAATGTGGCAAAAGCACTCAGCTAGTTAATGTGGAGATGGCTGGCACTGGAACCCAAGTAGAACGGCTCTAGACCCATCCACATAAACTCTGCTATGCTACCCCTCTATGCCTTAACTGGGTGCCTCCAACAAGACTCTCCTCCCTCCTCATTTCAGAACAAGTGCAATGACCACTGATAATTGCCACCTCTGTTTGAAATTTTACCTATTACAACTTGATTTTTATTGCCTCAATTGCTTTGCATCAAGTAGAAATATCACAGGCGGATGTTGGAATGAGACCAACCCCTGTTCGGAATTTGCTCAGCCCCTTGCTGCCTTGTTAGACCTTAAGCTGAGAGTCTACTCTCTCTAACTAAAGTTTTCCCATCTGGAAAACTAGAAGAACAACACCCACCTTACAGGGTTCACAGACTAAAGGAGACATTTGCAATGCACCTGGTGGAGGAACAAACACATAGGATGTGCTCAATATACACTGGTTCCCTTCCTTGTCTTTTCCTTTTTCACAGTGCCCTACCTGCACTTATTCACCTCAGGTGTTAATAGAAAAACACTTTCGTGTTCTACAACAGCCCTCATCTCCATTCTGGCTAAGAGCAGTCACACACAGAGGCACTCATTCCTTCATTCGCTTACTCATTCAGTAACGCCAGGTAACATGCACCTTGGTGGGGGCTATTTGTTTCCCAGGGCTGCCTTAGAATACCACACACTTGGTGGCTTAAGACATGAGAAATTTATTCTCTCACAGATCTGCAGAGAAAAAGTCGGAAATCAAGCTTTTAGCAAGGCCATGCTCCCTTGGAAGCCCTTAGGGGAGGATCCTTCCTTGTTTCTTCCAACTTCTGGTAGCCCTGGGCTTCCCTGACTGGAAGGTGTAGCATTTCGACCTCTTTCCATGGTCATGTTGCATTCTCCCCATGTGCCTCTGTCCTCAGATGGTGTTTTCCTCTTCTTAGAAGGATGCCAGTCATATTGGAGGAAGGACCCATCCTAATGACCTCATCTTAACTTGATCAAATTTGCAAAGACCCAAATTATTTCCAAATAAGGCCAAGTTGCCAGGTACCAGAGGTTAGAAATTTAACATGCTCTTTGTGGGTTCACAATGCAACCCATAAGAGGGATGACAAATGCAGAATGGTGCATCGTGGATCCAGGGGAGGCAGATGAGGAAACTGAGGCACATACTTGGAACTTTTGGTCAATTTGTTTCTCTCCTGTTTCCCAGCATGAGTCTCCCATCATGGCTATGCACTCTGCGGGGAGGAAAACTGTGGCACAGGTCAGAAGTGTTGAGGGAAACTCCTTCATAAGAAGCCAAGGAGTTGGCAGTCAGCGTTTCTCCCTTGACACCTACTATGCACTGCACACACTCCAATCACCTAATTGAATCCTCCCAAAAACCCTATGAGGTTACAAAAGGTGGAAGTGAAGCAACTCATGAATGATTAAGCAGCTTACTGCTGATAAGGTTCAGGGCTGGAATTTGAATCCAGCTCTGCCTGGCTCCAGAGCCTGTGAACAGACAAGAACCATTTAATAGAAAATTTGTCACAGATGTTCAGTGCTGCATGCACATGAAGATTTAAGGTTAGCATATTGTGATATCATTGTGGATCCTTCATTGTTATTTGCCACATGGAAATGGCAACCACCCCATGTGGAACAGCTCACCAAGGAGATGCAGGGTTACTTATTTAACTGACTGCCCTCCACCTTTCCTCAAATCCCATTTTGTCTCCGGGCACAGATGGAGCGTTCGCTGAGGTGTTTGTGCAGCTGTAGCCTATTGGGACTCCCACAAATCAGCCACAGGGTGGAGCACTAAGATGTGATGTTGCATCTGTGACTGCTCACCATACCCAAGTTTTCTTCCCTGCTGTCCAACAGCTCTGTGACCTTAGGCAAGTTACCTAACATCACTGAGCTTCTGTTTTCCCATTTGTAAAATGAGGATAATTATACCTATTCATAGGTTGTTGTGAAGATTAAGGTAAATGTGGAAATACATGAAAAACCAGTGGTATAGCACCTGACACCTAGTATGTGTTTAACTAATATAACTTTCTCAGGTCTATAAGCCAATAGGTTCTCCTATACTTTAGCTCATTGCACTAGATTCCTATGATATGATCTAAATGGGGAAGGAGTAGAATGAGGATCACTTTAACCTTAAAACACACAAAAAAATGGGATTTTTCTCAAAGGCAGTCATATTTCAAACCAGGGGGTGCAGGGTATAAGAAAGCACAGGGACCTTTAGTTTCCTAAGGCAGGCATAAGGTGGCTAGATGACTTGAAACAACTGAAATGTATCTTCTCACAGTTCTGGAGGTTGGAAGCTTGAAATCAAGGTGCTGGCAGAGCCATGCTACCTCTGAAGCTCCTAGGAGATGAGACTTCCTTGCCTCTTTAAGCTTCTGGTAGTTACAGGAGTTCCTCAGCCCAAAAATGCATCAGTCTGATCTCTCTGTCCATCTTCAGATAGTCTTCTGCCTGTGTCTTTGTGTCTTCACTTGGCTATCTTCTTATTAAGATGCCAGTCATATTGGGTTAGAAACTCACCTTACTCCAGTATGACCTCGTTTTAACTAATTGCATCTACAATAACCCCATTTTTAAATAAGTTAACATTCTGAGGTACTGAGCATTAGAACTTCAATATACTCTTTGTGTAAGACACACCATAAATGACCATGTGGACTGAACTTCCAGAGAATTGATTTCCACTCCCCCAACCAGGGCCTAGGCTGTGGTTTGCCTGATGGGGTCATTGAACACTTAGGCTCAGGAGAACCCAGCATGCATAAGTCTCTTCCCAAGTCTACATTCAGTGACATCATGCTGATGGTTTGAAATCAGCCAGGTGGGAATATTCACACCATGCAAATTAGTAAAAGCTGCTCAGAGAGCCTGTTGTTCAATATTCACCAGCCCACTGCTGTAAGTCACTAAGCTAAGGGAGTCACTTGGCTACTGTGAGACAGAAAAGACCCAAGACCCATGGGTTTCAGGAGATGAGAGTGTGTAGAACTGTAGAGAACTCCACTATTTATTGAGGAAGTCAGCTCACTTCTCCAAGAAAGTGTGTAAATGCAGGATACCTCCCCTCTGCTACCCAACAGGCCCATGTTGAAGGCTGAAAGAGATAAACCATTGAAAAGTACAATGTGTTCTTTTCAAAAAACAAAATTTTGCTGCTTTCTTTTTTAACAGAATCTTGTTTTATTCAGCATGAAAAGTACAAAAAGCCTCAGACATGATCCACAGTGGGTGTATTAGTGCATTCTCATGCTGCTATGAATAACTGCCTGAGACTGGGCAATTTGTAAAGAAAAGAGGTTTAATTGACTGTGGGGCTACGGAGGCTTCAGGAAACTTACAATCATGGTGGAAGGAAAAGCAAACATGTCCTTCTTCACATGGCAGCAGGAAGGAGAAGAATGAGAGCTGAATGAAGGGGGAAGCCCCTTATAAAACCATCAGATCTCATGAGAACTTATTCACTCTCATGAGAATAGCATGGGGGAAATAGCCGCCATGATTCAATTACCTCCCACCAGGCTCCTCCCATCACACGTAGTGATTATGGGAACTACAATTCAAGATGAGATCTGGGCATGAACACAGCCAAACCATGTCATTCTGTCCATGGCCCCTCTCAAATCTTATGTCTTCATATTTCAAAACATAATCATGCCCTTGCAACAGTCACCTAAAGTCTTGTCTGAGACAAGGCAAATCCCTTCTGCCTATGAGCCTGTAAAAATCAAAACTTAGTTACTTCCTAGATACAATGAGGGCATAAGCACTGAGTAAATACACCCCTTCCAAATGGGAGAAATTGGCCAAAACACAGGGGCTACAGGCCCCAGCAAGTCTGAAATCCAGCAGGGCAGCCAAATTTTAAAGTTCCAAAATGATCTCCTTTGACTCCATGTCTCACATCCAGGTCACACTGATACAAGAGGTGGGCTCCTATGGCCTTGGGCAGCTCTGCCCCTGTGGCTTTGCAGGGTACAGCTCACCTCTCAGCTGCTTTCATGGGCTCTTGTTGAGTGTCTGTGGCTTTTCTAGGCACACAGTGCAAGCTATTGATGGATCTACCATTCTGGGGTCTGGAGGACAGTGGACCTCTTCTCACAGATCCACTAGGCAGTGCTCGCTCCAGTGGGGACTCTGTGTCAGGGCTCTGACCCTACATTTCCCTTTCACACTACCCTAGCAGTTGTTCTTTATGAGGGCTCTTCCCATGCAGCAAACTTCTGCCTGAACATCCAGGCATTTTCATACATCCTCTGAATTCTAGGTAGAGGTTTCCAAACCTCAGTTTTTGACTTCTGTGTTCATGCAGGCTGAACACCACGTGAAAGTCATCAAGGCTTGGGGCTTAGACCCTCTGAAGCCATGGCCCAAGCTGTACCTTGGCCTCTTTTAGCCATGGCTGGAGCGACTAGGATGCAGGACATCACGTCTCTAGGCTGTACACAGCAGGAGGGCTCTGAGCTTGCCCATGAAACCATTTTTTCCTACTAGGGCTCTGTGCCTGTGATGGGAGTGGCTGTCATGAAGGTTTCTGAAATGCCCTGGAGACATTTTCCCCATTGTCTTGATGACTAACATTCTGCTCTTCATTACTTATGTAAATTTCTGCAGCAGGCTTTAATTTCACCTCAGAAAATGGGTTTTTCTTTTCTATTGCATTGTCAGGCTGCAAACTTTCCAAACTTTAATGCTATTCTTCCTCTTGAGTGCTTTGCCGCTTAGAAATTTCTTCTGCCAGATACCCTAAATAATCTCTCTCAAGTTCAAAGTTCTACAGATCTCTAACACAGGGCAAAATGCCACCAGTCTCTTTGCTAAAGCATAACAAGGGTCATCTTTACTCCAGTTCCCAACAAGTTTGTCATCTGAGACCACCTCAGCCTGGACTTCATTGTCCATATCACTATCAGCATTTTGGTCAAAGCAATTCAATGAGTCTTTGTACTCGTTCCAAACTTTCCCACATCTTCCTGTCTTCTGAGCTCTCAAAGCCTCTAGGAAGTTCCAAATTTTCCCACATTTTCCTGTCATATTCTGAGCTCTCCAAACGTTCCAACCTCTGCCTGTTACCCAGTGCCAAAGTCACTTCCACATTTTCAGATATCCTCATAGCAGCACCCCACTCTACTGGTACCAATTTACTGTATTAGTCTGTTCTCATGCTGCTATAAAGAACTGCCCAAGACTGGGTAATTTATAAAGAAAAGAGGTTTTATTGACTCACAGTTATGTGGGGCTGGGGAGGCCTCAGGAAACTTACAATCATGGTGGAAGGGGAAGCAAGTATGTCCTTCTTCATATGGCAACAGGAAGGAGAAGAATGAGAGCCAAGCAAAGGGGAAGCTCCTTATAAAACCATCCGATCTCGTGAGAACTTACCATCATGAGAATATCATGGAGGTTCAATTACCTCCCACCAGGTCCCTCCCACCACATGTGGTGATTATGTGAACTACAATTCAAGATGAGATTGGGGTGGGGACACAGCCCAACCATATCAGTGAGTGTCCAATAAATATTTATTAAATTGAAGTATTACTACCTTAATCAGAAGAGTGGGTTTTTTGTAGTTTGTTCATAATTTAGCTCCAAAAAAAAGCATAAGTAAGTCTAGGATACTGACCAGTTGCTAAGCCAGAATGGCTTCTTAAAAGACCTTGTCAACAATTTACCCAGCAGTGGCTAATGCTTTTCTGTCTCCAACTGGGACTCATCTGTTTTTGCCTGCGTTTTCCCACACTTCCACCACCTTGTACACAGCTCCTATTCTAAGGCCTTACTTGGACTCTGAAATTAGCATCATAATGGGTCTTCCAGCTTCATATCTGCCCCACCAACTCAACTACTTCCTCATTTTGCTCCTGGGGTGCTCTTTGTAAAAACGTATCTGACCATTTCATCCCCCTGTCTAAAACCTGAAAATAATTTCTGTCACCCTCAAATATAATCCAAACTCCTTAGTATGGCATTCAAGGCTCTGGGGCTATTATCCGGTCTGGGTCTGGGTCTGGGTCGGGTTCTGGATATGATCTTTTGATGCCTGATCCCACCTCAGATGCAGATGGGCAAGTAACCCAAGTTAGCCAATTAGATTTTCCCAACCCCGGTCACTGTGGTTGGTAATCCAGGTAGACCACTGACCCAAATAAGGCCAATCAGTCTTACTTGGGGTTTATTTTAAAAAAAAACAATAAAGTTCCTTTTTATTTCCAGTCATTAGGCTGGAAACAAATAATTCTAGACATATCTACGATTGTTTCTTACCACAAAGGAATTCCACATTCCATCTTGGCAATAAGAAAACACACACACACACACACACACAGAGAGAGAGAGAGAGAGAGAGAGCGAGTCTGAGGGAAGCTAAGATAGAAAGTTAGAGGCAGAAAAGAGAAGTGAGGTCTTTAAGTTTGGGTCCAGTTGCTCTGAGGACATCTTTTTTGGCCCACACTCACGCTTTGCCACACAAGTCCATCTCCATTCCACCTACACCATCTCCAATTGGGTTTCTGTGATGGAAAAGAATCCTCACAAACAAGACAACCATTGACATTCTGTCCCCAGCTTGTCCTTCCAGCCTTGCCCATTTTTCTTCCCTGGACTCTTTCCTCCATCTCTTTGCACAATCTGATGTACATTCCTAAAATTCTCTTGTCCACTGTTTAGGCTTCTACTTTTTTTTTCATCTTGATTGTGTTTCTTTGTAAGCTTTTTGTCTGTCTTTCCCAGTGTGGATGAATTTCAAATGATCAAAGTATAAATTCACTGCAGTATCCCTGACACCTAGACAGGGCTAGAGATATAGTATATGTACAACAAATATTTTGCTGAAGAAATAAACACAATTATCCTCAAAATGGGAGAGAAGGTGGTCATGATAAAAGGTTGCAGGCTTAATGTCTTAGCCTTGCTAGACTATGAACTCGCTGAGAGCAGGCAACAATTCTTACCATGTCCAAAGCCCCAGCCCAGTGTGCAGTTCATTGCACATGGGGGTGCCCAGTAAAAGGGAATAGGCTCACTTTGTCTATAAGCTTCTGGGGTCTGAAGAAAGCCCCAGGAATCCCTAAACATTGGGGGCACTCAATAAACCTGTGTTTAAACCTAGGTGACAATTAACCTAGTTTTAAGCACAGTTTTAATGAGTGCCCCAATGACTTTTGGCTTCGTCCCTACTCTTTTGGAAGGAATAATAAAATTAATTTATTATTGGTAAGAGCAACCAATAATTTATCTCTTACTAAAGGCAATATAATTTTTTCATAATTTTGCAGTTTTTTAGTTTTATGTAATTTAATCTATAGAAGAACCTTCTATCGAAGCTATTATAAGTCTTTCCTTTTTACAGGTTAGGAATTGAGGCTCAGAGCTGTTAAGTGACTTGCTCAGAAGCCCATGACAGTCAGTGTCAGGGAAGGATTGGAATCTGGGGCCATCGTCAACTAGCCCCTCTGCCATCACTCACTTAGTGGACACTCTGAGGCAGGCCCCATACTCACATTTAGGATAGAGATATCAGTGGGACACAACACCTGTCATCGAAGGGAACACAGAAACAGATGGCAACATGCAAGGGAGAACATCAGGGTAAGGTACAGGGAACAGAAGCTGAGGGTAGTGGGAACAGCAGCATCAGAAAAGATCATGAGGACTGAATTTTGGAAGGTGAGTAGGAGTTAGCTTGGAAAGGAAGCAGAAAGGAAAAGAGAAGAAAACAGGAAGCATTCTCTAACAAAGAAACAAGTGTCTCTGAGGGCTAAAACCAGAGTTGGCGGTAGCTCCTTAATTAACAGGACTCAAAGATCAGGATTTGAGGTAAGGAACGGGAAGAGGGAAGGGGTAGATGATCAAAATTCCAAAAGGCCATTAGTGTCTCATCAGGGAGTCAGACCATCCTGAAGATTCGTAACTAGAACCAATACAGCACAGTGTCCTAGGAATGGACTTAGGAATCAGGAAAACATAGGCTGTTATGGCCTCAGTTTGGAAAACAGAGCCCCAGGTAAGATCCTATATGATAGTTCTTTATTATGTATCCCAGAGAGTAGAAGTGAGGGAAAAGGAAGATGAAATAGGAACATAGGTTGAAATAAAATAAAAAGATGCATTATCAATTTGGCAGCCACAAGGTACAACTAGTTGCTTGATTCTGTAGGACTGTTCTTCAAGAATATACATAAAATGTATGTTTGCATAGCCTGTCCAGGGTAATAATCAGTATACCTGATTCCACCTCCTACTGATCAAAGATTCGTCTCATGGAGCATTAATTATCCAGTTCTTGTGGGCTGGGTATGCACAGGTGACTAAAGGTACTGTGCAGTTGGGGTCACAGAGAAGCCCCAGGACAGAAGGCAGCAGGCATAGTGTGGCTGGATGAGGTGATGTCAAGTCACTTCTGCCTGAAGTGAGTGGAACTCATGCTGAGCTTATTGCTATAGCAGCCCCTGAAACAAAAAACCAGGTGAGGCCAAGAAATAGGTAAGTCTCGTGCAAACTGTCCCAACACCTGCTGGCTATGTTTCTTATGTGTGCCTCAGTTTCCTGTGAATAAAATGGAAAGAGTAATTGTATCTCGCTCATGAGAAAATTCCAGTGCTCACAATTGTTCCTAGAACATAGAAAATGCTCAATAAATAACAGCTATTCTTATTACTACTGTCATCATCAAAAACAACGGTATGCTCAAACTAACTTTGCCAGAGATTTGCACTTTGAGTCATTGATTTTTAACCTATTATTATATGTACAGAAGTTAATCATTAAAAAAAGCAAGCGTAACCTTGAGCTTTAAAAATAAAAATGCAGCACTTTTTAAAATCCCTTTTATCTCTGTTCCTGGAATCAAATTGACCTCTATCTAAAAACGTGACTTGGAAGGCACCATGAATGAGTACACAGAAGATGTGGGCCTCAGTTTCATCTTTGTACAGAGTTGTGTGTCCTTAACAACTCCATTTGTTTCAACCAACAGAATTTATTGATTCTGAGGGGCAGGCCCTGGGTCTTGCCCTACAGACAAAGATCAGTCAGGCTTAGTCTTCTGAGATCTCAGTCTAGGAGGTGAATACAGACCCTGAAACATCTGACTCTGGTATCAGACAGTAAAATTTTCACAAACATTACAAATAACCAAGGAGCAACCAGAGAATCACATGGAGTCTCTAGAAAATTGGTTTCCTTACTGGTCACAAGAATCCAACAGAGTGTCCCAAGTATGCAGCATAAATCTTTAGTAAAATTGAGGCAATTTAGGTGGTATACAGACAGGGCATTAAATAAATTATAGTTAATAGTGTAGTAAGAAAGTAATTCTCTTTACAATCCTTCTGGTTCTTTCAGGAGGTAGCCGCCATCTGGAACTTGATAATCTTCACTTTTAATAAAGAAAATATGAGACCAGTGGCTTGCTCAAAGCTTTTGGCTGACTTGGTATTTGTGTATAATTGTATAAATTTATTTCATTTTACTTTTTTTCATAATTTGTATGTAAAGTTTTACTTTTTAATTGAAGATAACAATATATTGCTTTTATTTTAGACATAGTTATTTAAGTTTTAAAAAGTAACTTGATTGAAAAACACATTATATAAAGACAGTACAGATGGTATGTAAATGTAAGGAAATAATTTTTCACTATATGAGTCAATATAAAGTAATCACTTTGATGGATAGCATCAAATATAGAAAAATCATAAAGGTGGAATGAAAATTTCTGGAGTTGGGGAAATATTGGAGTAGATGACTTAGAAGCCCTCCTGCTTTTTAAATATATTTTGTCTATTATACAAATACTTATGGAAAACACTTCTAAGAAGAGTCCTTCAAAGGTGCTGACTCTGCTAGGGTGATTTACCTGCTTTATCCTCTGTAGCTTAGAATGAGGATATGATGGATTTAGCCAAAGCAGTCATTTTCAACCATGATGTGGTCTTGATGATGGATGCCAAACTCCAGGAGAAGAAAGAAAAGAGACTGGGACACCAATGAATATAGTACCACCAAAGCCAGAAGAGTCCTAGACTATCTACTGCTAGCCTTCTTTTATATGATACTGAAATAAACTTCTTTCTTATGTATTCTACTGAATTTTTAGAGTTTCTGTTAGATGCAGCTGAACCTAATATTAAATGATGTAGCATTTATTTCTTGAAAGAGAGGTACTATGAGAAATGAAATCTAAAATACAGTATTACCTCACTGCATAAAGTCCAACAGGCAAATATGGACTAGGATATTGCAGGTAGAAAAGCTGAAATCCCATGCGATATGACAGCAAAACCGTTTGCCAACCTATTGACTAATAGAAGTTGGAATACAGACCACACACTCACTTAGGCTATACCATTATGAGAGAGGAAAGGAAAAGTCAAGAATGTTGATATATTAGTTATCTATCAATGCATAAAAATTACCCCCAAAACTTGGCAGTTTAACACAGCAAACATTTATTATCTGACAGTTCCTGTGGGTCAGGAATCTAAGCACAATTTAGCTGGTTCTCTATGGATTAAGATTTCTTTTAGAATTCTAATCAAGGTTTTTCCTGTGGCAGCATTCTCATCTGAAGACTCAACTGAAGGAGATCCAGTTACAAGCTCATTGATGTAGTTGGCAAGATTCAGTTCTTCGCAGGCTATTGGAGTTAGACACTCATTTCCTCATTGGATATTTATCAAAGGCCTCCTTCAATTTCTTGCCATGTGGATCTCTCCAGAGAACAACTCACAACATGGAAGCTAGTTTTCCTGAGACAGCAAGTGATAGGATAAGAGAGAGAGTATACCCAAATCTTAATCTCTCAAGTGGTATTTATCACCCTGTTGTGTTGTGAAGTGTATCAATAAATTCAGCCCACATTCAAGGAGTGTAGATTACACAAGTAAATTCCAGAAGGTAGGGATCATTAGGGACCATCATAGTTGCTTACCATAGTTGATACGTGATAACGCTGTCTGCCACTTTCAACAAAGTTTCACAAAAAATAAAGTCAAACACCACCTATCCATTTACAAAAAGAATAGCAAGAAATGAAGATTTCCTTTGTCTGCAGACTAAAATCTAGGCTCCCTAAGAGGCCATAATTGGAGGTCTAGAAAGATTATGGTCTAACCTGAATCTGTTATCAGCAGCTGCAGCCTTAGCATCAAATAAATTTGCTGGTGAAATGAAAATAAGTGAATTGCTTCCCAACCAAAGCCTATTGTTTCAGATGGCCATCAAGCTGGGGGAGAAGAATGGACAGATCACAGAGATCTACGACTGAAATTCAAGAGCCATCAGGTTTAAAACCTCTAGCTGGACAAGATTTGGGGCTGTGGTCACTTATATGTAGAACTTTCCAGAAGCATATGGAACAGGAACCTTCTAAGTTATTAAGCAAGAAACTGCCCACGAGAGTTGTTATTTGTTATGGACTTGTGGCGGTTGGGTTTGTCCAACCCTCTCCTTTACTGAGTGGAGGTTCTTTCTGCAAGAATGCTGTTTCTACTTCACTGTTGGTGCTGGCAGACAGGGAGTGAGAAGGAGATAGGTCGTGTTAGTGTATAGGTCACTGGGGTTTAAGGAGATAAAATCAGACCTGGTAAGGAGAACTGCACATCTTCCAAGATCCTAGACTTTCAGCAAATACAGCACCTGGAGGAGATACCAAGGTCCTCTTCCTTGGATAGGGATTATATTCTACATATTAAAAAATGTAGGTTTGGGCTGGGCATGGTGGCTCACGCCTATAATCCCAGCACTTTGGGAGGCCAAGGTGGGCGGATCATGAGGTCAGGGGTTCGAGACCAGCCTGGCCAATATGGTGAAACCCTGTCTCTACTAAAAATACAAAAATTAGCTGGGTGTGGTGGTGTGCGCCTGTAGTCTCAGCTACTCGGGAGGCTGAGGCAGAAGAATCGCTTGAACCCAGGAGGCGGAGATTGCAGTGAGCCGAGATTGTGCCACTGCACTCCAGCCTGAGCGACAGAGTGAGACTCTGTCAAAAAAAAAAAAAAAAAAAAAAAGTAGGTTTGGAGGTTGGGTAGCTAAAGGATCAACTGTGACAGAAATTGTTTGATGACTACCTAATATCTATTGTCTTCTTTTGCACAGTCTAAATACCGGAGTCTCCAAAATGAAATACTCCTTGAAAGCTACAGCATCTTTCACTCCTTGTGTCAATTGTTCTGGGCTAATCTCCTCACACCCAGCAGAAAGTGTTGGTTTGATAGAAGAAGCAGAAGTGAAGCTGGAACTATTAGGAATCAAAAGAGGGAAGGAAAACTTGAAACAGATAAAGTTTGTGTATTAATCCATTCTCAAGCTGTCATAAAGAGTTACCTGAGACTGGGTAATTTATGAAGAAAAGAGGTTTAACTGACTGACAGTTCCACAGGTTGTACAGGAAGCATGGTTGGAGAGACAGAAACATATGACCATGGCAGAAGGGTGAAGGGGAAGCAAGCATCTTCTTCACATGGTGGTCGGTGACTGGGGGGAACAGAGAGAGAGAGAGAGAAGGGAGAAGTGCTACACAGTTTCAAACAACCGGATCTCATGAGAACTCATTCGCTATCAGGAGAGCAGCAAGGGGGATATCCACCCCATGATCCAATCACCTCCCACCACGTCCCTCCCCTAACATTGGGGATTAGAATACAACATGAGATTTGGGTGGGGACACAGAGCCAAACCATAGCAGTGTGGCTTGAAGGTTCTGCACAAGCAGCCCCCAAATGGAGTTGAAAAAGTACAATAGACACATTTTATCCACTTGGCAGTTTTTTCAACTTTTGGCAATAGTCAGGATAGAGCCTGTGAAAGCTAAAACTTCAGGACTGATTTGGAAGTTGGGACACTAAGTTCCTCCACTTTGATGTGGTCTTTCTGTTGTGGAGAAGAAAACTAGAAATAGAATAAAGGAAGTGAAACAGAAAATGAAGGAGTGAGCAATACTCAGCACAGATGGCTTAATTCAAACAACAGGATGAAGCTAATTGCTTCCCTGACACTGATTATGTGCAGTCACTGTTCTGAGCGCTATACATACACTGCTAATCACTTCACTTTCTCAGCAAGGGGATACTCTCTATCTCCATTTTACATATGAAGAGATTGAAGCTCAGATAGCCTACCAGCCAGGATCCTAACCCAGACATTCGGTGTCTAGCGACCATGTGCCTAAGAATCAGCTCCTCTGTGCAAAATTGTTTGAGTCAGCTAGGGAGGGAGTGAATGAATCAATTACAGAATGACCAAATTTATAAGTAAGTAAATTACTGAATGCATACATTTACAGACAAATGAATTGAATAAATATATAGATAGCACCACTTTTCTGAGAACTACAAAGGATTTGGCAAATCTCCTTAGTCTTTATCTTGAGATACACCCTCCATGAAATCTTTGAATGTAATCAAAACTGCCACTAAGGGAAGGCAGGTTGTTATTTGCATTGTTGTAGGTACCATAGGGGAGGAGAAGCCCAGGTAGGGAAGGGAGGGAGAGAATATCAACGCAGCTTCACTCTTTCCTCTAAGGCCAGCCTTGGTGCCTCCCATGCCACAGAGTCCAAATCACCCACCAGTTACTTTCCAAGGAAATTATATTTTCTCTTCCAAAATGTTATTATTTAGAGATTTATTTGGCTCTGATTAAAGAAAAAACAGGGGGAAAAGTGCTATCAGTCACTCACACTTCATTGTCCATTTATTTATTTACTAAGTTATTTGCTGGACATTTATTAAGTCTGTGTGCCAGGATTTGTGTCAGATCCAGCTTTGCCTTGAGAGGAGAGTTGTTGTCTTAGGTTTGATTCCCCTGGAGGCAGACTCTGAGACCAGAATGGGTGTGCAAGAGGTCTGTTTGTAGGCAATCCCAGGACAATTGGCACAAGTGTATGAGTAGCAGAGTCAGACTGGGCAGGGAAGGAAGCTAATAGAGGGTACGCCTTCATGCCGGTTAGTGCAGAGCTCAGTTTTAACTGGGCAACTCTGGAACATGTTGTAGAACATGCCTCCAAGGGACCCTGCCCAAGGGGTGATGAGATGGGCTCATGAAGAAGAGGTTTAATTGGCTCACAGTTCTACAGGCTGTACAGGAAGCATGGTTGGGGAGGCCTTAGGAAACTTATGATCATGGCAGAAGGGCAAAGGGGAAGCAAGCACCTTCTTCACATGGTGGAGCAGGAGTGAGAGAGAGTGAAGGAGGTAGTTCTACACAGTTTCACAGTTTCAAACAACCAGATCTCATGAGACTCACTCACTATCACGAGAATAGCAAGGGGGAAGTCCAGAGTCTTATCATCTAACTCCCATCCATAATTGGTTGAGGTGAGGGCTGCTCCCAGGTACCATAATCCCCTTGCACTTTTGGTTTCCCTGCCTGTGATTCAGAAAACTCTCTCAGATTGAAAGCTCCAGGTGCTTGGAGTAGGACACTGTAGGCATGCACTAGAATGGTGAGTGCCAAGAGGATATGGCATGGGTAAGACCCCACAGCATCTGCTACAAATGAACACATAGAAGATTAATTTAAGCAGAAGCTAGAATAGGAATATGACCCTGGTACTATAAAAGCACGTAGAAGAGAATGATTGATTTATTCTCCACTAGGCTTCCCTGACCATACAAGCACACACTTGTACACACATATCCATGCATGCACATGTACACACACACGCATACGTACGCACACCTGCACACACACACACACACACACACTCCTCTTCATTCCACAGCTCACAAGTAATTCCTTATCAGATAACTTGGCTAAATGCTTATGTTCTCCTCTTTACAAGGACGAAGGCTGTCCTTTTGAGACCTCAAGCCTTGGAAAGATTGTGATTCCTCTTCTGATACGGAATTCAATGTAAAATCACCCTAACGCATAAATATGTGTATGGAAGTTCAAACTAGTTGTGATTTTTCTGATGTTGATAAAAACAGTTTTTCTGTGTGTGCAAAAAAATGTCATATTATTTCCAAACAATTTCTTGGCGTCCCTGTTTTGTTTGTGTCTCAGGTGCATACTTGGTATGCCCATTGGGTGGTCTCTACACTCTTCACAAAACTAATGCATCATGCGGGGGAGGGTGACCTTGCCCACTTTAGAATCAGTGGTATCTGCAAGGCCTGGTAACATTAGGCATAGAGTGGGAAGTCATTCAATGCTAGATGGATGGGTGGATGGATGGATGGATGGATGGATGGATGGATGGATGGATGGAGAGAAATATGAGTGAGCTCTATTTGAAGAGAGAAATCCCAGGACATGTCAGAGCTTTCAAAGATGAAATAAGCTCTAAACCTAGACTTGGAGGATGGCCAGTGGATATCTTCAGATAGGGGATTCAGTGTGGGAGATAGGGAACACCTGACTTTTCAGGTGTTTTGAAAAACACCATTCAGTTTAACTTAGTTGTACTATTGGATTGGAATTCATCAGGCTCCTGAGGTTAGAGTTTCTCAGGGCCTGCTAGTCAGCTTGACTTGGGAAGACCACACAGGTGGTCTCTGAAGTTGTCAGCAGCTTCGGCCACTGCCACAGATAATTTATTCCCTCTGCTGGAACTTCAGCTACTGAGAGGGACAGGCTAATTGGGTCTTCCCGGCAATCCACGTCAGCTAGAAGCTCCCTGCTACAATCCCTGCACCTCCTTTCTAACCTTTCGCAGTGCCAAGGCATAAAGAGAAGGAACATTTATAAAGCACACGCCTGCTGAGAATACCCTGTCGTGATTGTTTTCCCCAGTTCAGGCATTCCCTGCCAGCTACTTCAAAGGCTTTTGAAGTTACTGCTAATTTAAAAGCAATAATAAGATTGACAATGAAATGCTTCCCAGCTGGTTTTTCTGGGCAATAACTCTCACCAGTTCCTTTACAACCTGCTTTCTGTTACAGTTTGGGGTTTGGAAAACATGGGCTTCTAAAACATTCAAACAGAACAGAACATGTTTCTAAAACAAAGAAATAACATGATCCTAGCACAGATATAAACATGTTCTTCTCCATTGAGGATATATTTCTTAACAATCAATGTCAGTGAAATGTACCTAGCCCAGTACCTGGCACTTAACAGAGTGCTTATAGCAAGTGTGAGGTCAGTGAGTCCTAGGTTTAAAACTCAGGTCTTCTACTTATTAATTGGTTGTTCTTAGACAAGTTATTGAATGTCCATAAAACTCCAAGTTATCCTCTAAAAATAAAGTATAAAAGTAC